>NC_081410.1:656256855-656856855 GCF_030272615.1 Cryptomeria japonica | reverse complement strand
ACTTACTAAAAATAGAAACTTCTGCCAAAAGCACTAAAAAACACCACCACCAAGCCCCATGAAGGATTTTTCCTTGCCTTGGAATAAATTCCTGCTTCCTGCCTTGCACTAACTCTCAAAGCGCAAATAAGACCCTGAGGAGGATTTCCTATTGATGTACTAAACGAACTGCTTCCTTGGGTGCAATTTAGGGATGGAGGAGGAATTTCTATCGGGAGCGCAAATCCACCTCTATGAAGGATTTTTCCCATACTTATAAAAATTTTGCCTATTCAATTTCATTCCTTCATGCAGACCTTTCAATACTTAGTCAAATTTGCATCAGTTAATCCTTTTGCTAGTGAATTCCTTATTCTATCATTGCAATCTCTTCCTTGGATGATGATATCATCCACTCAACAAAGTCCTCTTCTCAACATGCAAAGTCTTGTTCTTGCATCAGTCCTGAAAAGACAAGAAAACATTGTAATCTTACAAGTATCAATCAATTCATAAGTTAACAAAATGCAAAGCTCAAAGGATAATCAATAAACACAATGCAGTTTGAAAATACTTTGAAAACCCCGATTCTCGACTTGATGACAACTATCAAGGCTCTATACTCTTTAAAATCCATTCCATACTTACGCATTTCATCACCTCCAAAGGCCAAAATCTAGACCTACAAGACCTTATAATTCATTCCTTAGGGTCAAGAGATGACACTGACCACAAAAGACTTTGTTTATTTGGCGAAAAGAGGGGGTCCCCATTTGCAATGGGGCAATGTGTGAAAATGTCACCACACGAGGTCCTCTAATTCAGCAGATTTGCAAAGTTTTTCCAGAGAATTCATTATTTGATCAACTTTGGGTATTGCACTATGATCCATTGACCTAAACATATATCATACATTTGTAATCTTCGATAAAACTATTATCATATTTTGAGTAAGTATTATTGTTTATAAGAATATCCCAAAGGGAGACATTATGATCTCTATTGGATTCCCACATAAGGATTAGAGCATAAAACACCAATTGATAAAAATAACTATGTTACACAGGGATGCATGCCCACCCCTAAAACCCCCGTCCCCATCCCCTAAGACGTTTCAAGGATGGGGAACATTAGGGGACGTCCCCTAGCCATCCCCCCAATATGAGAAAATCCAAAAACATCTCGAAATGTATCCCCAAAATTGGGGACGGCAAGAAACATGCAAGGGATGCCTAGTCGTCCCCAAGGCAATCGAGGACATCTCAAACGTCCTTTGACCATCCCAAGGACACCTACGCATAGCCTACAAAAAAACAATTTTTTATAATGTTGAAAAAGAAAATAGTTCATAACAACTAAAAAAAGACTTAAATATGTCATGGCAACATTATAAAAATAGTTAAATTAATCATTACAACAGTGACAGCAACGACTGAAATATAACAGCAATAAAAATATCATGATTCAAATTCATAGTTGATAATATAAGTTATATAACAGTTAAGACTGCCAACAATAATTTAGATTTCTGATTTCATTGTTCAAAAAAGTTGACAAATGCATGCCATAAACTCAGAAAAAAATATTCATGAAAACTTGTGAGTCGTCATGTGCCCAAAATTGCCAGTTGTGTGCTGGTCAGAGGCAGAAATGAAGTTGAAACAACAACAAAAAATTTAACTGCAGGTGAAAAAAGAAGCCTTTATAGCAATTTCAATGAGTTTTTTGCAAAAAGTTACAATTTTTTCAAGCTATTCATGTGTTTTTCATGGTAAAACACTGCAAGTGTTTGAGAAAACCATCAAGGAGTAATATGGTTTATAACTTGTTGGGCTTTCTGGCTCAGGAGTACTCGCCAGTTCTATGAGTACTTGACAAGTTTTGCAACTATGAATAGAATAAAGATAATGTGGCAGATCTTGCTAAGGAAGACCATGATGAGGAGTTTATATTGATGGTTCCTTAGATAAAGCTAAAAGTAGTTGCTAGTACTTTGATTTAGGCACATCCGAATGCTTCACCTATAGTAAGGATTAGTATCTCAAGTTTACTGTTGATAAGCGTCACGGGGATTTTGTTTTTCTTGGTAACAAGCTATGTATAGTCAAAGAGATGGATGATGTAAGAATTACACTCAATAATGGCATCAAGTTTTTGGTACAAAATGTTAGGTATATTCCATGATTGAACAATAATTTACCCTTTATAGGTCAGATTACAAAACTTAATATTCTAGTTTAGTTTCATGGAACTAAGTGACTTAATATTCTAGTTTAGTTTCATGGAACTAAGTGCATTGTAGTTGCAAAGGCACTCCAAAAACCTAACTAAGCACTTGGGTGCACTTGTGGAGTGCCTAAGCAACTAGAGATCTCTGCTATGTTAAAAACCTGACTAGTGTCTTGGGCACACACCTTTGATGGTTATGCCATCACATATCTCCACTGATACATTTTTCTTGGGTTCAACCATCACTTTTCTCTGCCAAGTCATTAAAATTGGCAAAAACATCGAACTACTCCACCTATGAAGAAAAGTAGTGCTGCAACTACACCAATTGACCATGAAAGCAAAAAAGCAAGACTAAAGCACTAAAACTTCAAAGTTTTTCTCTATAAGCAAGTTAAGGTTCAACATCTTTTTGAAGTCTTTTCCAATCATGTTCGATTTTTGAATGAGAAGGGCTTATTTTTAGACCAAGTTATTTTAATGTTCTTTATGATTAGATTTGCTCTAAAGTTTCTTCCTTCCTAGCTTTTCAGCAACCTTTATTAAAATAAGATTATTTCAAAGTCCCAAAGCTTGGGCATTTGTAACCTATAAGCACATAAACTCTAAGAGAATAGTTGATGTTACACTTACGCTATAGAATCCGTTGTTCAAGTTGGTTATTTTGTCTCTACATTTATTGTATTGATAAAATTTCATCAAGTAAATTGAATGTAGATTGTACGAAGTCAAGCTTTGTATTGAAGAAAAGCCACACAATTTATTGATGAATAGCCCTGTAATGATACATTCAATGAAGGATTATCTACTGCAAGGTTCCATAAGCTACAACAATGTAGTTAAGCTTGAAGGCTGTAGAAAGAAATAAGGATGAGAGGCTCTAGACAAGTGATATAGCCATACACTTCTGGTCTGCAAGTGTAGAAATCATCAGTGGACAGTTTTGATTGTGTGAAGAGTCGAGGGGTAGAATGTGTTATAATAGATGCAATGAAACCACAACCTAGGCATTTTTCTTGCTAAGAGAAATTTGTGGACATTAAGGTTGTTGTGGAGCATCTCTGTAGCTAAGTATTGGTTGAACATGTTGCGTAACTGTGTTATCAAGGCTATGGTGGATGTGGGACCATAATTGATAGACTGGGTTATTCTATGAATTGATGCCTTAGTATTGTATATTGTAGACTAGGTTATTCACTGCTATTGACCAATAAATTGTGTGGCTCTTCTATGATGCCTTTGAGACCAAATAAGTTCTGTGATATAGCCCTGGATGACTTGCAAAGATTGTGGCAAGGCTAAAATCACTAGACCAAGTGCATACCCTATAAGACTCTAGGAGTGTTTTAAAACTTGAACCTACATGTGGATTTGACAGTATATGAAGCTAATGAATTCATCCTTTCAAGTAAGGAGAATTGCATAGGAAAAAACGTGTAAGGAAATAAATATGTTCAGTCAATCCATTTTCTGTGCACAGACAAGTAGATGAGCTAGGAACTCATGGGAAATCCATCTAGTAAAATGTGAATGTTTCAAAATTTTATATTATCAATAATAAGGTTTTAGTTCTAAATACAAAAGAAAAAATAATAAGGTTTTAGATTTGCAAATACAAGCATCCTAACTTTTGTGCTGCTGGCCTTAAACTAAATGACATATCTTCCACATTATAAACTTTGTTAACAGGTAATATCTGCATCCACTACAATTTGGATAAGCTGCACTGATTGTCAATGAAATAAATAAAGAATTAGAGAAGTAATCATGGGATAATTTTTTACATGTAGGTGCACATTAGTTATATCCATCTTGTTAATTCACCAAACTGGAATTAAAGAGAAATTATGGGAGCTGCGTGTGCAGACTCTGAGCATAAGGGACATGGAGAAGCTACAAAATTTCACCTGACCAGGCTCCCAGGTTAAATAAAAATTCCCACGACTAGAAACTGCCACATAATCACCATTAGGAGAACGATTAACCGTGTTGAATGTTCCAGTGTAGTAGCTTGCACCACTAATGCCACTTGAGACTGTACTGCAGAAGTAATTAGAAAGAAAGTTAGAACAGGTATCAACCTACATTTTCAACTTTGGAAATTTGTTTGAGTGTATGGTACTACTATCAAATATAACATAGATGGAATAAACCTTTCAAGCAAGCATAAAAGGATTATAGATTGGTTTCCATTTTAATTTCCAACATTTTTACAATAATGAAAGCCAAATATCGTATACAAATCTTATACACAAGAATATCTAATGTTGACAGTCCCTCTCTGTTGTTAACTCTAACAATGTAAGAAGTGTTTCCAAAAATATATGGAAAAAAGGTATCCCTGACTCCATATATTGATAAATATATAATACCAGAACTGGAATATGATGCCCTATAGACTTATCAAATGCATTTTAAAACTAAATCCTAGCCAAGCTATTCGCTGAAGCAGACAAAATTGGCTTTATCTGCCTCTGGTTATTATCAAAGCAACATGCCAAATTCAGCCACTAGTGTCAATGCATCAGATTTAAGTTTTCATATTTCAACTATGAAGAACAATAGAAAAAAATCCACTGGAGTCTATTTTAACAGTTAATTACCCATGGATTATGTGCAATCAACCATCCTTCACAAATACATTTGCATCCTAAGAAACAATAGCCAAACGAGCCTAGAGGGAGAAAATCTTGCTTTGTAATCAAAAATAAACAAAAGAAGCTTGAAAGAGAGAAGCCCAAAGCAGACAAAACTTGCCATTTCTCACCCTACTAACAAATGCTTAGAGGTGTGTGTCTGCTAAACGGGTTCCCATGCCTTGTTATTATTATCAAGATACATGAGGAATTAAAAATGTCATTAGCATAAAGGACTACTTGTAGAGGTAATCTTGTGGTGACATAAAATTATATTGGTAAAATCCTACAATATATGTGTCAATGTATGCCCAAAGCCTTCAATACTAATCAAAATTCATCAATACCACCAACGTACAACATAAAACTAAAATTTAAAAAATGGCATTATTAATATAGCTAGCAAATGATCTACAAATTGGCTAATAGAAGTTGGACCATCAAGGTTAAGTGTTGCCACTCCAAGCGGAAGAGGTCGTCTCGAGCCTTGTGAGTAGGAGTTCATCATCATTCAAGGTAGTACACTATAGCGAGGACTATGCTTTTGACAAATAAGTATCTAGGTGATCTAGAGCAACCTAATTAGAGTTTGCACATTTTAAATTAAAAGTGACTTTTAATATATCATAATATCCATGTCTCCCAAAGCACCATTAAAAGTCACTTTATAAAATAACTTTTATAAAGTCACTTTATTACATTACTTTTTTTTTGGATTAGATATCATAAAAAAACCTTTACATAGCATCAGCAAAAAACTGAGTTCGGCAGTATCAAGGGCACCAAGAGAAGGTGCATATACAAAAAATATATAGTTATCGGGCACCTCCACTATAACAGGGATGATTACATTAGATATACATATTTGTAAACAAAAGTATCAGCAAAGAAACCTAAGCATCAGTCTAGGGAAATGAGATTTCAGCATCCGGTGAAGTGTTGTTTCCCAGTGGGGGGAACCATGCCACCCACCCCAAATTTCCATCTTGCCACACTTCCACCCGACCATCAAGTATGTCCTGTTTATGGGGATGGGAGGTGCGCTCACAAATCAGGTCAGATTCCTCTTGAATAATCTCCATGTGTATCTGTCTACGCTCCAAGTGCCTCATAAAAGCCATCAGTGCTTGCTCAAATGCAGCCTTGCCCGGTTCATCCCTCTCCCAAGTGAATCCGTGTCACAATTCACGGATGTAAACAGTAGTAGCCCCCTCCTTGATCCACCTGTCAAACTTGTCTGAGTCGAGCTTAAGTACAGCAGTGACCTGCATGGAAATAGAGTAAACAATGAGTCTCCTAAGAGACTCAGTGAGGTGCCTGGTATTGCTATTAAAGATGTCATCATTACGATACTTCCATATGAGCCAAAGAACCTCCAAAGAAAAACAAGACCAAAAGATATTTGCAATTCTCCTACAGCCTTTGATATAGCCTAGAATAACATCTATGTATTCAAAAGAAACAGATTCCAAGTTAAAACCAAACAATCTCCATATTTCTTTTGCAAAATGGCATTCAAAAAATATTGTTTCACAGTTTCAGGCACTCTGCATATGTTACAACTTAAAAAAGTACCTTCCTTATCTTTTATGGGGAGTTTATTTAATAGCAGGCGCCAGCCAAAGAATTGCTTTTTTGGTTCATTATGAGCCATCCAAAATTTACACAGACTATCTTTCCAGGCCTTTGGTTCCCAGTTTAGATCCCAACATTTGTTAAGGTGCAGAAAAATGGTATCAGCCTCGGTGAGTGAAGAATAAATGCATTTGGCTTTAAGGGAAGGGAGAGGTGTGCCATCAGTCCAACAAAGTGCAGACATGGGGGAGCGAAGGAGAGGGGGGTGGGAGGGGGGGAGAGCAGAGGATAAGGCCATTTTAAGTATGTTATAAGTCCTGCTCTGGGATGTCGGGATAGAGAAGGTAAGTTTCAGCTCCTCCCACAATCTCAATTGGTCATTTTCAAATAGCTGCTCAAAGTATTTAATACCCATATTATGCCATTTCAGTGTAGAACAGCCTTGGAGAGTGGCTAAAGGTTTTCCATTATGGAATAGATTCCACCATATTGATCTGTTATCAGCAATATGTCCCTGTACAGTGTCATTAACTTTGATATGTACCAAGTGTTTCACATGTTCCCAAGCCTTCCATAAGGACTTAAAGATATCTGAACCAGCCGGAGATACCTCAAACTGTCCCATAAGAAGGTCAAGTATGGGGAGATCTTTCTATTTCTTGGCTTTCTTAGGGACCGAGCATATAATATTATTTCTTATAAAAGCTTTCCATGGCTCATTACCTTCCATGGCCTTAAGAATCCACTTGGAGGCGAGGGCAATGCCCTGTAGTTTCAATTTTTTCAACCCCATCCCACCAAATAGTTTATGCATAGTGCACCACTCCCATTTCACTGCATGTTGCTTCCTAGTACCCTTGCCATCTGACCATAGGAATTCCCTAATCTGCTTTTGAACATAATTAAATTGGTAATTCCTAAAGAGCCAAGCTGATGAGAAATAAATATTATATGAGGCCAATATTTTTTGACACACCTGGAATCTTCCAGCCAAGGACAGAAAGTTCTTGTTCCACTTGGAGAAATTCTTATCAATCTTATTCCTTACCCATTCCCACATTTCTTTTAGATTTGGGAGAACAGAAAAGGGAATACCTAGATATTTTACAATCTGTGTTGGGCCCAACCAATTGAGAGAGAATTTTGAGAGCCAAACCGAGGGGTTGTCATCCCAACCAAGGAGATTGGACTCGTGCATAGCAATCTTACTACCAGATGCTAGACAAAAGAGATCAATATTTTTCATCAGAGCAGCAAGGTTATCTTCCTCAAGCTTAATTAATAGTGCAGTGTCATCAGCAAATTGAACATTACAGATTTCCTCCTTGTTAGGTAAGGAAATACCCCTAACAGGGGGAGTAGTAGAGGAGTCCTTAAGTAAGTAGAACATTGCATCAGCAGCTAGGACAAATAGGGTAGGGGCCAAAGGACATCCCTGTCTGATGGATCTAGTTAGTGCAAAATTGGAGGACCTTATCCCATTTACTTCAACAGCGGCATTTGCATCACATAACAGAGTTCTGGCCATATTACAAAATCCAAGGGGGAAGCCTAATGACTGAAGCATCTGCATGATATAATCCCATTCTATCCTATCATAGGCTTTCTCAAAATCTATGAGCAACATGGCTCCACTTTGTCCTGATTCCTTAGCCCAGTGGAGCGACTCCCAACAGGTAATTAGGCTTTCCAGTATATAACGTCCTAAAACAAACCTTGTTTGAGTAGTACTCACAATCTTAGGCAAGATTTTCTCCAATCTGCATGCAATCAACTTAGCTAAGATTTTGTATGACACATTCAACAGTGTGATAGGCCTCCAGTTTTTAAGTAGGGTTTTGTCACCTTCTTTAGGAATTAGCTTGATCAGACCTTGGTTAATATTCTTGCCCAAGGAACCAATATGTATCGCCTCAGTGTATAGGGAGTGAAGATCATCAACAATCCATCCAATATTTTGATTATAAAATCAACTAGAAACCCATCAGGGCCGGGGGATTTATCATTACTAAGAGCCAAGATAGCTCTCCTAATTTCTTCTTTTGAAATAGCCATTTCAGGTATCCTACTATCCTCCTTGTCAATAAGTTTGGGGACCAAGGACATGACAATCTTTCTGGCATTTTCCTATTCCTCCCTACCTGGTTCAGCAGAGAACAGATCCTTGTAGAACTGAGCAAAGCACTCAAGAATTTCAGTTGGTTCAAAGAGGTTATTATTCTGCTCCTAGATGGTGTCAATTTTTTCTCTGGCTTGTTTCATTTTAAGAAGCTAGAAAAAGAATTTAGATCCTCGATCTCCAGTATCCAACCAATTTAATTTAGCCCTAGTTCTCCACCCTTTGATTTTCTGATTCTGCAATCTTCCAAGATCAGTCTTGGCCCTAATAAGCTGGTTGGTGAGTGATACATTCTCACGATCCCCTTGAAGCTCCAGCTCAGCCACTTGGAGGGCATTATGCAGTTGTAACTCAGAGGCTTTGGCATCCTGTTGACGTGGATGAAATCGCATTGCTGCAAACTCCATATGGCCAACGCAGAATAGAATAGCCAACTGATTATCCTACTCTCTCTTGAGATAAGGAAGTCTCTAATGTTGTTTTCTAAGTTTGATCAAAGGAGACAACCTCAAGGTTTCTTTTATCAGGTCTTGACTGCGGGATCTCTCAGTGGCTTGATGTGTTTTTGCTGGAAACACAAGGGGGACTTACGTTTAACTGGCAATTTATGGATAAGTTCCCTGGAACTTTTACGATCTTTCTATCGGATGATATCAGTTAATTTCAGACTGTTTTGATAGGACTGCAGATTTTCTGAATAAAAAAAGGAAAAAAAGGAGGGAAGGATAGAGAGGGATAGAAAGACATGAACTGTAAATTCTAACTAAGATAGCAAATTCAGTCAAGCAGACAGACACCTCCAGGAAACTAGATTAAACATCACCAGCTATTTAGACACAATGTTTGCATAAATCCAGTGCAATCTTCAAAGGAGAAACTAGATTTTCATATTATCAAGTACGATATTAGAACTTCTACATTCACAGTATGTATTTGATAATCGAACTAAGCATGAAAGGGTCCAGATTAACCATGCAGAAAGAAAAGCAATCAGCCGTTCTATAATGGTATGGACTGTAAGGATTCTATCAGATGCTTGATTTGAAAAACGCTATGTAAAATAAATAGACATAACTGAAAGCTTTCTAAATTAAGTGAAGAAGGAGACCATGCACTCACAAGGAAACTTGAAAACGGTCTTAATTCATTGCATTAATTCCTGTAAATTTCTCCAGAGCTTTCACAACAATCCAAGAACTTCTTACAAAAAAGAGGGAAAACCAGTCCCTTAAATAGGCTTCAAAAAGGATGAATGGCCTAGATTTAATCTAAACAAGTGGCCCAGATTCATCCATAAAGCATGGCTGCCCATACCCATAAATGGGAGGCAAATATCAACAACTACCCCAAAATGGGCAATAACTACCCAAAAAGGGATAATTACAACAATTTGGAACAATCCAAAAAGGTGCATAAAAAAAAGTCTTACATTTGTTGACCAAAAGTCAACTGTCACCTTTTTGTGCAAAAGTGCACTTTTAAGATTTGGAGGGAAAAAAGCACTTTTGAGAAATTACTTTCTCTATTTCGGTCTCACACTCTTTCTCTAGAAACTGATCCTCGCCATGCAGGTATTCCCGCCATAAATCATGACCTCCTGCTCGTTCCTCGCGAACGTATTCCTAGAATTTGATACACAACTGGAAGAGCAGACTGAATGGAGGCATGGGAGGGTGGCGAATTTTGTACTGCATGCCCTCGAGATACTGGTCCACGTGCTTTAAACCGTCCTTCCAGCTGGAGCGATTACGCTCAAAGCATAATATATCTGAATGGAACTGACCAGCAAAACTCAAGTCTTTAGCGGAATAGGAAATCTTATCTATCCCCAACCTTTCTTCCCAGTCTAGCTGGATTGCACTGTCAGACAGGTCATTTATCCATCCTGAAACCATTGATCGAAGGATGGTCTTACCTAGTTCTTGCATGTTTCCCAAAATTACCTCACATGCGTCACTTTCCTTGTCAATAATTTCTTTGGTGTCATTCTTCATGGTGATGGTTCAGTACCACTCCTTGAGAACACTGATGCTATGAGGATCTAGGATGGCAGACAATGTGGGAATTTGCGCATGTGTCCAGAAAAGAGCTCTCATGAGGGGAAGGGTAGAGGCTGCCACTTCGTGCATATGAAGGGATTCCTTCTTTACTTCCAACAACTTGACTAGAGTGAGCTCTCGATGAAGGGCCATTTCTTTTACCTCCTTAAGGATCTCCTCTCCCCTTTTCTTGATGTCTTGCATCCATTCCTTGACAGCCTTTGCGGTATCCCGAATTCCTTCAAATTCAATCGTGGTCCTTTGCACCAACGCTGTCGGGGGAATATGGGATTCGGAGGGATTGTGTAATGGCCTTAGGAGCTGATCGATGTATTCCTCGGCTTGCTCAGCACGAGCCCAATACATATCCTTTTCCGCTGTGATCTCTTCGAGCTGTCTGAGTATGTTCTGCACTGAATCCTTAAATTCTTCTTTTTCTTGCTCTTTGGTAGCTTGTCCAATGGGGACAGTTCTGATGCTATAATCTGCCAGTGTTATCTAATCTGCTGGCTTGTCTACAGGCGGGGTGGCAATATGAAGAGTGCGATTCCTTTGCTCGTCCTTGGTCACTCTAGAATATGCCCTTGGTTTCTTCTTCCCTTTGGCTTTTGCTTGATCCATACGCGAGAAGATATCCTCTAGATCGATGGGTGTTTTGGTGGCGGCCCTGCGCTGAGCTCTGGCAATCAGTCACTCTTGAAGCACTGTCTGGGTTGATGATAGGGTCAAGTCAACATTTTTTTCTCCTACGTTCTCAACCGATTGACCACAAATTCGCAGCTGCCCTACCACCGGAGGAGTGAAAGAGGTGTGAAGCTCTTTGCTTGCAGCTGAATTCTCCCCTATTTCGCTGAACAATTGCCCGACATCTTCATGTGAAGGTTGCTCTTCAATTCTCTCGAGCTCATGAGTTTCGTCTATCCTTTGTTCTCCCTCGACGGTGGAGTCGTCTTTGGCTGTATTGAGGAGCAGCAACTCGTGACGGCTTTGTTGGGTAGGTTCATGCACTTTGACCCCCTGGGTGGATGGGATTTCTCCTCCTATTTGGTTACCTAGTTCGGTCAACTCGAGGGCTCTTAGCTCAGTGTCCAGTACATCAGGTGCAGGAGGATCATTGGCCTCAAATGCATCGATGTCGCTCTAGGAGGGCGGAGCAAGTACGCAATCCAATTCTATAGCATCGTCGAACGAACTGGGATCTTTTGAAGATGAAGTGACCTCCGACCTCTTTATAGGAATCTTCTCCCTTCTTGTTCTTTTGGACGTCCGAGTTCCTCTGCAAGCCTTAGCCTTCTTTCTTTTCTCTGGTTTCTCAGTTCTTTCCCGAGGTGCACTAGATGTTCCTTCGTCTTCTGAAGACTGAGAATCGAGACTACCCATCAAATGGTAAGTGAACTGGACTCCCTCATGGACTAGCCTCTCGATCTGCTGATGTAACCACTGATCCGTGTACCTTGTTGGGGCTGCCATAACTGCCTCGAAATCTGTGATTGGGTCCTGGGACCAATCAACGCCTGGTAAGAGATGCCTTACTGCTTCAAATTCTCGGACTTGGGAGGCAATTTCTTGAGTCCGTGAGCTGATCTGGGACCCGATGGTATTCAAAGAGTCGCATCTGCTGCACACTCAATCTGGAATATTCCCGTCGCCTGACCTCGTAGTCATCAAAGCAATTCTTCCAATAGTCTTCAACTAACTCCTTTGCTCTGTACCTTCGACCATAGGCTCTTTTTGCCAGATTATCGTGATCAAAGTATTTTCTTGGGAAATGGTTCTGTAGGCCATAAGAGGCCAACTCTGCAAGGGACTCCTCTGCTAGGGTAGGGGTCTTCAAGTGGACATCATGGCTGCCTATGATCAGAGGAAATGTGAATCCAGCCTGCTTGCTTTCTCGGAGTAAGATGCCGGTCAGGCGTGACTGCCTTGCAACCTCCATAAGAATTACTTTGTCAGTTGGATACCGTGGAAGTCGGAGGGGAGCACCATCGAAGCCAGCTATTCGGATGTAGGAAAACCTGGGGAACTGAATGAACCAGGCTCCATACCTCTGCACTAAAGTAGTAGCTTGCTCCAAGAGCCTTATGTGTAACCCTCCCTGCATTAGCCTCACCAGGCGCATTGTGAAGGTGTCATTGACGTGTTCATACTGACCAACCGCATAAGTCGGGCTGTTCTTTTCCCTCTGAGCTATATCCTGGTAGTGCAGCTGTGGGTAACAATCATAGACTTTCACCTGACCGGGCCCATTCCCGATTTCACCTTTCATTATCAATCCTGGCAGTGGCTGGTTCTTGGCGAACATATAGATCAAATAAGAGGTCATGGTGAAGTACTTCGTTTCGAGCTCAATCAGCTGAGTGTGGATGTTATCACTTATGATCTGGGCCCAGTCAAACTTAGACTTTCCGGCGAAGACCTGCTCTGTAAAATAGAACATCCATTCTTCAAAGTAGCTGGACTTAGGAAGTCCCATGACTCGGCTGAGTAAGGTGACCACATCCCCATGTTCATTATGAAAATCACTCCTGGGGGTCTTTTTCACAATCCTGGTGCTTGAAGGCCTTTTCTCTTTGAACCATTCTTCGTTGATCAGTGCTTTGCATCGGGCCGGATTCATATCATATGCCCCTTGTGCTTCGTCTATGGTTGTAGCTGTGGGATTATTTGGAAAGGGGATGTCAAATGCATCACCAATAGCCTCAGGGGAGAAGTCGGCGATAGTCATATTCTCCAGAAGCACTAGTCTGGATTTCAGTTCATAATGCCAAGCAACCTCCACTACTAATTCATAGTTCTGTATCGCTGGAGGAAAACCCGCCGCTTGGGCAATGCCACTTTCCACCATCTGCCTAGGCCTGCCATATGCGTTGGGTGAGAAGACCCGATTCCTGAAGTCCTGAATATCGATATGGCCAAGGTCAGTATCACCAATGTTATCCCAGACGCTCTGAACTTTCAACTCCCGCAATCCTCCCCTCTGATATTGATACTTCATCTTTTCAACCTTACGCGGGATATCTGATTTGGACGCTTGTGAGGTTTCGGCTGCAGCAGGGGTTTTTGATGATTCCACCGCTGATTTAGGCATTTATCCTACACAATCGGACGCGGATTACGAGGTGATACAAGAAAAGTAATGCGGGTTATATAGCAAAACGCTCCAGCATGCCGAGATTAATTTAAAGTTTAGTTTGGACATGGAGCAATATTTCTAGCCAACAGCTTGATCAATCTTGAAACCAGAATATTCATGAAGATTCCTGACTACGCATTTATACTTATCATTTATGGATTTTGGATTAATTTTCAATAGAGGCAAAGCATGAAAATTTTCCTAAGTTTGAAAAGAGATGCAATTTTTGGTGAAGCCTTAAGAGTGGATTTCTAAATTTTCGAGTGCTTTGAACAACATTTATGAGCAAAAGAGATGCAAATTTCAAGAATTCAAGCATTGAGATCAAATTTTACGCATTTGTCTATTTGATTTAAGCATTTTTCAAATGATCATACGCAAAAAAGCGTACTTACCTGATGGGAGCGAATGGCGAGAGATTACCCAACCTTGTCACGTGAAATGAACGGACGATCCTGCAAAGTTTGAATTCCAACGGTTATCTCTTTGTTTTAAATTTTCGCGGTTGCTGGACAAAAGAGAACTTATCATTTTAAATGGTTTTCTTCTTACCCTGGGTGATTGGCAATCTGAGTTTAAATGATTAGGAGGAGTTAATGCAACACTTTACCTTCTTGTTTTCGGACCTCGGAGGGTTTTCAAATTTTGAACTGCGTTTTCCTCCTTGCAAGTTTTGCAAATTTCGCGTCTTATATTTCGCGATTTGCACACCTCTGGCGAATTTCGGAGCTTGGAGCCTGAGGAAAACTTCGGACCTAACACTTCCTCTTTTGCAACTTGGAAAGTTCGCGATTTCACCTGCTGGGGTTTTGGGCGTTTGAAGGTTTTCGGAGCACTGGCGTTGTTTGCAAGTAACTTTCGGATTTAGAAGATGATCCTGCAAATTTCAGAGCTGGGATGCTCTCGGTACTTTGGAGATATTCTCGGACTTCAATGGTTTCACCAAAACTTCGGATCCTTAACTCACTATTGGTGGCTTCAGACTAACCTCGGACCTCAACGTGCTTCTATATTTCGGAGCTTGGAGCCTGAGGTATACTTTGTGATTTTAACCTTCTGCGGCTTCAAGCGCTTTGGAGAGTATTTTGCGATGACTTCAGAGCTCGACGCCTATGGAAAACTTCGGATTCGGACGCTATACTCGCAGCTTATGTTAGACGTTGTCGCTATCCAAAGGAAGGGGTTGTGGCGATTTGGAAAAAACTTCGGCCTTTTAAACGCTATTTGCAAGCTATGTCGACCCTTTCAACTATGCCGTCCTTCGTGATTTTTGCGATTTTTGAAGTTCAATGCCTCGCCCGAAACTTCGGATCCTTGGGGCGTTTTGCGATTTTCGAAGCATCCAAGCGTTTTGCAAGCAAAAACTTCGGATTGTTTGAATGAATTTACTCTCCGTGATTGGGAATACTTCGGAGCATTCGCCCCATTTCGTAAATAAAACTTCAGACCTTGGCCGCCCTCTTGCAAATTATAACACTTTCACTCTTTCCAATTTTCGCTCCCAAGTCCGAATTTGAGGACTTTATGATTTTAAACGATTTTCGGACCTAAAAGCATTTTCACGATTTTCGGACCTAAAAGCATTTTCGCGATTTTCGGACCTAGATGTGTTTTTTTTTAAAAACTCGACACACTTTCCACTTTTCTAATTTTTCACTCCCAGGTCCGAATTTGAGCGTTTTAAGTGATTTCGGACCTCAAGGCCCTTTTTGGAACATTTCGCATTTTATACTTTTTAATCCCAAGGGTCCGAAAAAGAAAAACTTAAGTGATTTCGGGGCTTTTAGCGTCTTCAGAATACTTCGCACTTTATCTCCATTTTTTAAAATTCGCTCCAAGGTCCGAAAAAGGGCGAGTTAAAGGTTTTCAGACTTTGAGCTCCCCCTTGCGACATTCGCACCTACACATTCCCCCTGGGGTCCGAAAATGTAACGCCCATGTGCTTTTCGGAGTTGGAAACACATCTGGCGAACTTCAGACCTGAACGCCCATATGCGTGTGCTCTTTACATTAGCCGTTTTTTTTTAATTTCGGAGCTGGGGTCCGAAAATAGGGGGTTCTGAGGCGTTTTCGGGGACTGAGGAAAACTTTGCATTTTACGCCCTCCATCCTTCGTCCCAGGGTCCGAATTTGGACATTTTTAGCGATTATCAGACCTGGAACCATCTTTTGCAATACTTAAAGGCTTTCGCATTATTTTCGGACCAAATGGAAAGCATCAGATTTTGAAATTTTCGCCCCAGGGTCCAAAATTCGACCCCCTGGGCGATTTTGGCAAGATTAACTTAGTGAAATTCTGACCCCTTCGGGCCTCTGGGTCCGAAATCTGCCCCTTAGGCAATTTTGAAAACTTGCACGAAACGTCGAACCTCAGACTAGCCTTTTGCCGGATTTCACAAATTTGGTTTTAGGAGGCTTCAGAATTCTAAGGCATTTGGCCAGGCAATTTGATCGTTCATTAGCAGGCGAAAATCAACTTTTCTTCAAATCTTATAAACATCGCGGCGACAATCCTTATGCAGTCTGCTTCACAACTATTGTGCGAAAAATGGCAACTTGGGTCTTCGTGCGACCTTTAGGCGCACTATCCTTGCTTGGCGGGCTCCGCCAATCCCTACTACCTTACGCCTACCTAAGGTGATTTTCAAAACTTCGAACAAAACTCTTGGCGTTCACGCCCGAGAGCTAGACTAGTCGGGAAGATTCATCGGCTCATTACTCTTACATCAATCACTTCACGGACCAGTCGCGGACTCGCTCGAAGAGACGCGAGAAACTCTGCACGAAACTTAGCAGGGCAACGACGGAAAGCTCAAAACAGGAAGGGGGGCCCTGTCAGCGACAGGGAGCGTGCGCAACGCACAACACATCCTTAGCCTTCTTTTTACCCACAGCTTGACAGAGTGAGGTCCAGGTTTTAACATTCTGTTTCCATCTGTCAATGTTGGACATTTGGCAATTACCATATTTATTAAACATTTTGACCAGACACAGGGCACATTTCAGGTCCTCATCCATTAGTAGACTAGTGTTCATTCTAAAGTTCGAGCTAGGGTTTGGTGGGGCCACCCTACTATCAGTTATCTTTAGCCCAACCATAATAGGATGATGATCTGATAATGTATATGGTATGACAGCATTATTGAACACCCTCATCATTCTTAGCAATTTCGAAGAAATCTTTGTTGAAATAAAATCTATCAAGCCTGCAATAGACTCTTTTATTATACTATTGATGATTACACCAAGTGTACCATATTGATTTATACTCTTCCTTCTTTCCTGCTAAAGGATCAATCAATCTCATCTTGTTAACCATCCTTTCCCACTGCACTCTCTCAGCACCCTTCCATTCAACCTTGTTTCCTCCATGTTTATCTTGAGCACTAACTACCATGTTGAAATCTCCTCCCAAGAACCAGGGGATATCCTCCAAGTTAGCAAGCCATTCCCACATAATCCCTCTTTCTCGGTAGTCATTGGAGGCATAAATTGAACAAATGCCAAAGGTGGAATTGTCATTCTGAATGATAGCCCATACTGCCCTTGCACATGGGGATTGCCCCCATCTTGTCACCTTATTCGCCCAATTAGGGTTTAATAAAATTGCAGCTCCACCTCTTCCTTTAGGGTGATTGGTATAGAAGGGAGTGGCCTCCCTCCAAATGGATTTTAGACTAACTTCTATGGTAAATCCCACTGATTTTAGCTCCTGGAGCATAAGGCAGTCAATATCCTTGTGCATATTTAGAAATCTTTTGACCACATATTTTCTATCAGGGGCCTGATTCCATGAGATGGCTTTCAACATTAGGAGGATTGTTCAGTAGTGTCCATCGGGGACTTAAACCCCTCGAAGCATTTAGGCCATTCCTTGGGATTAGAGAGGTGACTAGCATCAAAAGCCACTGTTGAAAGTGGTCTACCTCTTTTCTCCCTCAGTTCAGAGAGCTGTTCGGGTCCCAATGATTCCTTCCTAACTGAAATCTCCTTAGATGCCTTAGGAGATCTTTTCCTCCTTTTTTTCTTAGATTTATTTCCAGATAGGTCTTCTTCCCCATTATTAGATCCAAAATCAAAATCTCTAAGATCTGGGAAAATGGCTTATCCCCACCATTGTTGCTAACCTCAAAGTCATCAGATTTCAAACAAGGTCCAGTACCATGGACATCCCCTATGGTTTGGTCAGAAGGGGGGATGGTAAGCCCCATATCCCTATCCTTTATTACATTACTTTATAAATTCACTTTATCATATTAAATAATGTAAAATTAAATATTTAATTTTACTTTATTATTCGAACATTATTTAATATAATATCCATAAAACTCCAATCACCATGACGCTATCAACTTCTGCAATAACTGACTATCCAGAAATAGCCATGATACCCACAAATCATCTTATGACTTACTAGAAATAGTAAGTATGAACAAAGTGACCAAAAAGAGCTCTGGAAGGTACACACAAAACCTATTGACTGAAGAAGTTGCATGTTGAAGTTGGGAGAAGACTGAACTATGACCAGCTGCCAAAATAGAAGTAACTATAAATAGTAACTGCTAAATATAGGAAGTCAGGCCAGACTCCCAACTGACCAAACGGTGTCAAAACTAACACTTACTAAAAATAGTAAGTCTCAAACAGTTCTGGAACATTCTCTAAGAAACCAGAAACCTCTTGGAACAGGCCAATTACAGTAGAGCCTAAGCCCTACTTGAAACCTTCTTCTATATTCCTTCCAAAACCAACTCCTCTTCCCTCTAATTTATTTCTACCTTCCCTCCTAGACTTGGCTTGTTCCCCCCTATTAAGCTTCAATTACTTTCCCCCCCTTTTGGTTAAGGGGTCTTCTCACATTACCCCACATCCTTCTCTTCTCCTCGCCTTGCCTCGTCCTCTTCCGCAACATTTCTTCAAGGTTCTTCCTATTCCACCGCCTTTGATGCCTCCCTTTTAACCCTCGTGTTCCTTCTTCCTAGCTCATCGTTTCCCTATCCTTTTCTATCTCCCTCATTGCACCCTTCCTATTTATTTTTTAGCATTTCTTTGGTTCCCATTGTTTCTTTTATTTTGTGAAATTTTAATAATTTTGTTTCAATCCTTTCCATCTTTATCCTAGTCTCTTTGCATTATTTGCATTTTTCTGACGTTTTTTTATTTTTCTCTTATTACTAATTATACTTATTGCCTTTTTTACAGCTTGATTATCATTATTGCTCCTCTATTTAAGGCTATCTGCATGTCAATTTTACACTTTTCCATTTATCTCATTATTGTTACATTCATTATTTTTTTACATTTTTTATCATTAAAATATTTACATAATATTGACTTTTTATATTAATAGTAATTTTTTCTTTATTGCAATTTGCATTACTATTTTTTTCATAAATCACCTAACATTATTTTCACTCACTATTTATTTATTTTCTATTGTTGTTCTAGTGTTGCATCATATGTTGACGCTTATCTTCTTTTTTCATCTTAATTGTCTCTTAGTCCTCCCATTTGATTCTTGTTTTTCTGTGTCATGTCTTTCTCTCTCTTTTAAAAGCTGGTTCCGCAAATGTAGATCAATTTTATCCTCTTCCTAATAATGGATGATGTGTTGATACAAAAAAAGTTGCACATATTTTTTTCTCCAGAGTGTTTACAAATTCATTACATGGACTGTGGAAACATCATGTCTTTATTTAACTATAACTCTCAATCTGGGTTATCTCCCTAGGTTACAAGTTTATGAAAGCGGTCTCTAACAAGTTACAGAACAAAACGCAGCTCTTCTGAGGCACGCATACTTTGTATCTTCAATGTATAAATATTTGGAAAAGTTAATCATCAACATCCCTTCTCTCTCCTCTTACCCATACTTAAAGATAAATTGCTGTTTGAGGAAAGGCAAAGCAGGCAATCCATTCAGCTAAGCAATTTGACAGTCATTTGTATTGAAGAAGATAAAAAAACATTGTCCAAAAGTTCTGTACTTTGTTGTACCAGCTCCAGCAGGGTCTACAGAATATGTTTACTTCCAATCTACTGTGATTGGACACAAGGACTTGCCAACACCCCATTGTTGGAATATTAATATGAACACGTACCAGAAAGAGATGGAGATGCAAGGACGAAAGAAACATCTAATACAGCAAGCAACAGAGTCATGGAACCATAGGAGAGTATTTATTGTCTGCCCCCTTTAGCTTCCTTCTAAAACGTGATATATAAAAATAAAGAGGCCAGGTAGAGTGCAAGGAGGTCCAATATTGCACACTACACAAACATTTATCTACGCACCTATACACGTGATTGTGACTATGAGATAGAAACAATTTCAGGTGTCAAGCACATGTGCAATGCAATAAATATCAAGTGCCAAACCCTACCAGATCAATTCATCTACCACAAAAAAATAGCATCCATTCTCTCTAAAAACCAAACTCTATTCATGAAATTTATGCAAAAGTTATTTAACATGGCAAGCTACCGGTTTAAGGTAGCAGAAACAGTTTCTTGCACAGCAGCCTTCCAGTTGTAGCCTTTATTTGAAGTTACATAAATGGCTCCTTCATTGGTGACCATCTCTGCACTTTTTTCACCAGTCGCTTGAATATATACCTACATGGATATATAATCCTAAGTTAAATCAGCCACAAGACCCTTTTACATAATTAAACTCAATCTTAACTAAAAGCACCTTACCAGGTCCCCAGGAAGCTGAGAACTTAAAGGTACACGCTCCCAGCTTTCTCCAGCATCAGAAGTGTGAAGTAAAATGGCTGGCTTTCCAACAATCCAACCCTCCTTTCCCTTAAAACTTATGCAGTTAAATCTATAATTGAAGTCCTCGTCTTCTGCTGAAGGGATTGATCGTGGAAACCAAGAATAGCCCCCATCCTTTGTTTCCAACAGAGTTTGTCTTGTACCAAGAAGAAAGCCTGGTAAACAATTTAAGCCATTGATCAATTGGAAAGAAATATGTGAAAAAGATTCCCCTGCTTTACTGACTAAATAGAATAATATTGAAATCTTTAATAAGAATAAAGAAAACTATAATAAATCTTACAGTTATTTCAAAGATTACAGTTATTTCAAAGATAAGCTGGTGAATTGAATTGGTTAGTAACTTAGCACAATTCATTGGTGAAAATCTGTCAACAGATAGATTGGGGTTCTACTAAGATCAACCAAAAAAGTGTTCTACTAGCCTCTGTTTCTATTTTCACCTACAATGCTGAAGTGGGAAAAAGGCCTTCCCAGCTCACCGCTTTAAATAATTTTACACTAGTCTCCAGATGCTAAGTTGGATATTAAATCAAAGCACATCACTTGGAATTCAACAACAATGGTGGAACCACAAACTAATGTGAATTACAAACCAGTTCAATTACCTGTTATTTCACCCAAGGTTACAAATGAATATAGGTCTATGATGCTACATTTATGGACCAATGTCATAATCAGAATAAACAAAGAAATAAATGAGTTTGAGGCTAATAAAGACATTATTCCATGCTATGACATACAAGATCTCTTAGGCTATTTATTTATTTTCATCTAAAGGTAGTTCCTGACAATGATTGTTGGGTCAATAAACATAGAGTGCCCCTCGAAGGGCATTTATGTATGTTGTTCACAATGGTTCAGGGACCCCCACCAATGTCCACCAATAGATCATTATGGGAGATTTCAGAACTGACAAGTATTGAAGACAAAATGTAATATCCCTCACAACTTTGACCAAAAACTTTCACTCTTTTCCAAGTGTTCTAAGGTATCACAAGCAGTTAGAATTGGTGTAATGTTTGTATGAGCTACCACAAGCAACAGGCCAGTAGTGGTGACTATGTTGGAAACATACTAATACCGACAGTGTAAAGATTGTAACTATTGACTCATAATGTGTAGCAGTGGCCATGTATGCAAGGTGATTATCCATGTGGAGACATCACTCTTGGTAGTAAGTTAGAATTGGTGTTCTAAGGTATCACAAGCAGTTAGAATTGGTGTAATGTTTGTATGAGCTACCACAAGCAACAGGCCAGTAGTGGTGACTATGTTGGAAACATACTAATACCGACAGTGTAAAGATTGTAACTATTGACTCATAATGTGTAGCAGTGGCCATGTATGCAAGGTGATTATCCATGTGGAGACATCACACTTGGTAGTAAGTAGTGTATGTGTTGGATATTGTTGAGAAGTTTGCTAGAATGTTGTTTTCTCATTGATGTCAACATATTCTTTTGTGTATTCCAGTGTTGCAGTCAGATTAAATGTGTTGGTTTGATCAATGTGTTGCAGATGAGTTGTTGCGGTTTAATGGGTTTTTGAGATGATTATCGCTAATTGATTCAGCAAAAGTTTCAGTGGTCCGCATGGTGATTTGATCGAGTTGTGAGATCCGGTATTATGGTTGATATTCAGTTGTTCGTGTTATTCGATATTCTGGATTATGCTCCGGAATTGCAATATCTTGGTTTGTGGATTTGGCAGAGTGTTTCGGACGTTCAGGTGTGTCCTCAATTCAAATGGTTTGTTATTTGGAAATCCGCGAATGAATCTTTCCATTTGACAGTTAGTTGAGTTGATGTTCTTGAGGTTCGGTATAATGATGATAAAGATTCTAGTGTAATGTCCCCACTTTGAAATAAAATTTAATAATAAATGATAATAATAAAATTAAAATATTTAAAATTAAATTAAAATATAAAATACTATAATTAAATATGATTAATTAAAAATTAATTAAGTTAATGAAAAGTCAAAAGACATGAAAGGAAAAGTTGTGAGTCCCTCAACAATGAGATATAAAAGGGAGAAGAGAACCTCATTTGAGAGGGGGGATAATTTGGAAATGAGAAGTGCAGATCTGATTATGAGAGGTTGTGTCCCTTTCAAAGGGCAGAAATAACGAAAAGTTGCACTTTTTCAAAGGGTGCTAATGGTGAAAGGGTGTGTCTCTTGCCAAAGGGCATACATGATGAAGAGGTGTGACCTCTCCCTCACATTGAGAGATATAAAGGAAAGGAATCAAAAGCATCTAGTAAGATCACCATGGATCAGATCAGAACTGTTACTAAGTTACAGGCAGTAACATCCTTGTTCTTGGTGGTATGCATGGGATGTGTTTAATAAGTATGCTTAATATATGAAGCCCAATAATGTTCTTATGCAGAATTAATAGTAATACTAATATGGACCGCAATATATATGACAGTCATACTTAATTTCATATATATAAGAAATATATATACTTATAGTCTAAATCATGTTATTACTTTCCGTATTTAAGAAGATGGGATTGAGATGTTCCAAAGAGGGGCAGTCTAAATCCGAGCAATAGGTTAAGTCCCAAGATAGGGTAAGGATCAGCGACCCATAAGCCTTGAGGGTATAGACCCAAGATAGGTAAGGGCTTGGATCTGTAAACTTTGAGGGAACCTATTGTAGTTGGTCTCTAAGCGCTTTGGTAACATATGTAAACCCTTCTCCCTTGAAACTGAAGTATAGCAGGGTTTGATGAAATTAATCAGCTAATGAGGAAAATAGACAAGCACTTGTTAGTAACTTATTGAAGAAAATCTATCAATTTTAGTATATTTAAATAGATCAAGTAGGGGACATTACATCTAGTAAGTGGTGAGGTTGCAGTTGTTTCAGTGGTGATTCACGTTGCTTGTGGATGTTTCTAGATCGTGTTCTATCCATGTCGTTGGTCAGCATTGATCGTTGTACGCGATATTGATCATTTTCTTGATCCGATGGTGTTCTTCGTGTTATGCGACATTTATGGTGATTGTAGCGTGTTGCGGATGATCGAAGCATAATTCTTGTTGGTGTTATGTGTGTTATTGATGTGGTGTTGATTTGTGCTTTCATTGCTAATTATCAGATCTGAATTTGTGTTTAAATTAAGTAAAGTTTGTGTGCAAACTGATTCACCCCCCCACCCCCTCTCAGTTTGCTACATTGTTGCCAACAGTATGTTGATGTCAGTTATGGACAGATTATAGGCGCACAACTCTTCATACATTCCATGGGTTTGGTTGGACAATTAGACAGTTGAAATTCAGTTGGGTATTCAATGAATACATCTATATTGAATATTGAATCTGTTTATATTCAGTTGGACACTTAGACCTTGTTATATTGAATCTGTTTTGGTTCAGAATATTATAACTTTGAACGTCTTTTGGTGGTGGGTTTTTCCCTGAAAGGTTATCCCACATACATCTTGGAGTCTTGTGTATAATCTTGTGGATGCATACCGTGATGTTAGATAAATTTTGCAACTGTTGTTGAATGTCTTTCTAAGTACTTAGTCTTAAGTCTCTTAATCCTAGTCTATTCGTAGAATGCAATAGGAGTTAAAATACCCAACACAGAGGAACACCCAAAATGACTTCCTAATACACTAATGCTTTCTTCTAGAAAGCAGAATTCTAGTCATCTTCATGGGAAGCTGAAACAACTGGTTCATTCTCATTTAAAATATAAAGAGATAGTAAATACTAAATTATTGTTTAAGAATCCAAGAATGCAAAGTGAACCTGGAAATGAAGCAGCTGATATTCAGCTGTAAAATGTAACCTTGAGGATTCCAAATTTAGGCTGGCGATTCTAAACTAGTGCCCTAAAAATCACCTGTGAACTATAAACGTTAGGATTTAATGGCTGAGATGGTAAGACTAAGTGGTACCCCAAAAATCCTTTTATTATTTAATGCACATATATCGATACAAGTTTCTTTGAAGATTATTCCAAGTCTTGGGAGTGTGATTATCATCACATTGTTAAATAACTGTGAAACAAGGTAGGCTTCTCATGCATTACATGCATAAATTTTGTCCAAAGTGGAAGTAAGTATTGGGGAAACACTTGGAGGTTGTGTGAGATTATTCCCACATTGATAATAATCGGGAGATGAGGTAGACTTCTCAGGGATGACTTGCACCAAAGTGTTTTGCCAAAGAGGAAACAAGTGCTGGGATGAACACCTGAAGGTTGCGTGTGATTATGCCCGCATAGATAATAAATAGGAGATAAGATAGGCTTCTATAGCATTGCATGCACCTGTTTTTCTAAATTGAAAGCAGGAAATGGGGCAAACGTTCCGAGGTTGAACAATTAGCATACATTCTCTCCGAAATCTCTCCAATACAAAAATCTCTTATACTAACATTGCCTAAAGGTGTCTGCATACTTCAGGTCTGAAGCCTACCCATAAAAAAAAGTTATTAAATACTACAAACTCCCCTTACTTCAAAATCATTAAACAGTATTCTTACTCCACAGTTGCATGGAGACCAGAGCACTGCTCATGAGAATAACTTACTAAACACTCCTAACATCAATTACTTAAAAAATGTTTAGCCTATTACCAACAAAATTAACATCTCTATTACAAAGGTACTTGGTGCCAGGCGTTGAGGATTCAATTAGTATGGAGATGAGAACGCCATTTAAATCAGGGTGTGTGTGAGCAAACGAATAAGGGTACAGCTATATTTATATATAAATATAGTCATCACAAAATGTGGATTCAACAATGGGAACAAGGACACTGTCATCAGATGTACGGACAGTGTGGGGATAGAGTCCTGGTCCTAGTCTCTATATTGGAGTTTCCGTGACTATATAAGTTTATTCTGAGCACAATTCAACATATCTCTAAAGAAAATGGATTTATTTTTCTTCCTTATCTAGAATTAAAATATGATAAAGATAGATGATTAGGATTAAAATAAGATAAAGATCGTTTTTAGGTCACGGTCAAGTAAAACATTGATTTGGAGTATGAAATCTTCCTTGTGCCAGAATTCCGTACAAGGAGAATGTTTTATCCTATTACGTTATATTATTTTTGAGATGTACAACCCTGACCCCTCCCAAAGCAGAACAAGTGATCTCTAAAGCCAGCTGAGGCTGTATATAAGTTGGTAACCATACAACTTTATTCTGAGCATAATTCCATATATTTCAAAAAATACAGACAATGGGTAATTTTTGCTAAAAGTTATTCAACAAATTGGCTAGCAAATTCATAAGCAACTAACCGTGGTTGGGGTCGTCTGGAACAAAAGCAATATCAAGGAGGACAACTCCTGGATTAATGGGAAGGGGCACTTTCTCCCACTCTGAAAGGCCCACATCCTCTGCCTTTGCAATTCCAACTCCAATTCCTTGGGAAAGAGCAGCCAATGAAAAGGAAACACCTGCTCCAGCAGTCTCAACTAACCATTGTCTCCTCCCTATTTGTATCTCTTGTTGGTCTTTTTCGATGGAGGCTCTGACAAGGCAATTGTGTTTTCCATTTACATATTTTCTTCTGCAACCACTAAATTTTGGATTGAGACTCGAACCCGTTACGGATGGCTTGTAAATTTCATTGTGATAATTTGCATTTGGAAGAGCAGATGCTCCTGCCGTCTGCATTGCAGCCATCAAGTCTCCCACCTTATCTTTCTTTGAACTATGATGAGGTGCTCCGTTAATTTATAAGTGTATTAATGCTTGCACATAATTGGATTCAAACTAGTAGTCTATAATGAGGTTTGAATTGATTGGTTTGTTTTCATAGTTTAAAAAATATATATTATTCTATAATTTGATATTATTTTATTATATTTTTTATCTTCGAGAAAATTGTATTGTTAGATGTGATTTTAGTATTGGGATGGGTGCTCTTTTTAGTGAGCATATTTAGATGTCATGAGTGTCTAGTGAATCATTAATATTTTTGAGAGCTCATGAAATATGTGTAAATGTGTTCCATTCGAAAATCTATGAAATTGAATCATGACAAAATATAATAATCTTTAGACTATGAAAAATACTATATACTTGTAAATGATCTTGTAAGACTTCAAGTTGAATGTGAAGTTGTTAGATAAAACTATATAATAGTTTTTTAGAGTTTTATCTAAAATTTTACAAAATTTTATTTAATTGAAACTTTTCTTTTATATAAATTTGCATTTAATTAAATAAATATAAAAAATAATTAGGTAATTAATTTAAATTAATTAATTAGAGTTTATTGTTGTTATAAATGTAGAAATTAAATAAAATAATACTTAACTTGATTGCAATGATGGAGAAATGTAACAAATCTCAAAGATAGACTATGAAAAATACTATGTACTTGTAAAAGATCTTGTCAAGACTACACAAGTTGAATGTGAAGTTGTTAGATAAAACTATATAGTAGCTTTTTAGAGTTTTATCTAAAAAAAAATTTAAAAATTACTTAATTGAAAACTTTTATTTTATATAAATTTGCATTTAATTAAATAAATACAAAAAATAATTAGGTAATTAATTTATATTATTTAATTAGAGTTTATTGTTGTTATGAATGTAGAAATTAAACAAAATAATACTTAACTTGATTGCAATGATGGAGTAATGTAACAAATCTCAAAGATGATCTGTCAATGCTTTATTTTTTGGATGAGTCAACGAAGGTTTGGAAAATCAATTGTATGTTTCTCTAGTTCATATCTACATCTACAAAATTGATCTTTGTGAGCATGAAAATGATCTTTTGCATGCAATAGATGGCTTCATGATTCCTCTTATGGTACTCTCCTAGCAAGATGCAACTAAATTTGAATAAGATGAAAAGCATAACTAGTGCCACTAAGTAATGGATTGAGAGCTTGTATGAACATGGATTCAAGCTCTAGATGAAACCTTATATTCCAAGGAAAAATTCATTTCAAGATGATAAAAAAAAATGGTGGATGGTTGTTAGGAAGAGATGGTAACTAATTCATAGAACTTGCCAAGGGTTGATATCCTTAGCAAAATGGACCCACAACTATTTATAAAGGAGAATATAATAAATGATAAGATTATCAATCAACCTCCTTTGTGAGTAGAAATTGTCAAGCTCTAAAATGATTTGATTGAAGGAGGTTTGAATAAGTTGAACGAAGCCTTGATGGTGATTGTGGATGTTCAATGTGATATTGAGTCATTAATATAAGAATTGACAAGTCTATTGATTGTGATGAAGAAGTGGGAGGTGTTACAACCTTGAATACGCACATTAAGGAGATTATAATTGGTGGTCTAGAACAACAACCATATACCTTCAATTCAAGTTCCTTGAATACAATGGTGAAAATGAATATTACTCTTTGAAACTTTGAAAAGGATGCATCCAAAAGGTGATCCAAGTATAATTTCTTAATTTGCATCTATGAAACACAAAAATTTAGATTCACTTTTGTAGATGGACCTACCATGAATGTCCTCAATTATATCCCTCTTGCTCTTGTGGAATATAATAGAAAACGAATTAAAGAATACAAGGTTATTTGGGGAAATAATTCATAGATAAGACTCCATGTGAAAAAATTCCTAATTTTGTATATTAATGTCATCTCAGGGTTAAGTAGTTGTAATGAACCTAGGGTTTTCCTTCAAGCTCCAGTCAGTCACAAAACGATGTTGAATAGATATAAATTTACCAAATCTACAATCTATAATTATGTATTTTTAGATATAATGTAAAGCAATATAATTTGAAATGTAGAACTCAAAAATGGAGTAACATACAACTAAGACAAAATCAATAATTAATTAATCCAAGTCTAAATTTAACAAAGGGATGAGACCTGGCACTAATTCCTTAAAGACTTGAAAATTTACAAATTGTTGCATCAACCAATTTCATCCGATTTGAAGGTTCTTTGGGTCCAATCTATGACTCAAATGGTTAGGTGTTTAGAGGTGAAATCACCCTCAATGAACCTAGAGTCATTTCACACTAACATCCACCTAGAATTTGAGGTATGAAACCCTTAATTGGTGAACTTTGCTTGCCTAATTTAGTATTCAAATAGACTAGAAATATGCATCGAGACAATAACTATTTTTTATCTATAGGTTAATGATGCTGCTAAGTGATTTGTTGGTTAATTCTAAACATTTATACCAACTTGGTTATTTCATGTCATATTGGAAGTGTAATGGATGGTGTTATAAAAAAATATAAGATTTGAGTGTGATTTTATATTCCCTAGATCCAATGGCTTAAGATATGAGTGTTGTGCAGGTGTTTTGAACAACCTATTGGATGCAATATTCTAGGAAAATCGTGTTTTCTTAGTGTGATTAAGTGTTCAAATTGATTCTAGGTGCTTACAAAAGCATTTTTTACTAATTTCTTGAACGCTCTTCCTAAATGAGTCTTAAATCATGATTTGATGCACCTTGATTTCTCCCACCAAAATCCTTGACATCAATTTTCTCTAGAATGATGCGATGATACTTGTTGTGGGATATCTCTAACCATTCCTATTGATTGTGAATCTATTCACCCACGATGATTTACTAACTTAAGGGTTTCATCCCTATTTGGAGCAATAAAATTCATTGCAACAATGAAATCATAATTATCAAACACACTTCCAAATCGCACATGATTGGTCTAACTTTATGCCTAATTGTAGAATGGGTTCCAAGGACCTAAATTGCATGACAAATTTTGAAATTTATATTATTTGTTTTATTTTATATTTATATTTATATTAAATATTTATTAATTAATATATTTAGGTGGTATTAGTAAACACCCGTATTAAGAAAGAAAAAGATTGTCTCAAGTGGGAACATGACAACCCTTCCTTCCACAAATTGCTTCCCCTCAAGAAATTTCAGACTTAGATGCTCAAATATCTCCACTCCTTCTAATGTAGCATCCTCAAGAGGAATCTTTTTCCACTTTACTAAGTGTAGACACATAAATCTATCCACTAATTAAATAAATATTTAATATTTATTTAATGCACTAATATTCTTCTATTAATTAAATTATTTAATTAATTCTTTTTGACCTATTCTTCCAATCTAATTAAATAAATTTCATAAATTTATTTAAATTACTAACTATAGTCCAACTATTAAATTAATTAATTAAATTTATTTAATTACCCCTTCTTCTCATTTAAATAAATTAAAATACCATCCACTTGCATTCTCCTACAAATGCAAAATGCACCCATTATTTTAATTAAATATATTATTTAATTAAAAGCCTATTTATCCTCACCCACTTGCCAAGCCCACTTGCACACTAACCTTCTTCTAGATTCTTCTAAGCCCTTCTAAATCAGCCTAAACCTCTCCTAATCACTTGAAAAATCATAAACCCAAATTAACGCCCAACCCATCATCTCACCCATTTAAGACTATTACAAAATCTTAAATGTTTCCCTTCTTCAATAAGTTAACCCACATGGGTTTTGTCCCTTTGGTCAAAGCCTAACCATGGATAAACCATGCACAAGAGTTTACCCATTGGACAACAACTTTACCATTGGATAATAGCTTTATCCAATAACACAACCATCTATGGTAACCCTCATGTCTTCTCAAGCATTTAATGCTTCTTCCCTCTCCTCTCAAGCCATCTCATGATGCCACTTAACACCATTGTATTGGTGGAAGTTGTAAGCATGGATTGAGGATCATGCCCCTCTCATACAATCCTAGCCCTTGCTAAACCAGATCAATCTTGACCATTCAATGAACCAATTTGCCTATAAAAGGAGTCACATTCCTCAAGCAAAAAAAGGAAGCATTCGAGCATTGTTACTATAGTTACAAAAGCATTCACACTTAGCTTTCTCATAGCATAGTAATTCTAGTGTGTGTATTTGCATAGCAATAGGATTTCATTCTTAACCATATTTAATCCTTCATTTGGCATCCATGGCTTCATGCTAAAAATTAAGGGCTACACTCAAGCAAACTTTGGATCTTGGAGAGGAGAAAAACAAGGGAGAGGCAACAAGAGCATAATGGGAGCATCTTATGGAGTCTATTCTCCCTTCTTTTCATTTGTTTTGCTTTCATTTGTGTGCTTCTTAATCTCTTTTGATATGTATGTGAAGGATTTTGGTTCATCTATTTTGGTTTTTGGTTGAGACTAACATATTAACACTTGAGCTTTGGTTTTGTGTGTCCCCTTTCATGTGCATAATTTTGGTGAACTCGACATGAATCCAACACGAAGAAGTTCAATTTTTAACTAACAAATTTGAAACTTGCAAATTTTCACGCACAAGTTACTCTTTAGCCCTTTTGTCACACGGATCAGGGTTTTTGTTCTACGTTTTGGTGCTTTTGTCAACTCTCATTCTATTTAGTTTTAGTGTTTTTGTTAGGCATTCTAGCACTTTTTCTCTAGTATAGTGCTTTTGTAACTTCTTTTAGCGCTTTTGAATTAGTTTGGCACTTTTTTCCTCTATTCTAGTGCTTTTGTTTTTCTTAACAGAGTGGCGCTTTTGTAATGGGCAAAGAGCTAAAAATTGTAACATAAAAGAAAATTCAAGGCTTGCAAGCCCACCATATTGCCTAACATTTTGAAGATTTTGCAGGTGCTAACATTGTGTGTAGGTTCTAAAGGAGTGAGTTTACGCTTTTAGTTAACTTTTCAAACAAATTTTTTTTTTTTTACAAAAGGGCTTAAAAAGAACTCATTTCCATTTTGCTAAGGCTTAAAAGGAACTTCATTTTTCTTTGGTTCTCCCTAAAAAGAACTTCATTTATCATTTGGCGCTATAAAAAGGACTTCACCTTTTCTTTCTTGCAAAGGGTTTTAAAAAGAACTACAAACAAATTTTTCTTTCTTGCAAGGCTAAAAAGAATCTCACATTTTATTTTGGTGCAAGTTAAAAACAATTCAACATTTCCTTTGGTGCAAATAAAAGGAACTTCATTTTCATTTTGCAAAGGATAAAAATAACTACAAACAAACCTTTCCTTTTTGTAAAGTAGATCACATTTCTTTTAGTTCAATCTAAAACAAACAAACAAATTTCCTTTCTTGCTAGAAAGGGATAAAAACAACTCACATTTCAGTTTGCAAGGTAAAAAGAACAAGTCATATTTCTATTCTTGAAAAAGGTTTTCTTTCAAAAGTTTTTTTCCAAGGTTCAAATCATTGCAATTTCTGACTAAAAAGAGCACTTCATTTTGCTATCTTAGTTAAACAGAACATCATGTTTCTTGGAGCAATATCTCTAAGTAGCAAATAGATCACATTGCAATGATGGGATAAAAAGAACAAATTGTGTTTTCTTTGTCTTGTGATAGGCTTATGCTCTCCCCTTAATTGGGTGATCAAAATGCCAGACTCACTTTCCATTTCTTGAAAATTAGGATAAATCCTTTAGTAGGCATGCTCTTTTGAGAAACCCATAAGGTTGGTGAGGGGGGAACGACCTAAGTGGGGAACAACTAACACCAAGTAATCCAACCCACTATGATCAAATGTGGATGTGATGAAACTCATGTCCAATGGTAGTGAGCATTGATAGCCTTCCCCTAGTATCTTTGAGATATGTAAAGCCTTTGTTCTAAAGGTTGGGAAGCCTCCTAAGGGAGTTTATATTTGACGCACCGAATAGAACTGTTACCATGAACCTTAAACATAAAAGGCCAACTGTGTTAGCTATCCAAACATTTATAATATCATAGTGCAAGGGTGGGGAAGAATCCACCCCCCAAGACACTTACCATGCATCTCCCAATAAAATGATCCAATTGAGAAGCAATTCTCTTTGGTTCAATTTCTAGCAAAAGCAAAAAAAATGGGCGCACCTTAGGGTGTGACAAGGTTGTTTGAGTTGAAGGAGTATCAGGATGTGGGTGATGATGTTATGAATGACATTTTTGACCTTTGGAGAGTCTGACTAATTTGTATTTTGACTGTTCCAAACGTATGAAAAACAAAGGGGATTTGAAAAGATCCTAAGAACATACACATTTCATTGGATTCAATTCAAAAGTTCCCAAGAAAAGAAGTGTTTATGTGTGCTTGTGTGCTTGACGTGTCTTCTTGTCAAAGAAATCAAACATTCAAAACAAGTTACACATCAACACTGATCTAAAACAAACAAATCACAACAATTTTTGTAAATGCACCATATCATCAAATCACTCCAACATATAAAGAAATCCATATATCACCGTCTTGAGAAGAAGAAACCTAGCCAAAAAGAGATCTTAAAGAAAAGAAAATTTATCTACATAAGTCGTAAACTCTTGTTCAAACATCAAACATTTCTTCACCATTTTCACGATTATCTATATGGTCATGGACATGAGTTTGATGATGAATCTTTAAAAACATGTGCCTTTCAACAAAGTTTCGCCTTGTCCCAATCTCTCAATAAAAGTGGTAAAATCTCATTGTCATATCTACCTCAATAAGAAATCACTTATTGAGTCACTTTCCATCTAGGCTAGTCTTTCATCAGCTCATCTTCTTAATATCATTCACTATCTTACTTTCGACAACACACAATCACTTAAAAGAAATTCCAAGGTTTCACATTTCATCTTCTTCATTTTGCAATCAAAACACATTTTCCACTCAAATCACTTCAACATCAATCATCAAATTCGCAATCACCTATTAGGGATTCCATCAATCCACATTTCCTCTTCTCTCAAAAAATTTCTTCCATCAATCCACATTTTCTTCTATTCCACATTTCCTCATCTTCATCATTTCCTCAAATTCATTCCAAATCACTCATCATTTCCTTAAGTCATTCTCACCACCTTTCATATTTTATCCTCATTTTCTTTAAAACATTTCTAAATCACTCATCAAAATTTGCAGTCACCTATTAGAAAAAATTCCAAGGTTTCACATCTTTCACATTTTCTTCTTCATCATTTAAAGCACACTTCAAATTCACACATCTTCCATATTTCATCTTCTTAAATCACACTTCAAATTCACACATCTTCTGCATTTCATCTTCATCATTTTCTCAAAATCATTCCAAGTCAATCATCAAAACTCATAGTCACCTAGTAGAAATTCCAAGGTTTACACTCGTTCCAAAACATCAAAATTCCATTCAACTCTCAACACCAAGAAGTCATGTCCTTAGTTCTTTTGGATTTTTCTCATCACACCAACAACAAATGCTCTCTAAGTGTGTCTCTACATCTAGGATCAATCATCCTAAGGGGAATTACTAATCATCATAGATAGGTTAAAACTTGCTTTTGAGTGCATCCTCTCATGGCTAGGTAGCTTGAAAACACAAACCTTGCTACACCTTATCTCAAAATTGTTGAAAACCAAGAAATCAATCCCCAAAGACAACTTTGTTAACATCCAAAATTTTAGTGAAAGAGATCACTCATCCACCAACATTTCAATTCTAAAACATCATCATTACCAAATCTTGGAATTATAAGAGGGGATCAACCACCCACCTTTTCATTCATTTCATCTCCAAAACACAAACTTCAACATGGTTGAGACTAGGTCTCAGATTCAAAGATGCAGACAAAAGGAAATCTATCAAGAATAGAAAGAAGAAGAAGATGTCAACCCCTTTCATCATGAATAATTTAAAGGGGGAGAAGACCTGGATACTCCCACATAAGAGGAAATTGAACGAGCAACACATGATCCCAAATTTAACAAACTCTTTGATGAGATTCTCAAAGGGAATGCTAACACCCATTTCCTAAGACTCGCTCAAGAGGAAGAAAAACTCCCTATAGACTTTGACGTATCACAAATAAGGGACATAACAGAACAAGTCCAACATAATCATCAACAAGAGAGAAGTTACGAGAGGCGGTCAAGGAATACCCATCATTACGACGACAATTGGTATCACCAAATTAACATTCCACCTCCTCCCATAGAAATGGATATGTTGAGACGACAAATACAAGACCTCACCCAACAATTCAATTTAGGGAGGGAACAAAATAGATATGCTCTTGAATATATTTGTCCCTATCCATTTGATAGGAGCATGGTCAGATCTCCTTTCCCACACAATTTTGAGACTCCAAAATTTGACATATACAAAGGAAAGGGAGATCCAAGGGACCATGCAAGAGAATTTTACTCTGCTTGCTTAGAGGTGGCGTATGATGAAACATACTTAATGTGCCTCTTTCCTCAAAGTCTAGGAGGCTCAACCATGCAATGGTATTCATGCTTGCCTAGCAGAATCAGGACATTTGACGACTTAGTGCAAGAATTTGTCACTCATCATGTGCACAACATAGAATGTGATGTCTCCATGGCTGATTTATGCAACACTAAAAAAAAAGAATGGAGAGTTATTCTCAACCTTCTTGCAGAGATGGAGACACCTATCTAGAAGATGTTCCTTCCCCATTCCTGAGGAACAATTAGTTGAAATATTCATTTCAAACTTAAATGAAGAGATGTAATTTCACTTAGAAATCAAATGCTCGAATAATCTTAAAGATGTGATAGCCCAAGGAATCAAAATTGAGAAAGCCCTTATCAAGAAGGGACTTGTCAAAATCTATAAAGACAACAATGACAGTCCACAACCAGTGTATAATAGTGACAAACCCAGGTTTTGGTCCAAGAACAAAAACATCGTTAATGATGGTATTGTCGATGCAAGGATTGTCAAAGATCGCCCAACCAAAATTCAAAATAGTCGGGAAAGGTGATACTTGTAACAACAACAATATCAATCAAGGTAATCCCCCAAATAATTAGGGAAATCAAGATCCCCACACAAATCAAGAGGCACCTAAGAATAGGTACTCTACCTACAAACTAGATTGAACATATACACCCTTGGGAGAACCTTTTTGGTCTAAAACAATGGATGTTAAACACATCATAATACTTAGCTTAGAGACACAGGTTCCTAATTGAGCAGCTATACAAAACCCCACTATCCTAGCTCATTTATCTTATCAATCCGAGGACGTACAACTTGAAATGGGACAACAAAGTATATGCACCAAGAGTGTCAAGGATCAAATCTATCCTATTCTAAGCAGTTGTAAATACTGAATAAATATTTATAAGGAAGGAAATTTGCTTCAGAATTATAACTTAGAGAAACTATGCTAACTTCTACCAACAAAATGTAAGTTCTTTTAAATGAGGCAGAAATGATTGTTATGTTCTATCGTGGCTGCAGGAACAGACAGCGAGTGATAGTCTAGTAGCTACAGGAGTGGGTAGTGAGCAATTTAACATAATAGAATTAAACAACTTTGAAAGATAAAGTGCATAAAAACAACCAGATAAAATCCTCACCAAGTGGGCCCCCTTGAGTGAGTCTCTAGGATTATAAGTTACAGCAAAAGTATCAAACATATACACCCTTGGGAGAACCTTGTTGGTCTAAAACAATGGATGTTAAACACGTCATAATACTCAAATTAGAGACACAAGTTTCTAATTGAGCAGCTATATAAAACCCCACTATCCTAGATCATTTATCTTATCAATCCGAGGATGTTCAACTTGAAATGGGACAACAAAGTATATGCACCAAGAGTGTCAAGGATCAAATCTATCCTATTCTAAGAAGTTGTAAATACTGAATAAATATTCTTAAGGAAGGAAATTTGCTTCAGAATTATAACTTAGATAAACTATGCTAACATCTACCAACAAAATGTAAGTTCTTTTAACTGAGGTAGAAATGACTATTATGTTCTATCGTGGCTGCAGGAATGGAGAGCGAGTGATAGTCCAGTAGCTGCAGGAGTGTCTAGTGAGAAATTTAACATAATAGAATTAAACAATTTTGAAAGATAAAGTGCATAAAAACAACCAGACAGAATCCTCACCAAGTGGGCTCCCTTGAGTGAGTCTCTAGGACTATAAGTTACAACAAAAGTTAACTATAGAGCTCGCATAATCATCTCACAACACCATGAACTTATTCAAGAAATTAGATATGCTCTTTTATTCAAAATCAATTCAATAAAATAACACGGTATGATATAAAAAACAACAACTAACTAACTAGGAAACTCAAGAAGGATTTATAACATTCATCCATAGAATAATTTTCCACAAGAGCCACCCACTTCTTAATATCTAGGTGGAGGCTTTTATTTAGAATATGAAATCTAAGAAAACTAAGAAAACAAGACTTTGCTCCATTCTTGAACATTTGTAAATCTTCCCTAGATACATGCTCTAACATCCATCATGGCTATTAATAGAATTATTAATAGATCATGACTGCTTTTGAAGATTCCTTAATGAGCTTGAACAACTAGTGCTCGAGTCGTAACAACCCTTGACCTTTTCATGTATTGTTGTCCAGTCTTGTCCATGTTGCCATGTTGCTTATCAATAAAGCCCTATTTCATTACAAAAAGTCTTCCACGCAGTTGTAATGCCAAGGTTAGAACAAGCACTCCTATCCACATTCCATGACCATTCATTGCAACACATACATCAACATACAAAGACAATAAGTATTTATATTTTCATTCATAAGGTTCATTGTTTTGTCAAAATAAAGGTTCCAAAATATAAACAACGGGATCAATAATAGGTTCAAAAATTTGGTGAAAACATAATATAAAGTCTCATCAATAAGTATATAAGAGTTCTAAGCATGGTAAAATGACTGCAAATAAAGGCATAAAACTAAGACTTGTCAAACCTCTTGAAAATATATTACAGCAACTTATATCATTCAATCTCGTCATGTTGCCTAAAACATCAAACTACGAACCATGAGTCAAACCTCCATGATGCAGAGATAAGGAATATTGTGAATTTCACAAGGGAAGAGGACACAAAATGAACAATTGTCATCAATTAAAAGACATCGCACAAGACCTCGTATATCGAGGTGACATAGAATTGGATGGCCAAACTGCAAAAACTTCCAATAGGGATCATACCATGTTGAAGAGTCCACTCCCATCATACGAGAAATGGGGTCCCTCACATCAAGGGAAGAATCAAGATAACATGACAAACTATACATGTGCACCATATACTTATACCGTCAATAACCTTTATGATGCTAATGAACAAGTTGCAACCATTACAATCAAAGCCAAAGATCCCGCATACAATGTTGTTACTCGCCCTTCATTGGCTAAAAAGATCATGAGGACAAGATACTATTGGCCCTCCATGGAGAAAGACTCCTACTACTTTGTCAGAAAGTGCAAAAAGTGCCAAGTTTACGGGGACCTCATACATGCACCTACACAAGAATTGCAACCCATTGGAACACCATGGCCCTTCTATCGGTGGGGACTTGACCTTGTGGGTAAAATCCATCCATCTTCATCTGCAGATCATAAATTCATCATTACCACCACTGAATACTTCACAAAATGGATCAAAGTCGTTCCACTCACCAAAGTAACCGACAAGCATATCACCTCATTTGTCCTAAACTACATCATTTGCCGATATGGTGTACCCATGTCCATCATCATAGATAACAGGCTTCCCTTAAAAAATCACGATGTCTGAGAACTCTGTGAGAAGTTTCATATCCAACACCGTTTCTCCACCCCATATTATCCACAAAGAAATGGTCAAGTAGAAGCCTCAAACAAGATAATATTGAGGATCTTAAAGAAGATAGTCAATGATGTTATTCGTGATTGGAACATCCGTCTGAATCCCACACTATGGGCATATCAAAAAAACATTTGAACCCCTATAGGCACGGTCCCATACTCACGTGTTTATGGAGCAGAAGCTATTTTTCCTGTTGAGGTTGAATTACCATCCTTTGGGTCTCCTTGCACCATATGATTAATGAAGAGTACTGAGTTTCCCATCTTCAGGACTTGGAACTGCTTGATGAGAAGCCACAAGCTACTTACAATCACCTTTAAGCATATCAACAACGCTTGAGCAGAAGCAATAATCATCGGGTTAGACCTTCCACATTTGCGGTAGGAGATCATGTTCTTAGAGAGAATCCTTGCATTCAACCAAATAGAGAACATCGGGGAAAATTTGAATCCAATTAAATGGGTGCATAAATCATCACCGCCATATTTGGGTCTAGGGCATATCGGTTAGCAACTTCAGAAGGGGAACTGTTGGCAGATCCAATCAACAACATGCATCTCAAAAGGTTCCATACATAAGTTGTGTAGAGCATCAGGCTAGTAAAATCTCAAAAATACCAAAACAATTAAGAAAAAGTAAAAAAAAAAAAAAAACAAATGAAAAAATCAAGAAAATAGTAAAGAAAAATCACTCATCTAAACAGTGGAAACCACATCAGTGGCACATTGGATAAGTATGATGGTGAAAACTTGGCAAACAAACACCATTCGTAAAGATTGTCGCTCCATTGTCTTTCAGACTCTTTGCAATCCCATCCATTGCATCCACTCATACATCATATCTACCATGGCTTGTTATTGATCTGCAATCAGGGCTATTGCCTCATGTGACCTGCATCATGCATGCTTTCATACCAACACCTAACCAGGGGCACCTTTTTAACCTAATGATGGGAGTGGATTCTCAGTATTGGTGATTCACCAAGTTACTCACACGGAAAATGTCCCATAATAAAAGAAAAAACATTTGTAAATCTCAAACGACCAAAAACATTCGAAAAAATGTCCTGAAGAAAAAGCAAAAGCATTCAAAAATAAAAAACCCAAATACATCAGAAACATTATAATCAAACAAAAACATTGCAATAAAATTGTTCTTTGTACATAAACGTCACATTGAACTAGACACAAAACAACATTTGAGTTACCTAAAAGATGACCAACTATCAAATCAACAAATAGTCAAACATCTGAGCAAAACATACACGAGATCGTCTTAACAAGGATGCATCTTTCCTTCCAACAAGACATGATGACATATCTCTTTGACAAGAAGATTATGTTTGGCTGATGGGCACTTTGTTAGATTATTACTTTTTATATCAAGTTCCTATGCTACTCCAGGATATCCACAAGTGATTAGAATGTCCTAGATGATTCTTGATATCTTTTTCTTTGTTTTCTGTCTGCAGATTGTTCCAATGAAGTTCTGGGGTAAATACTTATGGTGTGTACGTGGTGTTGAAGATTGACAACGCCGATATTCACTTCCAGCCTGAGGAAGACAAATATGTAAGTGGCCTAATCGGCCTAATCGACTAAGAGGGAGTGTTGATGCTATGGTCAGATTCCTTCAGGCCGACATAGACAACATAAAGGTTGTGATAATATTGTGATAATATAATTATATTATTATTATGAGATAATATAATTATATTATTATTATGAGATAATATAATTATATTATTATGTGATAATATAATTATATTATTATGTGATAATATAATTATATTATAAATAGATTGTAAAATTATTATATTATATGATAATATAATAATAATTATATTATTATTAATATAATTGTTGGAGACCAAATTGGAAGAGTGGTGACCCTTGGTGAAGGTCGGGTACCACCGATAGGTATAAAGGAAGAATAAATCTTCCTCTCCAAAACAATTGATGATAGAATAAAATTCAACAAAATGCATATACATCAATTCAACATGATATCAGAACGGGTACGAAACCCGAGAACATCTGACGGAAGAGAACATGGATCTCACAAAAGTTTCACAAATAAGTTTACCAAAACTCTGTAGTTTCATATTGAGGATGCCAACTATGGAATAGTTTATTTTTTATATTTCAAAAGGCAAAAAGCATTGCAAAGAAATTATATTATCAGGTCGTTAATAATGTGGTGCCAAAAGGAAAAAATATTGGGAAATAACTATTATAGCTATGCATTGAGATAAAGTATTCTTTTGGAAATCGTGGGGATTATCTTTGCAAGTTCGTGAGAACTTGATCTTTCTAAAGATCAAGACACAAGACCATTCTATTGAGTTGTGGACCATCTTCCCTTCATTGCAGCTTCAGAAAATCATGGCACAATTTCATATAGCAAACATAATTCTTGAGTCGGGATTTACTCAAGCATATGGGTATCGTGGGATGGATTCATTCCTTTGTCTCAATCCAGTGCTCAGGGTTTAATACCACCAATCCAGTGTTCATTTTATATCTCAGAAGCTTGGTGTGGTTTCTAGCAGAATCACATTTCTGTGCTAAATTTATTTAAGGCACTTCATCAACAAGGCTTTGTGAACAAATTCATTATGGTTGGACATGAATATTATTAAATGGTGGATCAAATTCATTAGTTTAAGCCAATATTTACATGACAAAGTATAATCTCGCATTTTCTCTTTGGTGCGGGAATGAAAAGAGATTGTGACTTTGAATAGAAATTCCTCATGTATCGCTTTGCAAAGGATATAATTTATGAACTTCAGAGACAGAGATAAGAAGTAGATTGAGGGGACATCTTCCTTATTACTAGTGATTTGGAGACTTGGGCATTACTGGGGGAATTAATGTTCGATTCTTTATCTTTGCTAGACGTGTTCACTTTCATGAGGCATAACTTTGTACTCAGCTATCTTGAATGCGAGTTTTCCCTAGCTCAATTAGAGTCTTCCTTACATCGTGAGTACTTCATAGTGATTGCATTGATTAGTGCCAAATGGTGGTACCTGCTATTACTTGTCTTTTGTGCGTGAAGGAGTATTGTATCTGTTGTTACTATCTTTCTGGGCTGCTATTTCATATGGTTAGTTTCAAATATTTTCCTGGATAAGGTGATAAGAATTTTCAGATTGAATATTAACGCGAGAGGTCAAAGAGTTCATTATTTCATAAAGAAGAGGTTTATATAAGTCACTGCATTGAAAAGTCCAATTAGCAAATATCAGGACGAAGATTGCATTCAAGGGTGGGTGAGCTTGATACATCATGTGAGGAAGCATCATAGGTTGCTGCCATGAAATTGAGTTGGTGGCTGGAGACGTCTCTTCAAAGAGGAAGAATCAACAGTCAGAAGGAGTTTGATATTTCAGCATCACAGGTAGCCTTGAACAAGGAGATCAAAAGGTTGACATCAAGATACCCTTTTTTGGTAGAAGGGAGTGGACTGCAAGAGGACTGTGTTCTAATCTCAAGATGGTCATATTCCTGTTTGGTCTAGGGCTCGATCTTATAATAGTAGGTCCAAGGTGGTCTTGGATCTTGCACCTTCAGTTGCATGTGGATCATACCAGATGATGAGAGTCTCTTGGAGCAAGATATCTTCCATCATTGGGACTATGCGAGCAGTATATGCTTTCATGACAGATGATGCAGCTAGAGGATCTACTTCAGTTGACTTCTGAGGATCTTGGTACTAATATATTCTTATTTTCAAAAGATGTTTAAAGTGTAAACTCTTGCTTAATGTATTTCTCTTTGTGAGAGACTTGAGGTGTAAGCCCTTTTCTCACCCTTTGATATGGTTCATGGTGAATGTCATGTGTGTGACTCCATGGCAAACATCATGTGAGAGAGTCTGTGATGATTTTCTTGTATTTTTGTGTTTATCATTTGGATGAGCCATGCTGAATATCATTGTGAGGTGACGATCTCACAATGATGAACACTTGTACATCTCACCATTATTGTAAGGTGACGATCTCACAATAATGGTTGTATATATCATTATGGTGGATATCACGTGAAGTGATATCTATGGATATACCATAATGATTGATATCTCATGAGGTTATATCTATGGATATGCCATAAAGGTGGATATCATGTGAAGTGATATCTATGGATAAGCCATAATGGTGGATATTACTTAAGGAGATCTCTATGGTGGATATCACGTGAGGTGATATCTGTGGATAAACCATAATGGTGGATATCACGGGTTAGTGCGGGATCAAGGGGGGCCAAAAAGTGGCGATGTGAAAAAAATAGCCTTCCTCACTTGCCTAAAAACGCGAAAATCCATGTTGACTTTTTGCTTGGTCTGGGTGTCAGTACACCTTGGCCTGGTAATTACCCATGCAAATCGGATATCGGATTTTATCTGATATCCGATTTTTATTTGTAATTTTAATTTAAAAAATATATTATATGTTACGTATTATATAATACAATATTATATTATATAATATAATATTATATTATATATTATATAATATTGTATTATATTATATATTATAATATAATATAATATAATATTATATATAATATAATATAATATAATATTATATATAATATAATATTATATAATACAATATTATATATAATATAATATAATATAATATAATATAATATTATATTATATATTATAATATATATAATATAATACAATACGTATTATATAATATATTATTATATTATATATGTTATTTAAAAATAATTTAAGTGTTGCAATCGGATATCCGATTTTCTGAGACTTTTATATTTCGACAGTGACAGTCCTGTGAGTCATTTTTAACTCATGGGTCACGTGAATTCGTCAAAATCCGATATCCGCTCCATTCGATATCCGGTGTTTTGACAAAAAATTGCTAAAAAATAGATTTAGAGGTAAGAATTTTGTCGTTTTGAATCATTTTCATTCATTTTTTGTATTTTTTGTGAATGTTTATTTGATTTTTCATTGAAAATATGGTTTTTTTCATGACAACTAGGTTTTTTTAAAATCAAATACCTAATTGTTTAAATTTGTTAACTAAATTTAATTGTTTACATTCAATTAGGTTAAAAATGGGGGATAACAATGAAAACACTGACCAACCACAACTGCAACAATCAAACCCTCATTTGCCAAACCCCCCCTCAATTCAAGATTTGATTGCACAAAATTTGAATGAATTGAGGGGGATTGCAGAAGTATATCGTAGGATCCCTCGTCTAAACCCATTGTTTGATCCTCTCACATCGATCGTAAAAATTATGGAAACCATGACTGAGGAGCACGATGCCGCCCTTTTGTGGCAAGATTCTATGAAGGAAAAATATGCAGATGGCTTGTCGTATAAGGATATCAAGGATCTTGAGATATCCAAAGCCGAAATCGCCTCATTGTTTGTCAATCCCCGTACTGGTCAACCCGTAGATCCCCAAAAAACAAAATTTTCTATCAAATGGTGCACAAATGATGGGATTGTGAAATTTTTTTGGGATCGTTGGTGGATAGTTTTTGACAAACCACCCAAGAACAATCTTGATATCCCCTTCTATTTCATAAAAAAAATGTATGCTGAGTTTGTTTTACACAAACATGTGAACTACTTTGACATCCAACCTTTCCAGGGTGTAGGTTTAGGTATGCCCCAAAATAGACCTGGGGCAGTCAGAGTAGTCCAGGGCCCATATGTCCCCCCTCCTCCTGTTGATCCCCCACCTGTAGTTCAGCATCCTGATATCATTTGTGAGGTGACTTCACGGACCATATCGGCTATTCACTCTTTGAGTAGCCTTTTGGTTTCTCAAGCTGCGTCAGTAGCTCAACCTACTCTTGATGGTAGTGGTGCATCCAGTGTCGGTGACACATCATCCTCGACTCCACACATATGCATGCCCCATAGTTGTGTCATGTGTGGGCACGTATGCTTGGGTCTAGTTGGACAGCCCGTTGATCCTCTTGTGGACAATGCAAATTACAAGGTGCATGAGATGCATGATGCACCAGAGGTTATTACACAGACTGGAGGATACCCTGGGGAGTCCTCACATGCTAGAGGCGAGGAGGCACCGTCATCATACATTGATGATGTATTGGTAAGATTTGTGTTTTCACAATTCATGTTATATTTTAATTAAATATTTATAAATTAGATAATATTAAGTACTAATTTTTATTTACATGGTCTATTTTACAGTTGATGACTGAGGATGAGTTGAGACAGATTCAGGAGGGCACCTTGTCGGCCATTTCATTTGGCCTCGATAGCTTGATGGTACATATATTATTGCATCTAGTCGTTTGTATTTTATTGTACATACATGCTCATCATTTATATTTGTATTAATTAGATTATTTAGTAACTTGCATGTATATCTTATTTTACTCTTGTAGGGCACAAGCAGCACGAGTGTGGTGCAGTGTGATCTAGGATCTGGTAGTGCAATTGGAGACAAGGGAAAGGTAATTGAATGCAAATATGATTGAATGAATAGTTTAAATAACTTATAGTGATTATACATGTCTAGACATAGATTGATAGTTTCATATACTTGTTGTGTATATATAAAGAGAACTCTTGGCTTCACATCCTTGATGACTACACCCAGTATACCTGAAGAAGAAGAAGAGATGCCTTGAGTAGATGTGTGTTTATTTTATTATTTGATTAGTAGATATAATTTGTTATTATCAGTGACAATTATAAGCTAACTTGTATCAATCTCATGTTTCTGAACATATGTGGGTTGTGTATCAGAATATTCAAAACATACCTCCTCTACCAAAGACATACATCAAGAGTCCTGCAAAGTTGAAGAGAAAATGTGGAGATGAGATAAACATGAATAGTTCAATTAAATAGTTCATTTTTATGTTAACTTTTTGAATATGAATTATATAATATAACTAATATTAATCGTGGTTTGTTTTTCTTGTGTAGGATCCTTCAAAGCCGAGCAGTGCGGTGAAGAGGATCGATTTTGATGATCCATCAGCAGATTAGGATGTTATAGATAGTTTTGGGATGCTTACATGTCTAGTTGGCATGTATATTTTGTATATGGACATACATTCATGTATTTAGACATACATTTTGTTTCAGTTGGCGTCTATGTCATATTTGTGTATGGACATACATTTGTAATCATTCGACATTTTTATATATACAAAAGTTGATATTTGATCATATAAATTGTTGCTCATCTGTGTGTGGTGTTATCATGGAAATCTTTAATCTTCATTCCAATAATTAACATGGTTAATAATGGCTATTTAATGAACAATACAATTCATTTCATTTCATTGTAAGTGTTGTTTTTATAATGAACAATATAATTCATTTAATGAACAATACAATACAATTTATTTAATGAACAATACAATTCATTTAATCAACAATACAATACAATTCATTCAATGACCAATACAATTCATGAACAATATAATTCTTTTAATGAACAATACCCTACGCATGCTCCTATTTTGCCCCCCCACTCGATCGAATGCTCGGGGTCATACCCTACCGACGTCGTCCCATGAGCGTCCTAAGTGCTCAAAATTGACAAACACGTACGGGCCCTAACTTGGAATCTGTGGCACCTGCGAACTAGCTGTTTGAACCTACAGGGCCACGAGAGGGGTCCCTACAAAAGCCTATCTCAGTTTTTCAAGTTTCCCTATGGTTTTATTAGGGCAACAATTTTTCGGTTGGTGAAAAAATCGTCAGTCTCACTCAATGGAATGTTGTCGCATGGCCAATTTCTCGTTCAGCTCGTCACGATGATGAACTGTCAGCTCCGGCATGTCTAGTTAGGCATAATTACCCTACGCATGCTCCTGTTTTTCCCCCCCACTCGATCAAACGCTCGAGGTCATACCCTACTAGCGTCGTCCCTTGAGCACCCTAAGTGCTCAAAACTGTCAAACTTTGACGGACCCTAACTTGGAATCCGTGGCACCTGTGAATGATCTGTTTGAACCTACAGGGCCACGAGAGGGGTCCCTACAAAAGCCTATCTCGATATTTCAAGTTGCCCTACGATTTTATTAGGGCAGCAATTTTTCGGTTGGCGAAAAAATCTTTAGTCTCACTCAATGGAATGTTGCCGCATGGTCGATTTCTCGTTCAGCTTGTCGTGATGACGAACCGTCAGCTCTGACATTTCCAATTAGGCATAATTACCCTACGCATGCTCCTTTTTGGCCCCCCCACTCGATCGAACGCTCGGGGTCTCACCCTACCGACGTCGTCCCTTGAGCGCCCTAAGTGCTCAAAATTATCAAACTTTGATGGGCCCTAACTAGGAATCTGTGGCACCTGCAAATGATTCGTTTGAACCTATGGGGCCACGAGAGAGGTCCCTACAAAAGCCTATCTCAGTTTTTCAAGTTGCCCTACGGTTTTATTAGGGCAACAATTTTTTGGTTGGCGAAAAAATCGTCAGTCTCACTTAATGGAATGTTGTCGCATGGCCGATTTCTCGTTTTGCTCGTCACAATGACAAACCATCAGCTCCGACATGTCCAGGTAGGCATTATTACCCTACGCATGCTCCTATTTTTTCCCCCCACTCGATCAAACGTTCGGGGTCATACCCTACCGGCGTCATCCCTTGAGCACCCTAAGTGCTCAAAATTGTCAAACTTTGATGGGCCCTAACTCGGAATCCGTGGCACCTACGAATGATCCATTTGAACCTACGGGGCCATGAGAGAGGTCCCTACAAAAGCCTATCTCAGTTTTTCAAGTTGCCCTACGATTTTATTAGGGCAGCAATTTTTCGATTGGCAAAAAAATCGTCAGTCTCACTCAATGGAATGTTGTCGCGTGGTCGATTTCTCATTCTGCTCGTCGCGATGACGAACCATCAACTCTGACATGTACAGTTAGGCATTATTACCCTACGCATGCTCCTGTTTTCCCCCCCCCAACTCGATTGAACGCTCAGGGTCATTCCCTACCGACGTCGTCCCTTGAGCGCCCTAAGTGCTCAAAATTATCAAAATTTGACAGGCCCTAACTCAAAATATGTGGCACCTGCGAACAATCCGTTTGAACCTACGAGGCCACGAGAGAGGTCCCTACAAAATCCTATGTCGGTTTTTCAAGTTGCTCTACGGTTTTATTAGGGCAGCAATTTTTCAGTTGGCGAAAAAATCGTCAGTCTCACTCAATGGAATGTTGTCGTGTGGCCGATTTATCGTTCTGCTCGTCGCGATGATGAACTATCAGCTCTGACATGTCTAGTTAGGCATTATTACCCTATGCATGCTCCTATTTTGCCCCCCCACTCAATTGAACGCTCGGGGTCATACCCTACCGGCGTCGTCCCTTGAGCGCCCCAAGTGCTCAAAATTATCAAACTTTGATGGGCCCTAACTAGGAATCCGTGGCACCTGCAAACAATCTGTTTGAACCTACAGGGCCATGAGAGAGGTCCCTACAAAAGCCTATCTCGGTTTTTCAAGTTGCCCTACGGTTTTATTAGGGCAGCAATTTTTCGGTTGGCAAAAAAATCGCCAGTCTCACTCAATGGAATGTTGTCACGTGGCCTATTTCTCGTTCTTCTCCTCGCGATGACAAACCGTCGACTCCGACATGTCGAGTTAGGCATAATTACCCTACGCATGCTCCTGTTTTGCCCCCCCACTCAATCGAACGCTCGGGGTCATACCCTACGCATGTGACATCCATGAGAGAAAAGCTTCATATGAGAGAAAAGCTTCATTTTATCTCAATACAGTTGTACCTATTTCATTATTAGAAAAAATAAATATACAAAGATCTATTATTAGTATCCTCTATATTATGGATTTGAATTGATGTTCTCAATTAGTTATTATCTATTCAACTTTTCTTCATAAGGCACAACCATGTGGTGGTTATCATATCAGGACAACCATCCATGACTTTCAAAGTAATTGATATTTATTCCTACACCTCACACTCACAAGATTAATAATGAAATGACATTTATGATTCATCAAATGCTGACAAAGTCTAATCAAATTTCAACTTCAAGATGTATACAACATATCATATTCAACTTCAAGATGCATACAACTTACCATATTCAAGCTCATGCCAACCACCACTTGGATATTGTTATATGTCGATTAAAGTACAATATATGTAATAAAACCATATAGTCTTACAAAAAATCCATCATAGACCATCTATGTCGATTAAAGTACAATTCATTTGTAACAGGGGCACACTCACAATCTGAAGTTGCAAAGCCCTGTGGGAAGCATCAAATTAGAAATTTACTAATCTGACTCATACTACTGTCAAAAGCATCAAATATGCTACTGCTAGAGAACACCATGCTCCATTGTGGAGAGAATATTAGGTGCATCTGCTGTCAGCGTCTGAAAATGAAACAATGTTATTCAATTGCCAAAATCTAACTGACTTTATTTTATAAACCACTAATGAATAAAAATAGACAAGGTTACCTGAGTGAAAGTTTGATGACCACCTTGACTAGTAGGTGTTGATGTTGAAGGCCCAACATTAACAAATGTCAAATGTCAAATGTCAAATGTTTGATTCAACAGACCACCTTGACCATCAATGTCAAATGTTTGATTCAATAGATCATCTGTCATGACAATTTGATCCACTGCAGATGTGTCCTGGCCACATGCATTTGAATCATCTTCATGATAATAAACACAACAAGACCCACAATTTAATCTCATTAATGCACAAAGGAATATGTACCATCACCAAGAGAGGGTCTTGTCAATGACGAATGATCTAGCATGAACCTGCATTTTTAAGAATTGTTAGTCTACACATAAAATGCATGGATGAACATAAAGGATTTATGACAATCACTTCAATTGAAATGCATGATAATAAATGAAAAGGTGGGATTATATACCATAAAAATACGTCCCTTCGAATTATATCAACAAAACCCACTATGTTGACGCAAAAATTGTAATGTGATACTGTTGTATATCATCAAAAAAGACCTTCATGAGCATAAAGGTTATGCGATAATTATATCATAAAAAATTATCAAATAGTGTTGTCTAATAACAAAAATTGTAAAGCTCATCAAATGCATGATAATAAGTTGTGTTGCAAAAATACGTCCCTTCCAATTATATCGAGTGTACTCGCTATGTGCATGCAAAAACCGTGTTGCCAAAAAAAACATTCATCAATAGACCTGCATTTTGAACACATCCTTAATATACACGTAACAAACTTGAACATTAAGGTTTAATGATCATTGTTTGAAATTAAATGCATGATAAAAAAAATAAGGCACCACTAAAGACCTACTACTCAAGTGTGCCTGAAGGGTCATCTCTTTGTTTAAGAGTATCCAGTATTGCTTCATGCTCAGTAGTAGTCACTGTCCATAGCTCTTTGGTCTTCGGTTTTGCTTGATGCTTCAACAACTTGACATTTGTAGCTATAATAAGGTGTGAATACATTATAATGGTTTTGTGTCTCTCATAGTCTTCAAATGCAGGTATGCCATTCTTTCTAATCATGTATGTTCGCAACCAAGTTCCCACAACAATAACTGAACCTGTAGGATATGTGAACCCATCATCATCTGTCACTGGTTGTGTTGGCTTTTGTTTTCCTTGTACACATCGTGCCAACCAATATTTTGATCTCTCTTCATTCCCTTGCGGTGCAACAACTGCAAAAACATGTCCTGGCTATACAAGATCTGATAGACGATCATACTCAAGTGAACTTTCCATGTCATCATTTGACAAGGATATTGTTTGAGATAAAGGAGTTAGATAGTTGGGAACCCACATATCAACCCACTCACTTGACTCGCACTGATCCCAATCACACCGAACACAACTCTGACAAAAACAAGCTAACGCTCGTGTCCAAATGGTCCATGTACTTGCATCTGAGCTGAGAAATGAATGCATCTTTGAAGAATCTTTAATTGTTTGACAATCCAATCTATCTCCCACTGTTCCCTCCTCAACCAACCAAAAGAATATGCTCACTGCTGAATCAAGAGTACCTCCATGTGACAATGCTGAACTACACCAATCAACAATAGAACGTGCATCAGAGAAATTTGCACCTGAAATCCTCAATTGCTCCTTAACTAGAGCTCTCTTCAAACATGCACCTGCTCCATCATGCTCTCCCTTCCCATGCCCCGCCTCAAAAAAACACCAAATATGAGGTATACGCCTCTCCACATGCATTCTACTCAACCAATAAAACATACGCGCATTCTTGAATTGACCCGTACAATTATCTGACCATATTATATGTCAGTCAATTGCAATATCTTTCTCATGCAAGAACTCAAAAAAAATCTCGAAAGAATGTTGCACATACGCGGAGGAGTGTGATCTATCATCACTCATATAAAAATGATACTCCCTGATTATCTTCCTATCCTCTTCTGTACTATTAGGAGCATGTCTATATGTAATGTGAACAAAAATAGCAATCTGGACTGAATTGTAGTACTGAGACTGTACCTCATTCTGTGGTTGCAATGTATAGTTCTCTGCAAAATCAACCACCGATACAATAGTGCCAATCGAGAAAGAGTTCTTACACATCCTGAACTGTTGATCCAACCATTGAGACCTATGGGTGTGCCTTGCATACTTGTAGAAAAGATTTTCCTTAAAATCCAAAATAAAATCAACAATACTCACTTCTCTTGAGACTAATTCTCATCTAGAACCTTCACCTCCACTCTTCAAAGTATATTTCATTGTCTCGTATCCTTTTTTCTCAACATAATTATTTCCAAACTCGTGTTCGCTGCCCTCATGAAAACATGAAACAAACTTTGACAACCCACCGCATTCTGAGCACTTCTCATTCAAACAACCATTTCTATAGAAATAGCAGCCATCATCTCTAGGGCATAAAAATAGATCTTGCAAGTCTCTTGATGATCTCGGAAATAGCATTGCACCACACTTCTGCAACATCTCATTAGTATGCATCGTAGAACGAATATGACATAAAAGTTCATGGTACATTGAAAACTCCACATGGTACTTGCAACAACAGGTATTGCGAATCTTAAGAGGAACACAATAAAATGGTTTCAAAGATTCAAAGGCCCTTTGTGATATTTGCAAAGTTGGATGTAATTCAGAAAAAAATTTGTACAACATTGTTTGGCTTGATTCCAAGAAATGTTTGGGATGCGGTGTGCGGTCTCGGTTGTCGATTCTTAATTTCAAAACGTCCTTTACATTGGGTGACACTCTAGAATTAGAGTGCCAAAATTGTTGAATCTCTTCCTTCACATTGTCAGTCAAATTTCTATCAACACGTGGAAGCCTCCCACCAAATGCTCATGTATCTTGTTGAAGTGGATTGTCAAGTCTTTGTCTTCGTGCAAGTGCTCTATCCAAAGTTTTACGGTTTATGTTAAAATCAACACAAGTTTGTCTCATTTGACGAGCCTTCCTCAATTGATGGCTTACTAAGGAGGTTGTAATCACTCTTCGAGCGACTCTCTTATCTCTTTCTTTGGTATTATTTCCAATAGAATTGAGAGCATCAAATAGAGTTTTTGCAATAATAGAATTTCTCTCCATCTTCTTGTTCATACGAATCTTCAATTTGTTTAGCAATGGTCTCATCTTTATCATCTTTAGCAATTGAACAAAGAGTTGGCATTGCTCGGTCAATGTCTTATTGCTAAAATTTTGGTTGAAAAGTTGTGTAGCCCACAACCGAACGGTTCTTGTTGACCTCTTGCCTTCAAGATTCGCAATAATGTTCTCATTGATTTCAAATAACCATTTTGGGGTTCTTGAAGGTCTTGGATTTGGAATTTGTCTTTCATCCATGAGAGGGTCTTCATTTCTAAAGTAATTAGGTGTTACATATGGTTCACTTGGTTGAGCAATTCCACCTTCAACATTAAAGTTTTCCACATTTTCACCTCCTATGTCAAAATTTTCCACATGTTGAGCATTTTAATTATCACTTTCAACATTTTCAAAATTTTCAATAACTTGTGGAACATTTTCAAATTCAATTTCCTCTTCAGTTGAAGTAACATTAACAATATATTAACATACCTTGTCTTCTCCTCCTATGACATTCTCTATCTCTTTCTCTATACACTTCAATTTGGTCATTTGAAAGTTTTCTTTTGCGTTTAGACTTCCGACGACTACTACTCCCCATTTCCCTCCACACATGCGCCTTCGTGATTGACAATGTAAGTTTTCACTTTAAGAATCTCCTCGACAGAAAACAAAATATGCAGACTGTGGGCCGTTGGAATCTATAGAATGGCCCACAAACCCTTTTTTTCTCCGTTTTTTGTACAAAAATCGGATATCCGATTTTATTCGATATCCAATTTTAGTACGAAATTTGTGGTCCCCAAAAAAAATTCCCGTTGCCGCCATTTATTTGTAATCTACCACATTGTAGAAATCCGATATCCGATTAAATCGGATATCGAATTTTAGTAGTCATAGAGAGAGAGAGAGAGAGAGGTGGAGAGGGAGAGAGAGAGAGAGAGAGGGAGAGAGGGAGAGAGAGAGAGAGAGGATGGGGTCCTATGGTGTCGTTAGGGGTCCTATGGTGTCTTGGGAAACCATAGGACCCCTTAAGACACAATATGACCCCTAACGACATGATTTGGTGTCTTAAGGGGTCCTATGGTGTCATTAGGGGTCATATGGTGTCCATAGGATTCATATGGTGTCTTCGGACACCATAGGACCCCTTAGGACACAATATGACCCGTCAGGACACAATATGACCCAAAGCGACCCAATATGGTGTCATTCAGGGTCATATGGTGTCCTAAGAGGTCATAAGGGTTCATGGGACACCATATGACCCCTAACGACATGCTTTGGTGTCTTAAGGGGTCCTATGGTGTCCCAAGGAGACATATGGTGTCTTGGGACACCATAGGACACAATATGACCCCTTAGGACACAATATGACCCAAAGCAACCCAATATGGTGTCATTAGGGGTCATATGGTGTCCTAAGAGGTCATAAGGGTTCTTGGGACACCATATGACCCCTAACGACATGCTTTGGTGTCTTAAGGGGTCCTATGGTGTCCCAAGACACCATATGACCCCTAACGACACCATAGGACCCCTTAAGAGACCAAATTGTGTCATTAGGGGTCATATTCTCTCTCTCTCTCTCTCATTCCCTCTCTCTCTCTCTCTCTCTCCTCTCTCTCTCAAAAATATGACTAATAAAATCTGATATCCGATTTAATCGGATATCGGATTTCTACCATGTGGCAGTTTACCAAAAAAATGGCGGCAACGGGAAATTTTTTGGGGACCGCAAATTTTTGTATTAAAATCGGATATCGGATAAAATCCAATATCCGTTTTTTTTAGACAAATTTTAAAATTTCCAATTTAGGCTCGGGAATGCTTTGGTATTTGGCTTGGAAGTGACAAGCCTGAAAAGTCAACTGAAAAAACGTGTTTTTCAGTATTCCTTGATTTTCCAGACTTTACACTGGTGGCTGACGACTTTTTTTGTAACCAAAATTGATAAAACGAAAAGGGTTTTTTAAAGACGTTCCCAACTTTCCAACAATATAAGGCTTGTCTTATTTTGACTTTAATAAATAATTATTATTTATTTTCTAATTGAATTCTGACAATAGTCCCGATTGATATACTGATTGAAAAACACTCATAACTTTCAAACGGTATAACATTTTTTGAAACCGAAACATGCGTCACATCCCATGCTTTGTCTACTATAGGGAAAAATAAAAAAAAATTAAATCATAAAGTTTTGACCAAGTTAAGGTGGTCAGACGTAGGAGTTTCTGAATTTCTGAAAAGTTGTAGTAAAAAATTCATAAATAATTATTTAATTTATAAAAAAATAAAAAATAAATATGTGTCACATCCGGACATGAGTCTAATACTTATATTATAAATATTATAAAAAAATATTAAGATTTGATTGTGATTAGGGTGGTCAGACATACGTCTACTTCTTATTTTTTTCCTGAAATTTTAGTACCACTGCATTGAAATTTGAAATTTGAAATTTTCATCAAATAGGATTTTTTTTTTCCAAAAAACAACTAGTAGCTTAGAAACTACATTCAATTTTCTATATATTCTCTTCTTACATATTTTAAAAATAATGTTCACAACTTATTCAAATTTTCATGTCAAGTTGCATAACTCTGTGTAGTCACATAAATCTGTCCATTTTAATTAAATGAATATTTCGTATTTATTTGATTAAAAATCCACTAGCCACCAGTTAATTAAATTAATATTTAATTAATTCATCCCCAAACATTCTTCTATTAATTAAATAAATTATTCAATTTATTTTAATTAATTCATTAAATCCAATTCAAATCAATTAATTAAATAAAATCTATTTATTTAATTAAATCCCCCTATTCCTCTTTTAAATAAATTAAATAAAACATTTATTTAAATCATTATCCCCACCCCACTTGCATTTTCCTACAAATGCAACTTGCACACATTTATTGAAATAAATGAATTTTTATTTTAAATAAAATCCTATTCTCCCTCACCCACCAAATCCACTTGCAAAATCTAATCCCCTTCTAGATTCTTCTAACCCCTTCCTAATTAGCCTAATCCATCCCCTAAATATTGTCACATTCCTAAGCAAAGGGAAGTCACTTCTCAAAATCCTCAAAGTCTTGGATAACCATTAAAGGTTTTCAACCTTCAACCACTTAAATCCTCAAAGTCTTTGATAACCTTTGAAAGCTTCCAACCTTCAACCACTTAATCCCCAAAGTCTTCAAAAACCATTAATGGTTAACCCAAACCTTCCCACATGGTTAAAACATTTGTTTTGACTCAACCTCTACTCAACCCAAGGGTCTCATCAAGCCTTTAATGCTTTGACCATGATTATCTCTTAATCATTTGCACAAAGGTTTATCCTTGCATTAACTCCTAATCCAGTGGGTAATCCTAATTTAGGCTTGACCCTTACCTTCTAGATAACCATGAGGTCTCCTCAGGCATTTAATGCCTCCAACCTCTTCTCTCAACCCAATCTTATGTTGACACTTGTCACCATTTCATTGGTGCAAATTGTGCACATGGATCCCCAACTTTCAAGCTTGACCCTTGATTAAACCTTTCAATCCTAGCCATCCATTGCTCCATTTTTCTTATAAATAGAGCCCATTCCTTCATAATCCAGATCCTGAAAACTTGTATGCATTTAGGCTATAGACATTTTTAGAGAGCATTTTAGCATAAGCAATCTAACATCTTGTCTTTTTGGTTAAAATACATCATTTTAGCATTAGTATTAGCTTTTTATTTCACATTTAGAGCTATACTACAATCTCAATCCTCCATAAGCATCCATAGTGCAAAAAGCTGCTGAGAGCTACACTATTTTGGAACTTGGAGAGGAGAGGAACAAGGGAGAAGAAACTAAGGCCATGCTAAGAGGCAGTTGGAGATGTCTCATGATCTTTGTTTTACTTATTAGATATATTAGCATGTCTCTTTGTGTCTCTTTTGGTATGCCTTCATATGTTTAGTTTTAGATTGACTAACACTAATGTTTTGTGTGTTTTTGTGTTATTTGATCATAGACTAACCTTGTGCCATTTAGGAGGGCGTCACTCTGATTTTCTGAAATTTCATTGGCACTTAAGGGCCTGTTTTGGCACGCCATGATCCTGCACATACCCTCACGTGAGGTGATGTCTATGGATAAGCCATAATGGTTGATATCATGTGAGGTGACATATTTCTTTTCCACATATGTATGTAGCCATTGTGGTCAAACATCACGATGAGGTGATAAGCTTCATGCTTGCTCATGAGTATAGTCATTGTGTTGGTCATCTCGATGAGTTGATATGTCTTGTGTTGTTGAAAGTATCCTACCTAGCTGAGAGGGAGTGTTGAAGATTGGCAGCGTCGGTCTTCACTTCCAACCTGAGGAAGACAAATATGTAAGTGGCCTAATCGACCTAATCGACTAAGAGGGAGTGTTGACGTTATGGTCGAGTTCCTTCAGGCCGACATAGACAAAGGTTGTGATAATATAATATAATTATATTTATTGTGATAATATTATTGAGAGATAATATAGTTATATTATATTATTATTATGAGATAATATAACTACATTATAAATATATTGTATAATTATTATATTATATGATAATATAATAATTATTATATTATTAATAACAATAAAATTATTGGAGACCAACTTGGAATAGTGGCAACCCTTGGTGAAGGGGCACCACTGATAGGTATAAAGGAAGAATAAATCTTCCTCTCTAAAACAATTGATGATAGAATAAAATTCAACAAAATGCATATACATCAATTCAACACGTGGGAAGTTCACTAAGCTATGAGATCCTATGCAAAAATATAGTGTCATGGATCACTATGGCTGACTGACTACAACGTATACCTCGACCATGTGCATATAAACAAGAATGTAGGGGAACCTTCCTTGTCTGTGATGTTTGTTTACAGGTGGAACACTCAACCTTAGTTTCTAATACCTCGACCAAGATCGATACTACCACTCTCAATGAGGAAATAAAGCATTATGAAGCCATGGATTGTCACTTTCATCTCATCTGTATATATTGCATTTCATTGCATATCACCCATGCATCTGTTCATTCATACATTGTAAATATTTTTGTAACCATGCATATACAAGGAATAGAGTTGCTATGAGAAAGCTAAGAAGGACTATTCTTAAAATCCCAACGGAATACTCTAATACACATCACTCATTTTACCTTATCATTTAGAAGCGCTTGCATTAGGGCATTTCATTTCATCATTCATTTATCATGTAGGATAATTAGACATTTTAGATCAATGCATAACATTTAGGACATTCATTTGCATTTTACCTTGTTACCAAATTCATCATTTATCTTCTACAATCATATTGTATTGCATATAACATTGCATTTTAGATTCCTTAATATTGCATAGCATTAATTCTTACAATCATCAATAAACGTTATCAGTGCATTCATTGGAATCATCATTCACTATCATCATTTAGTATCATCATATATCATTCATTTTCTCAGTACATTAATATCATCATTAGGACCATCATTTATAGCATTCATTACATTAATATCATCATTAAACATACTTGTTACACATGTCATTTATTATATCATTCACCACATTTATCATTCCCTTTAATCATTTAAGTGTCATTACATATATCACATATTTTATATCATGACATTAAATCACATCAGATTCATCATCTATATCATCATATTATCATTCATCACATTTACTATTCACTATCATCAATTAGATCATTACATTAAAATCACATCAATTAGTATCATTACATTTATGATTAACATATTGCATTTACCACAATCAAAACATTGCACCATCCATCCATATTTCATTCATTACACTCATCATTGAAAATCACATATCCAAATATATGCATCCACAACATGTATAATCATCATCATCAAACATCGCATTTATCCACATCATTCATCATATCATAGAACAAATTAGAATCCATATGCATCCACAACATAACGTAAACAATATCATCATCATGTATAAACAACATGCATCCATCATCATAAATAAAATACATCAACATAATCACATATAGGAATGATCACATATCATGCATCTTGCATAAGCAATAAATCATATAAACAACTCATATCATCACCGCCAAAAAAAGAAGATCTCATCATAAATATCTCATCAAAACAAAGTACATGCTTATCAGAGTACAATGATGTCAAAAATATCAGCTACCAAAAGTCATCCAAGTATTAGTAAGTGATGCTCTGCAAAAAGGGAACGTTAGTCAATGATATCAAGACACAAACAAGAAGAAAAGGGAAACTGTTAGTCTCAGAAATCATAAACAAAATACTTTCCTACACAAGCATATCAAAAGAGATATCAAAAGCATGATAAAATATCTAACTAAGAAGGTAAATATGATGAGGCATCTCCAAATGCCTCCTAACATGCTCTTGGTTTCTTCTCCCTTGTTCCTCTCCTCTCCAAGTTCCAAAATAGTGTAGCTCTCAGCATCTTTTTGCACTATGGATGCTTATGGAGGTTTGAGATTGAAATATTGCTCTAAATATAAATAAAGAAGCTAATACTAAGCTATTGATACTAAAATGATTTATTTTAACCAAAATGACAATATTATTAGTTGATTATGCTAAAATACTCTCTCAAAATGCCTATAGCTTAAATGCATACAAGTTTTCAGGATCTGGATTATGAAGAAATGGGCTCTATTTATAAGAAAAATGGGGCAATGGATGGTTGAGATTGAACAAGCTCAACAAGGGTCAGGATTGAATGATTTGAGATCTATGTGAGGGCTTTCAACCCAATCTCAGGATGACAAGTGTCAATGTGAGATAGGTTGAGAGGAGAGGGAATAAGCATTAAATGTTTGACATGACTTTGGGAGTTAAGGTTAAGGTTAGTAGAATGAATAAACTCTTTATTCAAAGAATAAAGCTTTTATCCATTGGATAAACTCTTGTGCAAAGGCAAGAGGGATAAACATGGTCAAAGCAATAAATGCTTGAGGAGACACATTAATGCAAGTTGAAATAACATAAATGGTTATGTAAGAGCCATTAATGGTCATGTAAGAGCCATTAGTGGTTTTGGAAGACTTTGGAGGTTAAATTATTGGACACACAAAGCATTAAATGCTTTTCAAAGACTTTGGGGTCTTTGAGAAGTGACTTAAAGTTGCTTAAGAATGTAACAATAATTAGGAGATGGATTAGGCTAATTAGGAAGGGGTTAGAAGAATCTAGAAGGGGGTTTAGGAATGCAATTGGATTTGGTGGGTGAGGGAAAATAAGATTTTTATTTAAAATAAATTAGTTTATTTCAACTAAATGTGTGCAAGTTGCATTTGTAGGAAAATGCAAGTTGGGGGGGGGGGCATAAATGATTTAAATAAATATTTTATTTAATTTATTTAAAAGAGGAAAAAGGGGGATTTAATTAAATAAATAGATTTTATTCATTTAATTGATTTGAATTTGGTATAATGAATTAATTAAAATAAATTGAATAATTTATTTAATTAATAGGAGAATGTTTGAAGATGAATTAATTAAATGTTAATTTAATTAACTGATGGCTAGTGGATTTTTAATCAAATAAATAGGAAATATTCATTTAATTAAATTGGACAGATTTATGTGACTACATTTGCCCCTCTTTGAGATGGTGCTGTTTATCGCGTCGTTTCAAAGAAAGAAAAATAGGTGTGAAGAGATGCCCCATAAAATGTAAATTTAATGGGTGGTATGCCCCCTCGAGAGATGGGCCGAAAATTTTCGAAAAATCGGGCGATCTCTCGAAAAAGAATGAAAATTGGCAGGGTAGTAGAAGAGAAGAAGTTAGTAACGCATGTGAAAAATAGAAGAAATCGGGGGTAAAATGGAGAAATGGGAGGTTCGGGAAGTTCATGGGGACCACGGCGGCGAGCGGGGGAAAAATTACGGCGACTGCGAAGGGTTTATATGGGGAGAAAGGGGTGAAAACAGGATCATTTGTTACCGCGACCAGTGTGAAACCAAAGCTCTGAGATTGACTTTTGAGAGGAGCGAGCAGTAGTCAGGATGCCGGTACCAGTTGCAGAGCACCGATTCGAGGGAGTCCGTCGGTTCCAGCGGCCAGACGACTACGGACTAGTGGTATGCAAATTTGAATTTTCAAGTTTTATGCATTTTGGTCATGTTTTCTGTTGAGTCGAAGTTGAGTAGGAACAATAGCGCTGAAACTACATTTTGGCGCTATTGTCCAATTAACTAGCGCTATTATGCCGCAATGGCGCTATTGAGGTGATGTTTGAGTGTTTTTGCAAATTTTAGTGCTATTGTAGGCTAGTTTAGGTGCTTTTGATGTATGAGCGCTATTGAGTGCTTAATTGAGCGCTTTTGTCGTTAATCAACGCTTTTGTCTTGTTGTCGTAGCACTTTTGGATAGCTGATTAAGCGCTTTTGTTAGGGGCTTAGCGCTAGTGTAAAGAAGTAGCGCTTTTGTGTGCAAAATAGCGCTTTTGTTTGCAAGATAAGGAATGCCCCAGTTTGTGTGAAAATCGCCCAATGCCAAAGATGGATGGATAGGGAGACAAAGTGGGAGTTGTTTTGAACCATAGCAGCCTGATGAGACTTAGGTCATTAGGATAAATGCATGTTGAAGTCTAGGTGTGCCATGATTGCTTACCTATTGAGACCTGAAGATACTTGATCAAAGTATCTGTTGATAGTCTTAGGTTTAAACTTTAAGAAAGTTTGAAAACAAAACAACTGATGAGGAGTGATTGATGTCCGTGTGTAGGAGGATCTATGCGTGTTGTAGTTACATGAGAGACATCCGACGAAACAGAGGTTGCGGGATCAGCTTACAGAGGTCGAGATCAATTGCATTGTAGCTACCGGTTTGTATGATGTGATGCACATACCCGTGATTCAGATGAATCACGGATTGGTTACTGCGTTAGCAAAGCATTGGCACAACAAGACGTGCACTTTTCACCTTGCACAGGGGGAGATGACAGTGACCCTGGAGGATGTGTGGCGCATCCTGCGTATTCCGATTCAGGGGAGCTGGTGACATATGATAGATCCTGGGGGACTCTAGCAGTTCAGAGGTTCTTCGATGAGGATGTTTTCATTGATGATGGTTCCATTGCTTGGGAGGAGATTGCAGCCTTATACAAGCCTTTACCAGCAGTCGTATCCGACATTGTGGGAGGACTACTGTGTCCTGATAGGCGCTCTCATGGTCTGGCCGTTGGATGGGGATAGGTGATAGAGCAGATGATCACATACGGGACCCGATTTGCCTGGGGAGTGTGCATGCTGGCACACTTGTATAAAAAGCTACATGAGGTGGTATACCGTGGGAGGGGCTCCTTAGTAGTGGAGGTGACGCTGCTACATATTTGGGCATGGGAGCACCTACCAGTGACTCGACCAGTGAGTCTTAGGTTTCGCACAGTGGATCAACTGTATATGTTCATGTATAGCGGTATGATGAGTCAACCCCACCTGGGGAAGTTAGAGTGGTGGTGGTGGACATTGGATGATCTGGATGCAGTTATATGGAGACGTTACCTGGAGTGCGAGCCCTGGGATGATGATGAGGAGGCACTGCCCTATGTGTTTATGACCTGATTCCTCATTGGGAGGACCTCGTACCATGTAGAGAGACAGGTGCCCGACAGAGTGATGAGGCAGTTCAGATGGCAGCAGGGACTGCCTAGTGGTTCAAGGGAGTATGCTCAAGTGATACGAGAGAGATATGCATGGGGGCTAGTGCTTCTGTATGACCAGGCACTGACAGAGTTTCAGATGCTGCAGGCGAGACCTTGGGACATATGATCGAGGGTCGTGGATGCAGGGGTATCAGATGAGTACACGCAGTATTTGGCGGCTCATCCGATTCTACAAATATCCAATCCAGCAGAGCCGGTGCCCGATTTTGAGGATGAGAGGGGACAGAGACAGAGGAGGGCAGGAGGTCGAGGACCGATAGCAAGGTGGAGGAGGGAGAGGAGATGGTGGAGATGGAGGAGGAGGTGGTGGAGGTGGGGGAGGTGGTGGAGTAGGTGGTGGGTTGGGGAGTCGGATTCAGCGGAGAGGGAGAGGCGGATTGCCACTACGAATATCGTAGGGACCGTTGATGCAGGGAGGAGTGAGATTGGGTGGGAGAGGGATGGAGAGGGAGATACCAATGGAGAGAGGGGAGGGAGCCACTGGAGAGGGATATACTGGTGAGGTAGCCATGGAGATAGGAGAGGGATCAAGTGGAGATGTGCGGGAGCGATTGATAGTACATTTGCAGTCTCCACTTGAGGCATCTGAGACATAGGTGGAGGATTTGGAGGCGAAGGTGGCAGTTAGGGATGTGCAACTATTTGCACAAGAGTCAGAGCTGACTGTAGTGCTGCAGGAGAGAGATCAGGCCATGGACAGGGTGATCCAGTTGCAGGAGAGAGTGAGGGTTTTGGAGGGAGTACAAGGACAGGGGCCATCTGTGGAGGCATTGGCGAGGGAGGTACAGAGAGTAGGTGGAGAGGTTGATTATTGGCAGGGCCTATATGAGCAGGTGGTACCATCCAGTTAGCGAGCATTGAGCTATTCACAGATGCGATAGGCCAGATCAGAGTGATCCCAGAGGATGCAGAGCAGTGGGGGTGTGATGGGTTCTCTACGAAGAGACAGGTCAGGGGGTGCCGGAGCTAGTGGGGAATTGATGGGGCCTCCACGGAGAGATAGATCAGGTGGTGCAGGGACTAGTGGGGGAGCAGGTGGTGATGGTGGTGCAGCATCTGGTCAGAGTGGCATCTGAGAGAGTATTTTTGCATATATGTATTTATTTTTGGACTATATCTTGGATGGCTCTTGGTAGCTGATTTTGTAGACTTCATTCTACTCTGATACATGAGATGATATATATGAGGAGATCTCATATTTTGATGATATGCATTTGATATGTATGGATGCTATGCAGGATGGTGATTTTTATGATTTTTATGTTTTAGATGGATACGTGTATATGTATGCATTGATGAGATGATTCCGATATGCATGTTTTTATGATGATTTATGATGTTAGATACTGACATATGAATGCGGGTTTATACATGGGTGCACATTTTATTTGTTGTGATGCTTTTATGTATGTAATGCCATGATGATAATGTATGCTTATGATGAGTTATGAACAGGATTTTGGTGTTTCCTATTTTGATATAATGATGAGATAATGATATGCAATGATGTTAATGCAATGTTTGAATAAATGATGTTATGGATGTTTATGCATCTAGATGTTGTTAGATGAATGTAATATGGATAAACAAATGTAAAGTACAAATGTTTATATGATAATGTCTAAATGAATGCATATGTATAATGGATATACAAATGGTATGAACTAATGTTTGGAGACAAATGGTTTTGTGATTTTAAATGCCTAAATATGATTAAGTAAAAATGAAAATTTGATGATACTACAACTTATGGTTTAATAACTGCACCTTAATGCAATTAAAAAGGGATAATGAATGCATTGTAAATGAATCCTAAAATGAGCATAATAAGACACTTAATAATGGATGAATGAATGCACCTTTCAACTAATGAATAGATGAATGTATGCAATGATAAATGATAAAGGATAATAAAATGATAATGGATAACTGACACTAATTGAATGCATAATAAATGGTTAATACAATCAAGGACAATTTGATCATATGAATGAGTCTAATCATCATGATTATGCAATGATGCAAATGATTAATGAAGACTAATGTCAAATAAATTAAATGAACTATTATGCAATTTAATTTAAAAATGAAATGAATGTACTTAATGCAAAATGCAACTAAATGTAATGATGATATGATCATGAGGAAGGCAAGGTTTTTGAGACTTTGCATGATGTATTGATGATATATCAAAGTACTCGGTCGTGATTGTATCCAAGACCAACTTAATTTTCACATAACTATTCATATGAACCTTGTTCATATTTGCCTATAAATCATACATATGAATGAGTGAATGGATGGGTGATATGCAATGGAATGCAATATATAATCAGATGAGATGAAATGACGATCCATAGTGCTCTATTTTCATCATTGAGCTTTAAAATGTTGGAAGAGAATACAAGCATCTTGACATAATGATTCAATATGACCTGAGTATTTCTTACATGGATTTGATATAGCAAGTTAATACAAACGACTTGATATAAGGGTCAAGTCGACCAGAGTATTGCTTGCGGAACAGACAAGGATCATCTCCGTTCATGCATGACTTGGATCGTCCTCCTTGATCTTGAATTGATCATATCCTGAGACAAGGTCATACCTTAATAAGAAACAAAGCCTTTATCCAATTTGGATGAGGAGGAACCAAAGAAGGAGCATTGGTCTAAACAAAACAGTATATACATAAAGAATAAAGAATAAAGAATAAAGAATATGGATCCTTGGTAATGGTTCATGCTCATATGGTCGAGGTATACGCTGTAGTCAGCAAGCCGTAGTGATCTATGACTGCATTTTGCATAAGATCACGTAGCTTAGTGAACTTCCCACGTAGACACCATTAGTACATGCCCCAGTACTTCATCGGAATAAAGCGCATATGATACACAAACAATGCTGTAAGAACCTGATACATATGAATGAATCACTCACAAATCAACCAATTATTTGATATCTTAACACAATTTTCTTGTCAAAGAAAACGTCATTTTGTCTTTGTTTTGGTAAGGAAGGATGCATCCTTGTTGAAGACAGTGTGATTTGTTGATGTCGATTGTTTTGGTCAATTTTGAGAAGTGATCATCGTGCGAGTATTTTGCAATGCTTGTTTGGTATCTGCTCAGATGAGTATGTACAATGTGTGGCCATGTTTTTGTTTTGTGATTTTTTTTATGTTTTTGATGTTTTTGGATTTTGTGAGATTGTTTTTTAATGTTTTTGGTATTTTGAAATTGTTTTTGGATTTTGTGAGATAGTTTTGAATGTTTTTGGATTTTGTGAGATAGTTTTGAATGAAGAATTTTAATGAATCACAAGACAGTGTAGAATCCACTCCCATCAATAGGTTAAGGGCATTGCCCCCAGTTTAGACATGACTATGAAAAAGCAGGATGCAAGACGCATGCAGTACTTTCGTAATTGCAGATTTATAACAAGCCATGGTGGTAGATGGATGGATGTATGTATGAAGTAGATATGATCGCAACAAGTCTGAAAGACAATGGAGCCATAACCTTTACAAGTGGCACCTGTTTGCCAGGTTTTCACCATCGTACTTCCCCAAGGTGCCACTGGAGTGATTGTTCACCGTTTGGATGCATGATTTTTCTTTACTATTTTGATGTTTTTGTATTTTCTTCAGGACATTTATCTGGATGTTTTTGGTATTTTTGCCAGTATATATGGGAGCCTGATGCTCTGTGTAGGTTATGTGTAAAACCGTTTGAGGTGCATGCTGTTGATCGGATCTGCTAGTGGTTCTCCTTCTGACATAGCCAACAGATATGCCCCAGACCCAAATACAACAATGACGACATATGAACCCAGCCAATTTGATTCAAACTTTCCTTGATGTTCTCGGTTGGGTTGGTTACGAGGATTTTCTCGAAGAACAAGATCACCTACCTCAAATGTACGAGGCTTAACTCGATGATTATAGCTTCTGCTCATGTGCTGCTGATAGGCTTTGAGATGATTGTATGTTGCTTGTTGTTTCTCATCAAGTAGTTCTAAGTCCTGAAGACATGATACTCTGTATGCTTCATCATCGATGAGATTGTGCAAGGAAACCTGTAGTGATGGTATTTCAACTTCAATAGGTAAAATAGCTTCTGCACCATAGACCAATAAGTAGGGAGTTGCGCCTGTAGGGGTTCAAGTGCTAGTTCGATATGCCCATAGTGCTGGATTCAATTGAATGTGCCAATCACGACCGACATCATTGACTGTCTTCTTTAGGATCCTTAATATGTTTTTGTTTGATACTTCGGCCTGACCATTGCCTTGTGGGTAATAGGGAGTGGAAAAGCGGTGTTGGATGTGAAATTTCTCACAAAGTTCACGGACATCTTGATTTTTGAAAGGAAGACCGTTATCTGTGATGATGGACATGGGTACACCATACCAACAGATGATGTAATTGAGGATGAATGAGGCGATTTGCTTGCCGGTAACTTGGGTAAGTGGAACAACTTCGATCCACTTTGTGAAGTATTCGGTGGTGGTAATAATGAATTTATGGCCATTGGATGAAGATGGATGGATTTTACCCACAAGGTCAAGGCCCCATTGACAAAAAGGCCATGGTGTCATGATTGGTTGCAATTCCTGTGCCGGTGCATGTATTAGGTCTTCATGAATTTGGCATTTCTTGCACTTCCTGACAAAGTAGTAGGAGTTTTTTTCCATAGATGGCCAATAGTATCCATTGCGCAGGAGTTTCTTGGCTAGTGACGGACCGCTTCCATGAGTTCCACAAATTCCTTCATGTACCTCTTCCAAGGCCTTTGTTATCTCATCTTGTTCCAGACATCGAAGGAGAGTACCATCAAGACTGCGTCGGTATAGGGTTTCGACAATAATGGTATATCGAGCAGTTTGGCGAATGAAGGTTTTATGTTGGTTATTCGATTGGTTAGGAGGAAGGGCATGATCGCAAAGATAGGTGTAAAACTCATCATACCATGGGGATTCAGAACTGACAAGGCGACATATCATCTCAGATTCAGGGATATCATAAGCGGGGATCCAAATTTGTTCTACCAAGAACTCGTAGTGTGTTGAATTATGCGGAAGATCTAGGAGAGATGCGATGGTAGCCATAGCATCAGCAACTCGATTCTGATCTCTTGGTATTTGTTCAAAGGTGATAGTAGTAAATGAGGCCTTTAGACTATCCACCATTTGCTTGTAAGGCATGAGTTTATCATCCTTGGTCTGATATTCATCTATTGCTTGTCGAATGACCAGTTGTAAGTCGCCATATACTTGTAGTTCTTGTAATTTCTATTGTACGACTAGTTTGAGTCCTGTGATCAAGGCCTCATACTCTGCTATGTTGTTAGTGCATGGAAATGTGAGCCTATAAGACTTCAGGATGCTGTCACCTTGAGGTGTGATAAACAGGATGCCTGCCCCCAAGCCATGCCTAGTGTATGAACCATCAAAGTATAGTTTCCATGGTTGGGCTATTGTGATCATGAATATCTCTTCATCTGGAAAACTGGAAATGAGAGGATGATCGCCTATGAGTGGTGCCTCGGCCAACTGATCTGCAATAACTTGACTTTTGATAGCTTTGCAATCTACATACTCGATGTGAAATTCACTTAGAATCATCACCCATTTGGCCAAGCAACCTATCAATGCTGCTTTGCTGAGTAAATACTTGAGTGGATCAATCTTTGCAATGAGTTGTACCTTGTGTGTTAACAGATAGTGCCTTAATTTAGTGACTGCCAAGATTACTGCTAGGCAAGCTCGCTCAATAGGTGTGTAATTGAGTTCATAGCCCACCAGTGTACGAGAATGTAGTAAACAACACACTCTTTCCCTTCTACATTATGTTGTGCCAATAGTACACCCAATGTTGTACTTGTTGTTGATATATAGAGTAGCAGAGGTCGACTTGGATCTGGTGGGATCAACAATGGTGTATTCATGAGATAGCCTTTGAGCATCTGGAATGCTCGCTGGCATCTGGCATCCCACTAAAAGCAGATTTTTTTGTGTAGCAGGTGTGTAAAAGGATGACACTTGTCTGCCAGTTGTGCAATGAATCTTCGGATGGATTGTAGCTGTCCTTGTAATGTTCTTAGTTGACTGATATTCTTTGGTGGTGGCATGTCCATGATTGCTTTTACCTTTGCTGGGTTGACCTCAATACCTTTACTTGAGACAATGTATCCTAGAAGCTTCCCGGAGGTTACTCCAAAGACACATTTCTTTGGGTTGAGTCGAACATGGTATTGTTCTAGTATATCAAATATTTTATCTAATATGTCGAGATGACCTTCTCTAGTGAGTGATTTTGCTAGTAAGTAATCAACATAATCTTCCATCATAGTATGCATCATGTCATGGAAGATGGTGGTCATTGCTCGTTGATAGGTCGTTCCTACATTCTTTAGACCAAAAGGCATTACATTCTAGCAGTATGTGCCCCATGGACATGTGAAGACTGTCTTATGTTGATCCTCTGGTGCGATCTTTATTTGATTATACCCTGAAAAGCCATCCATGAGTGAAAGCATGACATGTCCTACTGTCAGATCTACTATGATGTCGATATTTGGTAGGGGAAAGTCATCCTTAGGACATGCCTTATTCAAATCTCTGAAGTCAGTACAAATGCGGATGCCCCCTTTTGGTTTGCCGACAGGCACAATGTTGGATATCCAATTTGCATAATCAATTGGTCTAATGAAACCAACTTCTAGGAGTTTCTTGAGTTCTGTTTTGACTAGTACTGCAATCTGAGGATGCATCTTACGAAGCTTTTGCTTGACAGGTTTGGCTCCTTCTGTTACGGTGAGGTGATGCATGACTAAATTAGGATCAAGTCCAGACATGTCCGCATACGACCATGCAAAGTTGATCTGACGCTTCTGGAAGAATTCGACAAACTTAGGCTATTCCTCTGGAGTTAGAAGAGATGCCAGATGTATGAGGTGAGGAGTTTCAGGAGTCCCCACTGTAATACCCTAAAAATGGTCATCTAAACCATGGGCCCCTAATCTCGACAACATCACCAAGGTCCTAACCAAAGGCAATTAAAATAAATCTTGAGCACACAATTAATTCTAAAATCATCCAATGTCACATGGCAAAATCAATCATCAATATTAATTAAATTAATTAAATCATTCCAAGTAAATTATTTTAAACAATTATCTTATTTATTTTATTAAATATCCTAGCATATTTAATTAAATAAATCAATTTACCATCAAATCTTCAAAAAAGGAAACAAATCAAGAAAGAGGAATTGGAAATTATGAGCACAAATCTTCAAAAAAGGAAATAAATCAAAAAAGGAATTAATTGACAGAAAAGAATTAAAATTTGAGAAAAGAAATCAATTGGAGATAATCTTGAAAAAACAAATTAAAAATTGATGGATAATCTCAAAGAAAGCAATTAAAACAATTAAATATTAAAACTGAATGAAATAGATAATAAATCAGTTTTTTCCTGATTTTATCTTAATTTTAGTTCAATTTCCTTTAAATCGGTTTTTTCTTTATTTAATCTTAATTTTAGTTCAATTTCCTTTAAAACTGAGAAAAGCATCCAATCACATCAATTCACCTGGATTGTGCTTCCTCTTGGAAAATCTTGTCTGCTCATCATCATTTGATCTCAACCGTTGGTTTCTTTCTGAATTTTCTATAAATTCAGGCTCATCTCTCATTCAAAAAGAGGCTGGAGAATACATCATTATTATACTGTTTTTTCTCTAGACTCATTGAGATATATTGCATATTAATTATTTCATATTGATTAAATCATTTAGCTTAATATTGCAAAAATCATGTTAGATTAATCTTGCATCCATCTAGCTAATATCATGTTCATATAGATAAAATCCTTTGTCTTGATGTTGTCTAATCATTGGTATTGCTAAATAATCTGAGAGCAATCTTATACTCGCATCTTTTAGAAGGCAATGGGTCGATTTGTTATGGTTTATTTATTCATTGATTATATCTGATTAACCATGCATGTAATGACTTGATTGAAGTGTTGTGTATTGCAGATACAGATACAGGTCCACTTTTCACACACACACCCACATTGTATTCTTTGGTTTCCTCAATGAGAATCGTTGATCGTTCCTGTTGTGTACTAGCAGGGAGAATGTCAAACCCTTCATCCTCAGGTGCCTCCGAGAGGTTTTCACCGTTGGATACGCTCTTTCTTTTTACTTTTGTTGAATCAAATAGTGCCACGGTGTGGTTTTCACTGGAAGATCCATGATTTATTGTTATATTTTTGCAGTTGAAAGGTTTGGCATTTGCCCCGAAGTATGCTGCGCTATTAAGTTCTATGGCAAATCCAACTTTGTGATCCCCGCTTGGCAAGTTATCCCTTAATTCCAAAAAGTCAATGATGGCCTCGTCGTTTTGGAAGAGGTCAAGACATGGGGAATTTGGTTGGTTCCATTCGATGAGTTCAGGATGGATAATGGGCATTACTTCATCGATTAGGTTAAGTTCGTTAGATGTATCAGTGAGGGTTAAGACATTATGGTGAAGGTCATTGATGGTACTCTCCCTGTCAGAATCAGGCGTAGGATGTGACGTAGGGTCTGTGGAAGAAGTTTCTAGCTCAAGAGGTCTTTATCTGTGCTTCTTCGTAAACAGGGATGTCTTTGCAAGGTGGAGGTGGTCATGTGTCTTCCTCATCTGAAGTGTTAAGCTATATGGAATCAAATTCCCATTCATGTGAGTCGGTCTCTGAATCACTTTCCAGCATCCTATTACTATACCCTCCTGGGATGTCCTTTGTGTTAAACACTGAAGGTGTGATTGGTTGGTGTAACTTTGTAGATAAAATGATCGGAGCTGCAGGAAGGATGATAGGGATCAAAGAATCTGATACGGGTAGTATCGGTAGTGTTGACTCAGTTGCTGGTGTTGGAACTGCTAGTGTTGTAGATGCTGCTGCGGGTTCTGATACAATTGCTGCTGCTAATGGTGCTTTTGATGTTATTGCTGCTGCTGATGGGATTACTGGTTTGCTTGGTGGGATGATTGACATTGTAGATAGTTGTGTTGGGATTTCAAGCCTCGGTGGGGTAGTTGTGATGGTGTTTGATGCTGCTTTGATAATGAAAGGTATCCTCTTTGTAATAGGCTGATATAGTGGTTTGCTGGGTTTTCCTTTGAATCGGAGTTTAGGAAAGATCTCCTTTTCAAAGCCTAGGCCTGTATTACCTTTGGGCTTTAATTCCGGCAATAGAGGTTCATGTCATCCTTGTTTGCAATATCCCAAAGCACTCTGACCATCATACCCCATTCTTTGCATAATGAGAAGGCCTTTACCATATTGATCAGTGGGAAGCGTAGCTTGCGGTATATCAGTGGTGATGGGATCTTTATAGATCCATTCCGCTAAGTCCTCATCTTGGGTTTGTTCTTCTTGACTCTTTCCAAGGATGAAAGGCGTTAAAGAACATGCTGGTGTGATCAGTGGTTGCTGTAGTAACTGCTGCGGTTTGCCATATGTTCTAGGAGAAGTGGGCATTTTCCTCACACAAAAGAGGACTCAAATCGAATTCCCCAGAACCTTCCTCTGCTATTTTCATCTTAAGCTTTTCTTGCTTGGGTATAGTGGTGTTCGAACTGGCAAGAGAGGCTGGACTTATATATGATGTGGAGGAAATGGCTTCTCTATTATTAGGAACAGTAATCTCTGGTTGATGACTGATGTTATGACAATATGCAAAGGGATTTGCATCGCCCAGGATTGTGATCTCTACACCATTATGTGGGAACTTGATACATTGATGGTAGGTAGATGGAATGACTTGCATGGCATGTATCCAAGGTCTTCCTAATAATAGATTGTATGGCAGAGGAAGGTCCAGAACCTGACAGATGATGTGTTTCACCACAGGGCCCACTCGGATTGGTAGTACCACCGCTCCTTTGGATGAACGCTCTGTATCGTCATAGGCTTTAATTGTGATCTTCTTACGGGGATCCACGGATTCAATGGCATATCCCAATGCTATGACCAACTGCAGTGTACAAATATTTAAGCCTGCTCCATTGTCGATCAAGACTCGCTTGATTCTATGTTGGTTGATAAAGCCTTCAATGTGTAGCGAAGCGTTATGAGGTTGCTGGAAGGAAGAGTTGTCACTTTGAGAAAAAGTGAGACAAGGTGATGACTTTAGACTTCCAACCATGGCTTGAAATTGGTCTATATTCAGGTTAGCAGGGACTGACACCTCTTGGAGAGCTTGATCCAAGATTGTTTTATGAGATGGCGATAGGCGCAATAGCTCTAAAATGGATATAAGCGCAGGCGTCTTATCTAATTGTTCCACAAGATTGTACTGCTTTGGTATTGAGGTGGTGCCTTGTGGAGCTGCCTTTATGGTAACCTTGCCGTGACGTGTAACAACATTGCAATTTGAGCTGGGATTCTTGATGGTGATAGTTGCAACTTGTTCACTGGAATCATACAGGTGATTTACAGTATAATTATATGCAGCCTGTGTATAATCATTGGTATCAGTGCCTCTCCTGGAAGTGGAAGGACCCCTTTGATCTTGTGATGGAAGTGGATTTTTGAACATCAGATGATCATTGTTTGTTGTTTTTGGGTCATGTCCTTCGATTTCAATTTCACCTCGGTCAATAAGATCTTCAATAAGATTTTTTAATTTGTGACAATTACTTGTCTTGTGTCCTCTCCCTTGGTGGAAATCACAATGTTCAGTATCTCTTCACCATGTAGGTTTGATCTGAGGCTCATAGTTTGATGTTTTAGGTAGAGTGACCAAATTTTGAGAAATGAGTTGTCGCAATACTATTCCGATGGGTTCCCCTAAGGGAGTGTATGTTCGTTTCTGTTTTTGCTGACGAGGTCTAGGTTCATCGTGAGATGTGATGCGACCTTGATTTGAAGGAACATTTTTGTTATTCTGAGGTGGAGGATTCTGTCCTGCAAACCGAACCACAGGTTGTGCACTTTTGATAGTTCTAGCATCCACAACCCCATCGTTGACGATATTCTTGTTTTTGTTCCAGAAGCTTGATTTATCACTATTGAAGCGTGGGCGAGGACCATCCTTTGGTTCATTATAGATTTTGATAAGTCCTTTCTTGATGAGGACCCGCTCACATTTCAAACCCTTGGTGATCATGTCATTAAAAGAGTCTGTGTCTTTGACATCCAGGTGAAATTCCATTTCTTCGTTTAAGTTGGAAATGAATATTTCCACTAGTTCTCGTTCAGGTAACTGAAGAGAACGTCTACTAGACATTTGATGCCATTGTTGCAAGAATACTGGGAATAGTTCACCTGGTTTTTGTTTAGTGTTGCATAGATCAATCATGGTGATGTCGCGTTCAATGTTATGAGAGTAATGTGCCAAGAATTTTTGGATTAGTTCTTCAAAAGTCCTAATTCCACCTGGTAGCCGAGAAAACCATGATGTGGTTGTTCCTCCCAAGCTTTGGGGAAAAAGGCGCATTAGGTATGTGTCTTCATATGCCACTTCGAGGCAAGCTGAATGAAATTCTCTGACATGATCTTGAGGATCTCCCTTTCCTCTATATTTTTCGAATTTGGGTGTTTTGAATCCTCATGGAAAGGGTGGCATATAAATATTCCTATCAAAGGGATAGGGACAGATGTCATTGAGTGAGAATTGGTTAGTCTTTACACCACTATGAAGTTGTTGGGCGAGATTTTTGACTTGTTGCCACAACATCTCCATTTCATTTGGAGGAGGAGGTGGTGGGTTACCTCGAGGAATGTTATATCTGATGGGATCTCTACCTCTTTCTTCTTCATGGCGACTTTGTCGTTCTGATGCTTGTCTTAATTGGGCAAGATGAAAGTCAGAGGGGAGGTTGGCTCCTTCTTGAGCGAGCTTTAAAAAGTGAGCATCTGCATTGCTCTTGAGTATTTCGTCAAAAAGTCTGTTAAAGAGAGGGTTATGCCAGGCCCTTTCTATTGTTGCAGGAGTAGGAGTACTTGGGTTTTCGTCTTTCGAATTTCCTCTAAGTGCTTCTTGAAATTCATTGATGTTTTCCTCCTCTTCTTCTTCAATTTTTGCTTCTCGTTGCCTTGAGTGTGATCGGGTGTGAGCCATTTTGTTTACAAGTTTTTGTTGAAGCTGAGCGAAAATGATGATGAGTTGTTGATGAAATGAAAGATTGATGTTTGGTGATTTGTGTTGCATGTGGATTTCTAGCACTTTTTAAGGTAGATGTAACCGAAATTCCTTCTTTGAATTGCTTATTTGTTTTTGATAAGGTTTGATGTGATAAGGTGTAGAGAAATCTGAGATGTGCTACAGATTTAACTACCTAGTAATGAGAGCATTCACTCATGAACTAGTTTTAACCTGCGTAGATGTGTCTCTTAGGATGAGCTTATCCTAGATGTAGAAACAATCTAAAAAGTGATGTGATGCGTTTGATTCAAGCAATATCTAAAAGAGAACTTAGGACAAGAACCTCTTAATGTTTTGAGAGTTGGAATGGATTGATGATGAAGTGTGATGATGTGAATGAGATGATGGATGAAATGTTTTAACTTCAATAAAAGCTTTGTGTTACAAAAGGGACAAACTCTACCTCTTCCCTTTTGGGTGTTGGTGGCATTTCTCGAGTTATGTTGTATGTGATACAAACGTTTGGAAAGAAGTTGGGATTAATCTTGCCTCCTTGGTTTTTGTGATAACTCAAAGTTCTATATTGCATAAAAGCTCTGCGGTTCAATGACTCTGAATCAATTTCGTTTGTTTTGCCTTGAAGGTAGAGACGCATGTGACGTAGAAAAACTCTATGGGAGACAAAGATTTGTCTATTGAGATAGAAGAATTTCCTCCTTTTGATCAAAGCCTTTGAGTTCAAAAGTCTTCTTTTCAAGTTGATGTTCTGATGACAATTCTTCTTTCGCAAGATGTGAAGAATGGTCATAAAGTTTAATACTTTGTTGTTTGCACTTTGTTTTTGATATTTTTGGTTGTTTTGAAAGATGTTTGGATGGATGAATACTTGTTTTGGAATTGATTGTTGATTCTTCTTTGACAAGAAAACAAAGCAAGCACATAAACACAAGAATGTTGCCTTAAAAAGGCACAAATGAGTATGGGTCTAGATCAACCCAATCTTTGGACTTTGTATAACTCTTTCCTTTAAGTGTATTTTAGGTGTTTTCTTTCCAAAGCCTGAAGTCGGCTCAATTTGTACTTGGTCTTGACTAACACGAAGACACTTCAAACACTTTGTATCCCTAAGGTCAAATGGCCAGTTGTGATAAATTCAACCCACATCTTGATATTTCTTTGACTTTGGTACTACATACCTTATGAATCCCACTGCGGCAGGTAAGGATGTGATATACTAAGTCTTGCACGAGTATAACAAATAGATGATCCCTATGATGAGGGAGTCACCACTTTTATCAAGCCACAAGTGACTTTTCAAAAAGCTATGTTTCTACTCAAGGAAATATGTATGGTGAGTATCTTGGGAGCAAAACCATCTATGTTCTTGCACTGAATTATATCTCAAATATTCTCAATCAATAGAATAGGTGGGCTACTACTTAAAGCTGTTTAGTCATTTTCGATGTCTTTGGACATAAGTTCATTCTGTAGTGACTCACTTAAGAGCCTTGTAACTTGTGGTGGGGCCCATTTGTCCTTTCAACAAGTTACACTGTAGGAACAACTATACCCAAGGCTACAACTTTCACTCTCACCTGATTTCTATAGCGGCTCGAAAGATTTACCGCAGGAGGTCGTTCCCAAGAGTGATGTGTCTCTTGGCAGGCCTCTCTTAAAAAGATAAAAATTTGAGTGTTACTAACACTTTTCTCTTGCACCTAGGACCACGAAAGCCAAGGGAGAGGATAGTGTGTGTTAGAAGTAGGACCACTCGACCAACTTTTTGCACAAGTGTGCCAAGCATGAAAAACACTTATTCTTTTTAACCCATAATCGCAATGTGTTCTAACTATTTGGAGATGTTGCTCCAACAATCATGATGTTCTTTTTAACTTCAAAGGCAATATGTTTAAGTAACTAGGAAAATGAAATCCTGGTCAACTTAATAAAAAACACGTTTTGCTTGAAGTAAATCGCATGCAAAAATTGAAACAAGTGGATTATAAGTTTTAATTGCACCAAAATTTGAAGTGTGGCTTGTACAGTTTTGCTTAAGTTTGATGCTAGAAATGGATTTGTTTTTGTTGATTTTAAGCATCAAATGAAAAGTGAAGCCTAAACTTGCAACAAAAAGTTTGTTTTGTTCAATTTTATAGCACCAAACACAAATTTTGATCCTAAGCTTGCAAAAAAAAAGCAAATTTTGTGTTGTTCAATTTTTAAAACACCAAAAGGAAGTTTTTTATTTTTAAGAGGTTGGTTTTTAGACCTGCACAAGAGACAAATAGTTAGTAAAAATCGAACCTATGGTGGGCTTCCACAAGCCTAAGAATTTTTTTATTTTTTTTTTCCGGTTATAGGGTCGTTTTTACAACGTTTTGTTACAATAGCGCTACTCTGTGTTTAAACAGAAGCGCTATTTAACACAAACGTGCTAAAAGAAGAAAATGACAGAGAAGTCAAAAGCGCTCAAACATGTTCAATAGCGTCAAAAACAGGGTCAAAAGCGCTCAAACAATGTCAATAGCGCTAAACTTGGTACAATAACGCTATTGTAAGAACAATAGCGCTAGAACAACAAGTTGCAATAGCGCTACAACATGATCAATAGCGCTAAAGCGCAACCTGTGTGTCAAGTTCAACAATCAAACATGTTAGTTGTCAAAAAAAATGTTTTTTTTAGATGTTTAGATTCACGTTGGGTTCACCAAATGATGCTCTACAAAAAGGGAAGGTTAGTCAATGATATCAAGACACAAACAAGAAGAAAAGGGAAACCGTTAGTGTCAGAAATCACAAACAAAATACTTTCCTACACAAGCATATCAAAAGAGATATCAAAAGCATAATAAAATATCTAACTAAGAAGGTAAATATGATGAGGCATCTCCAAATGCCTCCTAACATGCTCTTGGTTTCTTCTCCCTTGTTCCTCTCCTCTCCAAGTTCCAAAATAGTGTAGCTCTCAGCAGCTTTCTGCACTATGGATGCTTATGGAGGTTTGAGATTGAAATATTGCTCTAAATGTAAATAAAGAAGCTAATACTAAGCTATTGATACTAAAATGATTTATTTTAACCAAAATGACAATATTATTAGTTGATTATGTTTAAATATTCTCTCAAAATGCCTATAGCTTAAATGCATACAAGTTTTCAGGATCTGAATTATGAAGAAATGGGCTCTATTTATAGGAAAAATGGAGCAATGGATGGGGGTCAAGATTGAATGATTTGAGATCCATGTGAGGGCTTTCAACCCAATCCCAAGATGACAAGTGTCAATGTGAGATAGGTTGAGAGGAGAGGGAATAAACATTAAATGTTTGACATGACTTTGGGAGTTAAGGTTAAGGTTAGTAGAATGAATAAACTCTTTATTCAAAGAATAAAACTTTTATCCATTGGATAAACTCTTGTGCAAAGGCAAGAGGGATAAACATGGTCAAAACAATAAATGCTTGAGGAGACACATGAGTGCAAGTTGAAATAACCATAAATGGTTATGTAAGAGCCATTAATGGTCATGTAAGAGCCATTAGTGGTTTTGGAAGACTTTGGAGGTTAAATTGTTGGACACACAAAGCATTAAATGCTTTTTAAAGACTTTGGAGTCTTTGAGAAGTGACTTAAAGTTGCTTAGGAATGTGACAATAATTAGAGGATGGATTAGGCTAATTAGGAAGGGGTTAGAAGAATTTAGAAGGGGGTTTAGCAATGCAATTGGATTTGGTGGGTGAGGGAAAATAAGATTTTTATTTAAAATAAATTAGTTTATTTCAACTAAATGTGTGCAAGTTGCATTTGTAGGAAAATGCAAGTGGGGGGGGGGATAAATGATTTAAATAAATGTTTTATTTAATTTATTTAAAAGAGGAAAAAGGGGGATTTAATTAAATAGATAGATTTTATTCATTTAATTGATTTGAATTTGGTATAATGAATTAATTAAAATAAATTAAATAATATATTTAATTAATAGGAGAATGTTTGAAGATGAATTAATTAAATGTTAATTTAATTAACCGATGGCTAGTGGATTTTTAATCAAATAAATAGGAAATATTCATTTAATTAAATTGGACAGATTTATGTGACTACAGTAAGTAACAAAGTATCCAAATGTCAAAAATAAGGGGCAATGAATATCACACGACACTCACGCTAATGTAGAAGGGGCGCCCCTGGCTGAAGGTCCTAGATGACGAGGTAGACCCATGACACCACCGCTACTTTGTGCTCTCTACGACCACTCAGATCTGGGTCACTGCATCTGTGAGTAGCTCATCACCCGCTGGCTATTGGGCACCACTTGCTCATGCAAGCCTCTCCAGTAATCAATCTCCTCACTAGCCTGGCCCATCACCCTCATAGCCTCTATTATCGGACCCTACCCTTGTACTTGCTCCAACACCCGAATCCTCTCCTATGCCTGTGCTAATTTGTCCATAGCATCATCACGCTCCCTGAGCACAATAGTCACCTCGACTCCTCGAGTGAATAATTGCACATCCCGCCCGACTATCTCAACATCCCTATCCTCTAACTCTGCCTCAAATTTACGAATTTGAGCCTTCGTGGTGGTGAGATGGGCCAATAATCAAATCAACATGGCATCCCTGATATCTCCATGCCCTGTTGCCTCGACTGCCTCTCCCCCTGCCATCCCTCCCCCCTATGCCTCTGCGGCTGTTGCAACCTATACTGGTGGACCCTGTAAATGTCGCACTGGCAGATCACCCCTTCCTCTCCTACCCTCGACTCAACCCACACCACCGCCATCTCCTCCTCCACCTCCACCCCCACCTCCTCCAACCCCATCTCCTCCATCTCTGACTCCACCATCCCCTCCTCCATCCAATCTCCTCCTCCTCATGTCTTGTCTCAGAGCCCACTCATCCTCAAATGGTGGTACCGGCTCTGCGGGATTAGAAATGTGTGACCAAATATTGTGCATACTCCTTAGTGACCCCCGCATCTACAACCTCTTCTTTGTAGACTCATGGCCTCAACTCTAGGCCGCATAACTCTGCCAGGGCCTGATCGTAGGGTAGCACTAGTCCCCACTGATATCTCTCTTTAACCACATAAGCATACTCTATTGAGCCTCGAGGCATACTCCATGCCCCCCCAAACTGTCTCATGACTAAGCTCGATAGATGTCTCTCAATCATGTAAGAGGGCCTCCCAATCAAGAACTGAGTAGAATATACATATGGCATCACGTCGACATTGTCCTCCCACAACTTGCAGTCTAAGTGTGGTCTCCATATCACTGAATCCAAATCGTCCAATGTCCGACGCCAATACTCCAACTTACCCAACTGTGACTGAGTCATCATACCTCCATACATGTACACATAGGGTTGATCGATCGCCCTAAATCTCATGCAAACTAGTCTATAGACACACAAGTGCTCCCATGCCCAGATATGAAGCAATGTGATCCCCACTCCCAAAGAGGTCCTCTCATGATACACCACGTCATGTAGGTCACTGTATAGATGAGCCAAGACACGTGGACCCCAGGCAAAATGTGTCCCCTCGCTCACCATCTGCTTGATTAGCTGTCCCTAGCCAACAACCAACCCATGTGATCTTTGGTCTAGACATAGTAACCCACCAACAATCCTAGACACCACTACCAAGTGGCTCATACAAATCTGCATATCCTCCCATGGCACTGATCCACCATGCACCTCTAGCTCAGGATACAGGAAGATACATAGCAATGCTGCCTCACCCATCACTTTGTCATAGTTCACTAGCTCCCTTATAATTGGGATGTGCAAGATCCTCCACGCGTCCTCCAATGCCATTGTCATCTCTCTCATCGATAGATGGAAGGAGCAAGTCTCGTTGTGCCATTGCTCAGTCAGCGCAGTCATGGATAAATGCATTGTGTCAAACAAACCAGTCGAACATACACAATCAATCTCCATGTTGAACAACTGGCCCCACAAATGCTGAGTGGTGAGTGTTGCAGATCAAAATTGCAGGTTGCCAAACTCTATGATCAAGTTAGGCAATCAACTTTGGCCAACTAATTGAATAAACCTTTAAGGTTACAATTCCCTTCTCTTCAGGTTCTGCTATATCTTGGCGGGTGTACCATCCATATAAGCAGATTATTGATTCTCTTTAATCTCCTTTATTCTATCCTTCACTAGCATAAGGTGATGAATATGTAATTGAATTAAAACTTATCTTCTATACTAACTCCTACAACTTGAAACTGAAAAATGAAAGTAACTTGATTGATATTGAAATGATATTTGATTAGTGCCTTTCATCCATTGGGCAATAGAGTCAATCTCCTATCTCCTTTATTGATCTTGCACCACTTTGTTAGACAATTTTTACATTCGTGCCTTGCATGAATCCATCAATTACTTGAATCCTTATACATTCAATGATTTTGTCCTTATTACTATGACTTGTCAACAAGAATTTAATCTCTCCTTCAGAGAATCAAGACAACAAATCATACAAAGATACTAAAAGTGTTGGAAAATGTGCCTCAAATCTTATTAGCTAGAACCTCTTGAAGAAGTAAATCGGTGAGACCCTTGGAAAGACTTACTGATGGGCAGTATTATCTTCTAAATGTTCCAGGCAATTGGATCAGTGATACTCTGGCCGAAATGGGAAATGCTTTGGAAGTTCTGTTTGTGATCATATCAGGGTGACTCTGGTCGATGACTGGCTAGAGGTTGCTATAGGGGTGAAACTGGACCTTGACAAGACTCATACCAATTTGGGAAGTCAAACCGATGGATTCTTATTGGGGTGAGTCTTGCCGATATGAAACAGTGTTGGGGTGACTTTGGTCTATGGGATGACTTGAAAAATGTCTTTCCGATTGTATAGTTCTTACCGATGGATTCTTATCGGGGTGAGTCTTGCCGATACAAAACAGTGTCAAGGTGACTTTGGTTTACGTGATGACTTGAAGGATGTCTTTTTGATTGTATAGTTCTTGCCAATGGACTTGGTCATGTTGCTCATTGGTGATACTGTTGTCGATAAACTATTGTAGATCTTTGTTTTGAGTTTGCAATGACTATTCAACGACCAAGTACATTGACGATTAATCATCTAAGAAACAAATTGAACTGAATTTTAACAGTTTCTTGTTTGTGAACAAAATAAAGAGCATCTGGTTGATTGTAGTTTTTGTTGGATAGATTTTCAGCAAGTTGAATACCTTAAAAAGTGGTGTTTTGTATACTGTTGAACTAGGATTGATCAAAGTGATATCTGAACTTGTATGTAATTAAATTGTTACTATAATACAAGTGATCTTGCTTTGGTGTGGTGGGTTTTTTCGTGAGAGGGTTTTCCCACGTAAATTTGTTGTCTAATCTCTGTTATAATTGTGTGTTTATTCTGTTAATCCATTAGTGCACATCTTGATAATTTATGATTTGAATTTAAAGACACATTTGCTTAATTCCCCTCTAAATTGACATTAGGAGAACAATTTCCACTCCGAGTTGTCCTTACAAAAAACTCTTTGATTAATCTGAAATACCCTTGATATTCAAATCAATATAATAGGAAAAAACATGACATATAGGAGTTCTCAAACAACCTTGGCTACTTTAGCCAATACAATTGAAAGAAAATACAAGAGCAAGAAAATGAAAAACAAATCCAAGTAAGTATGTTGATTGAAGTAAAGTTACCAAAGCGGAGAGCAACTTGAGAGTAATCACCCAAAACTTGAAGAAGAAACACAATAACTTTTGAAAGGGGAAAAACAAAGAAAAACCCCTTATGTATTATGAATGAAGGCAAATCCTAGAGAGAGAGAGAGAGAGAGAGAGAGAGAAGCTCATTACAATAATATCCAAAGTGAATAATGAAAGGAGAAGCATCTCTTAAATAGAGATGAGAAGAGGAGATACAAAGTAATTCCCAAATCTATGAATGCCACCATTCATAATATGTGTGTGCAATGTGTCAAAATCCTCTTAAGGAGGATAAACTAATATTCCGTAATAAAAGAAATGACTTGTCCTCACACATGTACTAGAGGACAAATTACATGCAGGGATTCCAAAGGAATATCCCAAACTAAATACAATTAAACCTAAGCCAAGTAAAGATTAAATATTCTAACAATAACAAATGAAACCAAATTGGAGAACATTAAATTATACTGTTTGCACAACATTTAAAAGGTTTTTATATTTAAGCTCCTTTTCTTTTTTTGAAAATAATGTTACAATTTCTACCCCTTTATGGATAGTCTTTTATTCTTGTGTTATTATGTCTTTCTTCTATCTTATGTTTTTCTATCTCCACATTTTTCATCACTTATATATGTGGTTTAATAGTCATCATACACCTTTTGGGGCGAAGAGTCACCATTTTTTGTTTAGTTAATAATTTTTTTTGAAATTAATATATCAACTAGTTAGTTAATAACCTCGCTTTAAGCTATCTTTTGGGTTTCCTTCTGGTCGGTAGCCCTAAATTTCATTTCAGAAGCTGAATTTTTATTTGGTTGTAGGAAACATCCATATCTCAAATGGGTCTTCATTAGAATTTCATTTTCCCTCATTTTCATGCTTAGTTGACATCATTGTCCTATCAGGACGAAATGACATGTTTTATGCATTTTTTCAGCCTACTTATGGTCTTTTCCATGGTCGACAACCCAAAACACCTCGTACGGACATGAGATTTTTACTGGAGCTTGGAAACTTGATTTTCTAAAATGGGTCTTTCTTTTTTTCACTCATTTTCATTCTCTGCAAACATCATCTTTTCTACAGGTTGAAAACACCAATCGACACAATCGACAAGCAAAATTAATAGGTCAAGAGTCCATATTGGGTAGTTGATAGGTTAGGATAGCATATTAGCATGTCTAATATGTATTAAGTATGTTTAGGAACATGTAGGAATAACATATTAGGGTATGACATGTTGGAATTTGAGATGGTAAGTTATTATGAGATGTTATCATCCTCATAAGAAAAATGGCTCATGATAGCACTCTTTGGAACAAATATATATGACATGGCTAGGGTTATGAGGATGGGGTGATGAAGGATTATATGGACTTCTTAACTCATGCATGAAGTGGGATAGAGAGTTTAGTATGCTTAGGATATTTAGGCTTTTTATGACTTGAAGGGGATGGATGTATATGTGAGATGCAAGGTAGCTTAACAACCTTTCATGGAGGTCCATTTGTATTGATTTATTCATATCCTTGTCTTATCTTCCTTTTCTCTAAGTGCTCAAATCGATCATTATGTGTCATTTCCATAAAGTAACCACCATCTTTAATATTAGGGTGCTTGAAATTATTTGGAAATTTCAAGCCCCAACAATGGCTCTGTCTCGAGATGTATGCCCCTTGCAAGCATAGCAAGAATTTAGATCTCTAGTGGAGCAAACCATGTGCTTTATTCATCTTCCTGTTGAAAATCAAGTCATAATCTGATTTGATGACCTCAAGCCCCCAAAAGTGAAATTTTTTTTTTCCCTCTATCAAATATTTGATTTTGGTCATTAGCAACATTACATCTTCAAAAACATCTATGGTAAAAAACACCTCAATTACTTGATGAAGAGTGACTAGCTTCAAAGACTTATGCCAATAAACTGAATTAGGCTCATACATTCTCATGAGCAACTCAACAAATGTTGATTCACTAGGCCTTACATAAAAAGGTATTTGCACATATGCATCTATCAATCTGTTTAACAAAACAAATACTGATTCACCTTCATGTCTCCTTATGTCAAACAAGGCATTAACATACATTGTGGGATCAATGCTTCTAAATACCTGTTCACGATCTGGTTGAAACTCATATTGACATGAAGAGTATTGGAGTGAACAAATCAAAAGATTAATGGTAGATGCATTGTCTTCAATAACTCCATAAAATTCATTCAAAATCCACCACTCAAGCTTTTCCCACGATGGAATACTTTGCGAGGGCAACAAATTGAAGAACTGCTCTGCAACATCTGCCAACGATCTTACGAACAATTTCATGATCACCTCTTCTACACAAATCTGAAAATTTTCAAGAAACTTATAGAATGCTTTCAAATGCCTTAATGGTGATTCACCTTCATCTCCATGGAACTTTGGCACATTCTTTTTAAGCTTAAAAGGAAAAAGATCTGGACAATGCGTAATATTACTAAAATCCAATGGCTTATATGCTTCAAGAAGACATACTTGTCTTTATGTGTATGGTTGCCATTGTTGTTGTGTTTACCACATTTCCATTTGACAAATATGCATATTATGGTATCACTCTTTGAAGACTAGGGGTCTATCACTATAGATTTTTATTCCAGCATTTGAGTCATTGGTCCTAGAAGCACATAAGCTAAGTATACACACATTCCAATATTTTCTTTTTGATTGCCCATGGAGGACAAAATATGGAAATAAGGGATTAACCTAAAGACAAAATCCTATTCAACCACACCCTTTGGCTCTGACTCGAATTAAAGTACTCCATCCATATGGAGACTTGCTTATATCTCTTCCTTTGTTCATTTCAACATTTCATTTATTTTATTTAGTTTGGATTTATTTCTAGTATATATTTGCTATTTGGTTTCCCCCAAATTTTTGTTGTCTTTATTTCTTCTTGTGAAAAGAAGTTTTAATCTAGATAAATATGAGTTTTATAAGTTTTGGGGATGACAATACATAAATGGAATAATAGCACATCACATAGATATCCACACATCACAATAGCATCTAAGACTACAAGATTCTAAGGTTGATTACCAAGTACATTTGAATTATTATTCTTTGTTGAGTTTGATTTATAGTTTTATTAATGAAAAAATAGCAAATTGCACTTACATCCCAACTCACATTTAATGTAATCTAAATTTATCTTTTCTATTTTATTATTAATAAGAAAAACAATTTTATCATTGATAAGGATGTTTCTGCCATAGCTCACCCCTTTAATGGCATACGTATGGGAGTGAGATGGTGTTTATAGGTTCATGCTCGACTATTTCGACAAAGATGAAGTGTGGTTGTCATCAACTTTCTATAACAAAATGAATGACCTTTTCCATTTATGTAAACATCCCTCATCATATAATAGAAGGATCTTTGCAATTGCGATAGTGACATTTGGGTCAACATCAATGATCTAGTCATTTCCATTTAAGTCAACATCAATGATCTAACCCCTTTCACTTTATTACTCAAATGGATTTGTAGGTAGACAATTGCATCTAGCTCTTATGATTTTATCAAAAGAGCCTTGTTGGTGCAACGATCCTTCTATTCATTACATGAGCTCTTGTATATATGTCTATATCATTCATGTTTTCTTTCCATAGTGAAGCATCCTTAGTTTGTTACTTCGTTGCAAACTGTATTCTCCCTCCAACATAACAACTACAAAAGTTCTTTCTTACCTTATAGATAAGATTTCTCCTTAATCTTCATCACATAAGAAAAGGCATTCCCCAATATTTTGATATTCATAAATATCCCCTACCTAAATATAGTAATAAAACCATTCTAGTACTTTCAAACATGATGATTCTAAATTTCGTAGATGTCAAGATTTGCATACTAACAAATTGCATGTATCATTACAATCTTACAAAAGTAAGAACTTAATCCTTTTCTCATAATAATTTTCATTGGATGTATCTTTTTATATGTATCCTCAGCTAAAACTTCTTTCTTAACAGCCTCCACAAAATTTCACCAATGGAGTTCATCTTCATTAACTCATCAAACTGGATTTCCCCAATTCTCCCTTAATAAGTTATCCTGCCAACATTTTTGAAACACTAGATTCAACTTTAAGAGAGTGAATGTAACTTTCTATGAATATAAGAAACTACTTATAAAAATTTTGTTTTCAATTTAGAAATTAGTAATAGCACCTACACCATTTTTTCCCTTAAAGGTGGGGCTAGTGATTGGTAGGACTTTGAAAGGCCCACCCCACAAAAAAAAAAAAAAAAAAAGAAAGAGAAGTGTGGCTCTCAATGCGTTAGGGGCATTTTGAGCATCCATATTAATTTGCTAGTCTGACATTTATAGTTTCAACGCCTTCTTGATCAACAACATGATCTGAAGAGTCCAAAACTCATTAGCTAGTACGCATCTACAATCATTTGTATTTATCAAGAAAATAATCTACACACTTTATTTTTGGTTGAAGAACTAAATATCTAATTAGTACGCATCTATAATAATCATTTGTATCTAATAAGAAAATAATCCACAATCTTTATTTCCAGTTTAAGAACTAAATGTAATAGACATCAGTTGAAAACAAATTCACACAAAACAGAATTGACGATTAATGAGTAGCCAAAGAAAATCGATCCTTGTTTCGTCTATATCTTACACAAAATGATGTATTCTACCATGCTTACATACTTCAAATTCAACTATAATATAGCTTTATAATTAAAATTAAGTAGAAAACCTACTAAACTTCGAATGAGAACTAAAGCGTCAAAGCATATGGTCGTAAACCATGTTTAAATTGGGTCAGATTTTTTACGGAATCACTTACCAGCCAGGCATACCACATACCACTGTAAAGAATCGTTAACAAATGTTACAGAAAATAAGAAATTTAATTCAGAAAAAAATGAAGTTTTAAACTTAATTATATTGTTCACGGCTAAGATATAATATATTTGTTACAACCAGAATCAGCCAGTAACAATGCCTCTAGTAGCATATATTCTGGTTTCCAGAGCTCAAGCACATTAAATACACCAAAGCCATTCACTATCGGAAAGCCACCATTCCAAACACAACTGATCTATTGGGTTGGAAGAGCACCTCCATTCTTGAGAGAGCAATCAGATAGGAATCGAACCAGAACATTTTGTATATAAATGGGCCTGAGCTGTCCCATCTCCATAGAGTGACAAGGCTGAAACTGGAAAAGAATGCGTATGGACAACCAAAGCCCCTATACCATCAGAATTTAAGTTATTGATTAATTGACTAGTTGAAAGCCAAGATCAATGACTGATATCCTCAAAAATCAAAAAATCTTCTTGTACATACATACGGAAAAGCATATGCTGCAACCATGCACTTCCGCTCTCAAATTGCCGCTATAAAAAATTAGCAGCATTTGCTAGGTAGCTATTTGTTTCTGTCCTGTTAGCTGTATATACAGAATCAGAAAAATGATGAGGTACTTGAACTCTATACATAATTGAGCAAACTTGAATCTGCACTAAGGCCGATACATCCTCGGAGCTTTTGATACTTGACGACGGCAAAATGGACAACGTGCTACAGCAGAACAACATCTTTGGCACAATACATGACCACATGGAATAAGCATGGTATCAACTTCTGAATTTAGGCAAACCCTACACGACCAAGCTGTCTTTGCTGTTTCTGCTTCTTTCACAGCTGAATCTGCTCTTTCCTGTAGCAGACAAAATAAATTTCAAATCCAACTTCTTTACTAGAACACTTATCATCATACACAATCAGAATTTTTCCTTCACAGAATAATACAAACAATGAACTAAGAAGCAAACAAAACCGCACATAATTTTGTATATGCAAAGAGCCACTTTCAGGAAAAGTAGATATTACTGCCTGGAAAGGTAAACATGCAATTCCTTTCCTATTAAAATGGTAGTACTGAGATAGAAAAAACGAGTTACATGCATTAATGTTTTGCTGAATCAGAAAGCCAGGTTTCAAACTGTCAACCCAACCTAGATTACTGGACATAAAGTTTTCAATGGAAGCTCACAGAATTCCACAAAAAACAAAATCACAATAAACCGAGTATTTTCAACAGCAAAGAGCTCAAATAACCCAATCCTGCACATTCATTCCAGAAGATGGAGAGATTTGGGCAAACGGTTGGAATGTGTACATGTTTATTTATTAATGAGGTGGGGAGTTGCATTATTGTAACATACAATGTGTAAGTTAATTAATTACATTATTAGACATTCTCAATGTATGTCATTAACATCCCAAGTCATACATTAATAACTTTAATTATTATACCATTCCCGACAGTAAACTTATAAGCATACATAAAAACATCATTAATTTTGTATTCAATTGTGCTTGTAATATCTAGGTTTTTATAGAGCATCCTTGACATTTTAGAGTAGTTCACCATCCAATTTAGATGGCGACTTCCTCTATGATCTTCCATCTCATAAATTACAAGGCCCAATACTAAAAGCAGAGAACATCTAACCTCATCATTTCTTTTTCACTATGCTGGTTCTATGCTCTGAAATTCTTAATGAAGTATAGCACCAGCCTTCATTATTATAACTCTAAATGTGCAAATAATTTCAGAGTAAGGTAACTAACCTGCTCCACTATAAGGGCTGCCTGAGATGATGTTAGCTCTTCCTTGAGGGTAAGTGTCTGCTGCAGTAGTAACTGCTTCTCAAGACCCATGGGGATCCCAGCTGCAGAAAGCATGTCAGCGACGGCATGCACAATTTCTGATGAAGACACCTTTCTTGCAATACGAGCATTTTTTTCCTGGTCAACATTAAAGAATCTTAGCATTGCATTATATATACAAAAGGAAAACTAATATGAGGGGAACGTAGCTCTCAAGGAGACAGCTCACCTGATTTTGAGTAAACTTGATAATTGGGTTGTTAGGCTTTCTAGGTTCTTGAAGACTCTGTACATGCTGGGTGCCAGATCTGAAGCCAGCTTCACTATTTTCAAAGGTCCTACTAGAACTTCCTGCTACAATACTTTTAAATGAAAGAACATTAGATGACAGAAGTTGGTCAAACTCCCCTGGAGTGGTTTCTACTAGCAGTCTATACATGGCTTGACCAGCTGATGGACGAACATCTTCTGGCACTTTACCATACTTCAGCTTTACTCCTCCTTCACCATCTGATCGCCATGCTATGATCTCCCCAGCATAAAATGGTCTCAAGGGATTTAACTGCACTTGCATGGCATCTGCTGGGATCAGTTCTTGACCTGGCTGCCCACCTTGGTGCACAGAACTTCTGAAATTGTCCCCATTTCTGCTATGAGAAGCTAACCTAAGAAGATCCAAAGCTCTCACTTCTGAGCCAATAGGCACATTAAATAATGCACTAATTGGCAAACACATGGGTGAATCTAAGAGTCGGCTTACGACAGCTGCAAGTATATCTGAAACAGCAACCACATCAGGAGGCTCTGCAACCAATATGACATGCCTGGATCGGTCCACAAACTGGAGGACTCGGTGCCCTAATTCATCTCCCTGGTCTCCAAAGAGAGATTGTTTTGTGTTTATGGAGACATTTAGAGTTATATCAACTGAGGATGGAAGCATTACAAAGCAAGTATAAATAGAACGTACAAAACGTAACTTTTCAGCAGCAGATCCTAGGACTTTCTTGACTTCATCCTTGGTTAAATGTCTCAAAGATGGGATATGTTCCTTAAAGTTATGAATAACCAACCAAACTGCAGTATGGAATGATGGACTGAGAATCTTGGCGGTAACTGTTTTCAAAGAAAGTGAACCTAATGCGTCTACTGTTGCTAAAGGCTGTCGCTGGTCAAGTTCCTGCAGAAAAAGGAAATTATGTAACATCATTCAAGTATAAAGATTTAACTCTAATAAGTTCATTTAGCTGTGGCATTCTTCTTTATGAAATAGAAACGATTCAGCAATTCAACAAAAGCAACATATATCAGATCTTACCTCTACAACAACATCTGAGAGTTTTTTCACTCCCAGTTGCATGCAAAGATCTTCTGACAGTTGTGGGTTTACAAATCGTAACCTGGATGTATCAATTTCACCTAAAAGACAAGATCCATGAGCATCAACATAGACACAAACTCTTGCATGCACCAATCTGCATCCTTCATCAGGAACAACTGCATCATGATCTGGAAATAAGAGGTCACTACCATCCACTTTGGATCTCTTCCCTTCGTCACATATGAACTGTAAGAGATGTAAGACTGCACGAAGCTCATTAGGATTAAGATGCTGATAACCACTTTCCTGCTGAATATTTACCAGCAGGGCCCTTGCACTGGCAAATGTTGGAGCTTCCTGCAATCCAATATCCCTTAAAATCCCAACATATGGAAGATACAAGCTTGGAAGTTCAAATGCAAAGGGTGCTAAGTTCACTCCAAGCCTCACAAAAAGAGAACTTGCTGTAACAAGTCGTGTACCATTTGCAATTGGTATAAATGGCAATTTCTTCAGTTCCAATATATCTGCACAGAACAACTAAAACATTACTAATCTCATAAAAATAACCATGGAGCAATGGCATGCTGAACATATTTGGATCAGCATCATTGTAAAATAAAAGAAATCATATTCTCTTTATCACAATAATTTGACAGTATCCTTTGTTATATTTGTCTATATTGATAATTGCATCAAAAGTTCTTATTAAGCCGTGTTTCTAAGATGGAATGCTGCTTATGATGTAAGAATTGCAAGATCATACATTGCACACCTATTACAATTGTGCAGTTCACACAACCATAAGCAATCCTATTACTGTGTTAGTATGTAGGTCTCTACATTTAGAAATATCTTTAAAATCAGACCTGCCAGTTCAAACAAAATACATCCTTCTACCATACTTATGTAGCAGGGGGGTAACATGACTTTAATTTTTTATTATGTGGCAAAGTATGTGAAGACCCCATTCTAACGCCATCTTGTTCTGCAAGCGCTGGCCAGTTTTCAAGGTTTTCCTTAAGCTCCCAGGTGTGCAGGAAGTGTTCCAATGTTCTTGGAGAGATCAGCTTTCAGTGTCTTGGTTTCCGATAGCAGTTTTGGCATTCAGTAAGTGTTTTCTTGGTGGCAATGTTCGTTGTAGTGTTTTGGGCCTTCAAGATTGCTCTACACAAAGTTTGGAGAATACTGTTATTTATAGTAAGTTCTACCATGCTACCCTGTTAAACTACAAAAAAATTTGGCACTTCTTTATCACTGGCAATTAGTCAATAGTTTGCAAGTGTCCGAAAATGTAGAGTTTATTTGCAGATTTTCCTGTGTGTTTGAGTTGAAATAGTTTCATTCATGTTTACTCCTTCAACCAGTTCAAACTATTTCTCAATGAACTTTCTGCAAGTAGATATTGAGGTATTCTATTTAACTCTGATTTTTATTTGTTCCAAGGAACTTAAAGAGTAATGCAATACAGCACACTTATTAACAAGAAAATATCAACATTCATCGATTGAAATTCAATGGTTTCTTGATAGCTTGCCGTTACTAAAAAACATTGACAGTACATAAAGTTCTAACCTTAATGACAGAAGTTTGCAAGTTCAACATTTGCAATATTATTTCTTTAAAGGAACAGCAATACAGAGTCTGCACTTGAGGGCTGATATGAAATTTCCACTTTTTGGAGCAGATATGGACTGATAAGTTCCACGCCCAGCTCTTGCACTTCGAAATAACAGTTCAAATTCAGAAATGAATCTCAACACCTATCATATATTCCAGCAACTACAAAATCATGGAATTGACTTTCTCAAGGTTATTTTCAGTCAAGTCAGATGTAAAATATAATTCTTCTAACCGTCCACCTGTCTCGGATGATTCACACCAACTTGTTGCCTATTACCAGGGAGTTCAACCCTTTTTCAAAGGCCCTCCAAAAGACTTAATTTCTGCACATAACATACGTTCCAATAGATGATGAAATGTACCACACCAATGATGTATAGACTCACACCTAGGGTTAAGAGTATTAGTGCTCAGCAATAAAGAATTTACTATGCCCAGCAGGAGATTAAAATATGGAACCCACGACCCGCAAGGAATCTCATGTCCCTGTCTAAGTTACCAGTTATTCCCCTTTTGGCCTGGGTTCGGGTTCTGGTTCTTGCCCGGTCCTGGTTCTCCCCAGGTTCTCCTTGGGTTCCTCCCGGGTCCTTCCCAGGTGGCCGGGTTCCCTGTGGGTCCACAGGGAACCCGGCCACCTGGGAAGGACCCGAGTGGAACCCAGGTCGAACCCAGGAGGACCCGCGTGAACCCAGGCCCGTAGTTTCCAAAAAATAGGGCCACGGGTGAAAAAAACAATAAAAAAAGACTTTTTAAAAGTTTTTTTATAATAAAACTCTAATTCGCCCCTTTATGACTTTTTAAAAAAGACTTGAAACTTGAATATTATCCTTTTTGCAAATTATGAATATGATATTAGACTTTAGTTATTAGTTTACTGATTACATTTGCGATATATGAATATTTATTGGCATTGGCAATTAATAATTATGGATTTATGATTTATGATTTATGTATGGAAAGTCACATTGTATATTTTATTTTTGTATGGATTGTATATATTGAACATATATATAATATATGGGTATATATATATAATTAAACTATATATATATATATATGTGTACGGACGAACCCGAACCCGTACCCGTACCCAAGATTTTTTTTTTTTTTGCCGAATCTGCGAATCTGAACCCAAATCCGAACCCGAACCGATAACTTAGGTCCCTGTACAATAGTTTATAAAGTTGCCCAGCAGGGTAGAAAAACCTGAGTCAATACCTGTGCCTAGGCTTAGAGAACATCCATGCAATGCACAGGAAGGTTTTTTGTCTTCAACAAGACATCTTTAAAACCCACAGTGTCAAGTCAAGCCCATCTTTTCACATGTGGTATACATGACACAACATTGACTCACCTAAATTTATTGTTTTAAAACATGGAAGTAACTTCAAATTTTCACTAAAATTGAAGTTAATTCTATGTTTAAAAAAAAAAATAGATGAGTCAATGTTGTGTCATGTATGCCACATGAAAAGGTGGGCACGAGACATGGGTCGAACCTCCCCTTATGGCCCAAACTGTGGAATGCTTCAGCAACCAGCAATAAATTCAATGAAACCAATGCATACAATGGTGGTGTCCAAGGTATTACCAAACAAGGAAGAGGGTGAAGGATGTGGTGAAGAGTGATGTTTTTGGGGGTGATGCAAAATATATAGTCTTTATCATTGCTCTACTTTTCCAAGTCCTTAGATATGAGGATGCTAATGCACGTAGCCTCAGAAAGGTGTATGAGTGCATTGATTCTCTGATTGATCAAATAAGAGTTTTTGTGTAAGAGGACCCCACATTAGCATTCTACAATGAGCATGTTCAGCCAATCTTTCATCGAAGATAGAGAGAAGCTCAACATTCCCTTGCACATGGCTGCCTATGCATTGAACCCCAAGTGGTACAAACAAAGGCCTAGTAGAGTTACTGGTGCAGTCACCGGTTAGGAGGGACCTCAAAGAGATCAATCCAGACCGGTCGGCAAGAGTAAACACAACGGAAACACAAGGATATGATGGAGGCAATGCAAAACAAAATGAATTATATCATGAAAACTGATTACAATCAACCGGTAACATCCGTGTTACAGAAACCGGCTCACTGGCCTACTAAAGCATGCTCAATTACAGAACAGGTCACAAACGGGACCTCAAATCTTAAGATCTAGCTTCTATGTTATGTCTACCACCTTCAATCTGCATTCTAATGCTTAATTACAATGATTTATATAATCCAAGGAATCCGGTTGGCCCAAAAAAGGATCAAATGCCAAAGAACAAGACCTAACGTGTAAAAACAAGAAGGTCAACCTCCGCCAAAGAAATTCCTCCGGAAAATCCAAAGGATGAAGTGTAGATCAAAGGGAAGGTCGACCACATGCCAAGGAACATCGGAATCAACGCTCAGGGCTCCGCAAGCTACGGAAGGGATCCGGTAGATTCACCAAAGCAAATAGGTCCAACCGGTTCTGGTGCTAGAAAATTGTCTCAGAAACCGGAATCGATAACTTGCCGGAAAATGATCCAAATGCTCCGTGGTTTAGGAATAAGGAAGATGATCAAGTCCTCAAGCAAAATCCAACTCCTCAAGATCCGGTGAGCCAATGCCAGAAAATGCAGAATGAAATGCTGAAACTGCAAAACATAAAGCAAAATAGAAAGGAAATATTTTTGGTTGATGCAAGATTGTCAAGAACCGAGGATGCTCCTGCATCAGACATCCAGGGTTGTTGAAAAAGTGAGTCTCTCACTTTGCTGGGGTCAGAAGAAAACCAAGGCAGTCTACCTCTGCCTGAGAAATGCAAGATGAGTCTTCAACTAGTCTGTCCTTCCACTTTACTAGATACTCCTTATACTGACTGCTTCGGGTACTACGCCCAATCCTACTGTCCAAAATGTCTTCAATTTGATTTGGTTCCTTCCAGGGCAACTGTTTTTTCCAAGTTTGCAATACTGTCCTCACTGAATTCTAGTTCATGATACTGATGTAGATCTGCAATGTTAAATATAGGTGAAATACTTAGACTATCCGGTAACTCCACTTCATATGCATTTCCGGAATTGAACTTTCTCAAAATCTTGCAAGGTCCCAGCTTCCTCATCTGCAACTTGTTATAAATTCCAATCAGAAATCTTTCTTTTCTCAGATACACCATCACTTCATCACCAACTTCAAATTCCTTATGTCTCCTCTTCTCATCCGCTTTCTCCTTATACTTGATGTTCATATCCTCCAAATGTTGCTTAACCTGAATATGTAAGTCCTTTAAGTGATCTGCAAATTCTTCTGCTTCTGAACTTCTCCGGTCTTCACTGGTGATATCTCTCAATTCTGATATACCCTCTAGGGTGTGCTCCAGTAACAATCTCAAAAGGTGTCCTTCTGGTACTCCTATTTACTGAATTATTGTAGGCAAACTCTGCTTGTGGAAGAATCAAATCCCAACTTCCGGTTTTGTCTCCAACCAAGCATCTCAACAAATTTCCCAAGCTCCGATTTACTACCTCTGTCTATCCATTAGTCTGTGGGTGAAAAATCTTCATCTTCTTCCAATGTGTTCTCCAAAAATAACCAACAAACTTAGCATCTCTGTCTGAAACTATGCTCTTAGGTAATCCATGCAATCTCACCACTTCCTTAAAAAATAGGTCAGTTATATGCACTGCATTTGATGTTTTCTTACAAGGTATGAAATGAGCCATCTTTGAGAATCTATCCACCACCACAAATATAGAATCATTTCCTCTTTGTGTCTTAGGCAGTCCTAGTAAGTTATACATGCTGATATCTTCCCAAGGTCTTTCCGGTATTGTCAAAGGCTTATACAATCCCACATTCTGACTACTACCTTTTGCAACTTGACAAACTCTACAACTTTGCACATATTTCCTAACATCCTCATGAATCTGAGGCCAAAAGTAACGCTCACTCACCAATGCTATTGTTTTGTCAACACCAAAGTGTCCGGCTAATCCTCCACTATGCTTCTCCTTTATCAGATTCTCCCTCATAGAACTCTTAGGTATGCACAACTGAACTCCTCTGAATAACATCCCATCCTGAATGAAGTAATCCAACCACTTGCTTCTGTCTACGATAACCGGTTCTCTACATGCTCTCCAAGGTTTTGCAAAATCCGGGTCATCATCATACAAGGTCTTCAACTCCTCAAATCCTAATACTGTGGCTCATCTCTGTCAGCAAATTCCTCCTTCTACTCAATGCATCAGCAACTTTGTTACATTTCTCACTTCTATGCTTCAACACAAAGGTGTAACTCTGCAAAAATTCTACGCATCTCATATGTCTCTGATTCAACTTACTCTGACTATTCAAATACTGCAAGGCTTGATGACCAGTATGCAACACAAACTCCTTAGGCAATAGGTAATGTCTCCACTTCTTCAAGGCTTGAACTATGGCATAAAATTAATGATCATACATTGAATATCTCCTCCGAGCATCATTCAACTTCTCACTGAAATAAGCTACTTCTCTCCCATCCTGACTCAATAAGACTCCAATTGTAGTTCCACTTGCATCACAATCTACTCGAAATACTTTGTTGAAATCCGGTAAAGCTAACACAAGCTGCTCAGTCACTTTTTGCTTCAATAGTTCAAAACTTTTGTTTGCTCCGATGGTCCACTTGAACTCCTTCCTATCTCCCCTCATTGTCGCAGTCATAGGAATACAAACAGAACTGAAATTTTTGATAAACTTCTGATAGAAACTAGCCAATCCATGAAATGATCTTACCTCTCCAATGTTTTCCGGTGTAGGCCATTCAACAATTGCTTCTACTTTCTCAGGGTCCCTCCTCAAACCATCCTCAGATATCACAAATCCCAAATAGACTAACAAGTCCTTCATGAAAGTACACTTCCTAAGGTTTATCAGCAACTTTTCTTCTCTCAACCTCTGCAAAACTTGTCTTAAATGCAACAAATGCTCCTCTTTTGTCTTACTGAAAATCAGAATGTCATCAAAATATACAATAACAAACTTACCCAAGAATTTCTTCAATACCTCATTCATCAACCTCATGAAAGTACTCGGTGCATTAGTCAATCCAAAATACCTCATTCATTTGTCTTGAATGTTGTTTTCCACTCATCTCCTTCTCTGATCCTAATCTGATGATATCCACTCTTCAAGTCTATCTTTGTAAAGTATTTGGCTCCACTCAAATAGTCCATTATGTCATCCATCCTAGGCAAAGGAAACCGGTATTTCACTGTGATCTTGTTTATTGCTCTGGAATTGGTACACATCCTCCATTCTCCATTCTTCTTAGATGCTAATACTGATGGTATTGCACAAGGACCCACACTTTCTCTAATCAAACCTTTCTTCAACAACTCCTGCGCTTGTCTATTCAACTCTTCATTCTCTGTCGGTGTCATCCGGTGTGCAACTTTGTTAGGCAAACTAGCTCCAGGAATTAGGTCCATGCAATGACTGATACTTCTCACAGGTGGTAATCCATCAGGCACATTATCTGATATGATGTCTTCATACTCTGTCAGCAACTCTTTTTTCTTCCAGTTGTTCTTCTTCATGCTCTGGATTCTCAATCTTCTTAGAAACTAAGGCAAAACACACATTCTCATGTCTCATCCCATCCAGGAATTTCCTTCCATCCATCAAACAAATTCTAGCATTCGTACAGACTCCACTCTTCAAAGGCTCCTCCAAGGGCAACAAGGTTTGCTTCATCCCATTGGCCACAATAGTGTATATATTCTTTCTCCCATCATGTATTGCCTGTCTCTCAAACTGCCAAGGTCTACCCAACAAAAGGTGACAAATATCCATAGGCATAATATCACACAAGACTTCATCATGATAATTCCCAATTTTCAATTTCACCAAACATTGCTCACTTGCTAACAGCTTATGTTCATCCTAAATCCATGCTATCTAATAAGGCTTAGGGTGTTTCAATCTTTCCAAATTCAACTTAGTCACCATCTCTTCTGAAACAAGGTTACCTGAACTACTGCTATTAATAACAACTTTACAACACTTACCGAATACCTTACATCTTGTCTTGAACAAATTCCTCCTTTGTCGAGTATGACACAAAGCTCTCCTCATCATTAACAGTTCTCCATCTTTCGGTTTATTAGCTGATCCGGTGGGGCTTTCTTCCACCACTGCTGTTCCCCTAGTATTCTCTGCCTTCTTACACTCGAAAGAACAATGTCCTTCTCCTCCACGCTTAAAGCAAGTTCCTCTGAACACTCTCTTGTCTTGTCTTCAATCATCTTTTCCAAAATTCTCATTCCGGTAACCATCAGGTTCTCTCTTCCGGTAGAAATTTCTATCATCCTTCCGGTATGAATTACCTTCTTTGCTTACTTCCTTGTCCTTGTTCTGATCCGTACAGGTTCCTCTTCCTCTGGAAAACCTTCCACCTCTACCTCTCTGTCTCTGCTCATGTTTTTTGTTCAGCTTCTCTTCTACTTTCAAGGCATACTGGTAAGATTCTTCAACACTTTGCAATTTGATCAAACTGAGTTCATCTTGTATAGACATCTGCAATCCATTAAAATATCTTGCAACTTGTTCAACCTCATAATCAACATGTCTGGATCCGATATTCAACTTGTAGAATGCTTCGGTATACTCCTTTACACTAGATTCCTTCTGCTTTAGATTCTGCAACTTTCGGAACAGATTCACTTGGTAGTCAGCTGGCATAAATTTTGATTCCAACTTAGCAACCATCCGATCCCATGTCTTGATCTTCTCTTTACCTCTTCTCTGTCTATCAACTTACAAATGCTCCCACCAAAGAGATGCATATCCTTTCAACTGCGTATAGGCATATTTCACTTTCCTTTCCTCTGCAGTGTTCTCAAAATCAAAATATTTCTCTATCTCCGAGATCCAATCCATCAATTCATCTGAATCCAACTTTCCATCATATTCTGGTGGGGTAAAATGAGGTTTAGGATTCGCCCTACTCAAAACCCTAAAAAATCTCTCTTCATCCAGATCAATCGTCGGTGGGTTTACTTGTTCCGTCGAGGCTTCTTCTCCTTCATCTTCACTCACATCTTCAATATGTCGGCCTATTCTTTGTGCTGTCTCAATGGCTTCCAACCTGGTCTGCAATTCCTCGCAACATTTCCATCACAACAAAGTCTGCATTCACACGCGCTCCACCATTCCTATTTCCTCTCCGCGACATCTTCACGCCAGTCCTCTACAGCTGCAGGTCGGATCCACAATACGCCACCCTACAACAAAATTCTCAAGACAACGCAATCTTCGGAACGAAAGCTCGCTCTGATACCACTTGGTGCAGTCATCGGTTAGGAGGGACCTCAAAGAGATCAATCTGGACTAGTCAACAAGAGTAAACACAACGGAAACACAAGGATATGATGGAGGCAATGCAAAACAGAATGAATTATATCATGAAAACTGATTACAATCAACCGGCAACATCCGGGTTACAGAAACAGGCTCACTGGCCTACGCAAGCATGCTCAAATACAGAACAGGCCACAACCGGGACCTCAAATCTTAAAATCTAGCTTTTATGTTCTGTCTACCACCTTTGATCTGCATTCTAATGCTTAATTACAATGATTTATATGATCCAAGGGATCCGGTCGGCCCAAAAAAGGATGAAATGCCGAAGAACAAGACCTAATGTGTAAAAACAACAAGGTCGGCCTCTGCCAAAGAGATTCCTCAGGAAAATCCAAAGGATAAAGTGTAGATCAAAGGGAGGTCAGCGACACGCCAAGGAACATCGAAATCAACGCTCAGGGCTCTGCAAGCTATGGAAGGGATCCGGTAGATTCACCAAAGCTAATAGGTCTAGCCGCTTCCAGTGCCAAAAAACTGTCTTGGAAACTAGAATCGATAACTTGCCGGAAAATGATCCAAATGCTCCGCGGTTTAGGAATAAGGAAGATGATCAAATCTTCAAGCAAAATCCAACTCCTCAAGATCCGGTGAGCCAATGCCAGAAAATGCAGAAACTGCAAAACAAAAAGGAAATATTTTTGGTTGATGCAAGATTGCCAAGAACCGGGGATGCTCCTACATCAGTTACACCCATACAAGTGGAGAGCACACGGCTATACTGAGATTGAGGTGGGGGGGGGGGTGAATCAGTATAACAACAATCTTTTACCAATTAAACTTTTTCAACTTCAATCATAAGTATATAACTTATCTCATAAACTTATTCATTGCATACTAACATTCATATGTAATCTATCTAATATGAACACAAGTTGAACACAAAATATATACGTGGAAACCGTTACTAGAGAAAACCACGGTAAATCAATACTTTTATATATTTCTTCTTTTACAATATTTGTAGGCACCAACCATTAACACTGTTTGCGAGCACCAACCTACTGGAAGCACCAACTCCCAAATCTGATTTTGTGAGCACCAACCCAATGGAAGCACCAACTCCCACTTCTGAATTTTGTGAGCACCAACCCACTGAAAGCACCAACTCCCACTTCAGAATCCGTGAGCACCAACCCACTTCACATAAATCTGATTTTCCACCTTGACAATGTTGCTGTAATAACGGATGATGGACATATAATTTTCTTGTTTTATTCTTTTTTAAATCTGCATATACTTTCCCTTTTATATCTGCATACACTCCTGCTCTATTTACATCTTTATAAATCTGCGCACACTTCTCTTTATATCTGCATACACATAAATCTGTCATACAAATCTGATCATGGATTCTTCACAAGTATGTCATATAAATCTGTTCATAATCTGCCCATATGCCTGAGACTACTCTTCTCACAGTCTTCTCATAAATCTGCACTTGATCCTCTTTAAAAATCTCCTTATACCTTCAGCTCTATACACTGCTCACCTATAGGTGTATATAATTATTATCTTCTCAACATATATACACCCACGACTCTCTTCCTCTCTTTTTTATATTTTCATAGTTCACACATAATACCTTTCTCACACGTTCACCACACGTCTGATAACTTACCTATTTCATACAACATTCTTTATACCCCACAACTTTTATACACACACAACTCTGTTAAGAATTCTTTATTATAATTCTAAAACTATATTTTACCCTCAACCAGCAATTTCTGATATCATTATTGGCTTCAGGAGCACATACATTTTATATTCTGAAAGGCACGTACTCACTCCACTTAATCAGCAATCTCTTTCCTTGTCATCAATTTCTGGTGCATGTGAAAATATCTTCAGAAAGGCACATACCATACACATCCCTTACCTTTACTTCAAATGATCTTGATATATTATTTATATCTTCAGCATATACCCCTGTGTAAGAGGTGTGAAATCTTCCAAAGAGTCATCCATAAACAAAAAAACTTTATTTAATATTATTTAAACAAATCACGTATTATAAGCATCGCACCTTTTAGGAGTTGATTAAATGCTTGCATTCCTTTAATTGAATCATTAATCGTATAAGTGAATCCTTGCTGTAGAATTAAAATCGCTGCCTTTAAGTCATTATCCTTTTACGTAGGATTCTTTTCTCTTTTAGTGGGGGCTCTAATATTGAGAGGTGGGCCCCATAATTATTGTCTTTTAGTTATGTTTGTTTTAATAAACACATCATACTATTCCATGCTGAATCGTAACCTTTATAGAATAATTACTAACCATCTTAAATGATAACCGTTGCCCATTATTAACACCCAAACCATTAATATAATCGCTGAGTGTAATCTTTCTTTTAATATATCGCTATGTTTAATCACACCCTTTCTCATTAATCGTGCTTTTTTGATATGAACCATATCCTTTTCCAAGACATTTGTCTTATTTGCATTTTTGTCTTATGTGTCTTTTGTCTTGTTCTGTTCTGTCTTATTCTCAGACCTTTTGTCTTTGTCTGCCACTTTAAAGAGACGCTGTCTTTTGATAATTACTTCTTTTTAAACAAATCACCGTCTTAGCATATAAGTGCTTCTTATAAACAAATCGATGCTTTTTGTAACATATTAATGAATGCCTTAATGATAATCGTTGCTTCTAATCCTCTTTTATTGCTGTCTTATGAAGCACTCCTTATAATGTAGAATCTCTCATGAACAGTTTTCTTATTTAGTTATTAAACTCAAATCTGGGCACTCATTGTTTGTTTGCTGCTCTGAATAATAATCACTGCTTTTGTATAAGAATTGTTGCCTTTACTTTCCTTGATAATAGTCGCTGCTTCTAAAGTCCATAATTTCTATGTCTTCAACGTGATTGACCTTTATAGCTTTTTGTCTTATTAATTTTATTGTGTATTACTGAGGAAATTGACGAGCATGTATGGTATACATATTAACAAACAGTTTGTTAATTACTAATCCTTGATCTCTACATATTACTTGCTACACATCCAAACTCCTTCAATTTCTGCACCTTTGATCTCTGTCTTGTATTACTGCATTTAATCTTTAATCACTGTTTATTAAATCTCTTATTCTCAGGGACTCCAAATATTCAACCAGAAAAATAAAATCTCCTCTGGTACACTGCAATAACCATGACAAGACTTTGGTCCCCTGTTCAACAGTTGCATGTTGTATAAATGCAAATCTATAGTTGTAGGATTCCTTACCCCTGTGATTTCACCAAATACTTTCTTCAAATCCAATCTCTCTTTAGACATTAATGACATTATTTTGGCGATCTTGCTCATGCACTTGACATCAATGACAGTGAATTCTAATCATCTATGTAACCTTGACATCAACGACAATATTTCTATCAACAAGATGCTAAGGTAACGGCAAGGTTCTTTGGGGCCATTGAAAAGATGTATGATCGATCATGTAGAGACCAGCATCATTCATATTACTATTGAGTGGACAAAATTTGCCAACTTATTTATGAGGTTGCCAAGATAGATATGGAAACTATTGAATAGGAGGACCCAATTTTTTGGCGGAATTGCAATGGACTAATCTTTTTGACTACCACTCTAGCCATTCAATTGTTATCTCAAGTTTCTAGTTCTTCAGCTGCTAAGAGGAACTGGTCTACTTATAGCTTCATCTACTCTCTTAAGAGGAACAGGCTTACCTCTAGGAGAGCAAAGAAGCTTGTGGTTGTACATAGTGTTTTGCATTTCATTGACCACAAAACACTTTTGTACAAAGAGTCCAGCAACACGGTGGGATGTAGAGGCAAGGCTGGTTGGTATTAGTTTGGCGGACCTTGACCATGTGGAGTTCAACAGTTCTAGTGATGAGGAGTTTGGGGATGATTAAAGACCTCACTTCACTCCATTTTGTTATTTTGACATCATATGATCAATACTCGTTGTAATCGTCATTATGAAATCTTGAATATGATATAAATTTTGACTTCGCAATGTTAAATTGTTAATGTTCACTTCAAAGTTTAGTAGTTTTTAAGTATTTGATTATATTCTTTAGCAAATGAAGTTTCTTTGTTCAAGAGAGGATGGAATACTTAGTATTTTATTTTGTGTTTGAGGTGTCATAAAAAACACATCAACAACTCCACCATCAAGCCCTAACGTTGAGAGGCATAAACTACCATTATTTACTGGTAACACTCGGAGGATCCATTGAAGCATTGCAAGACCCATAACAGAATATGGGAAAAAACAACCAAGATGACAAAGCATACTAGCTTCAATCCTTCCCAACAACTCTAAGGAGCACAACAATTGATTGGTACATACTAAAATAGAAATCGAACTGACTTCCAAAACTACCTAGGAAAAATTGACGAAAGCTTTTGAAGAGGAGTTCAAGCTACTATAGGATGCTAATGACACCATAGGGAAAATTTATAACACAAAGCAAGGCAAACATGGGAATGCTAGAACATAGGCTCAAGGAACTCTTACTAAAATTAGAAAAGAAACCAACCAATGGCCTCAAGAAGAGATGGTTCATTGAAGGTCTTATTCCTCCACTACAAAAAAAGATGAAGGTAGAACCACCCTCTTCCTACGCAGAACCCTACAATCGGGCAATGGATATGGACTGTGGACAAAATTTCCTCCAGTGACAAAAGAAAAACAATGAAAGATGAAAGTTCAAATGACAGCAGCGAGAATGAATCTGGAACTGTGCAAGCTTTGAGAAAAGATATGATGCAGATGATGAAGGAATTAAAAGAAAAAAAACAAACTAAAGAAACCAAGGGAACTTTGGTGACAGAATGCAAAGATTAAGGGCACAACAGTCAGGAGACGAGCCTAAGAGATGTCAAGAGACGTGGACAGATGTCTCCAGTCATAGGAGAGGCATCTCCATAATTGTCTCCTATACTAAAGAGTGAAAACACATCTCTCTTCAACTGTGTAATTTTGTCATGTTAATACATATGAGGGAAGGGCCTCTGATTTATATGAGGTCCTCCCTATACTGCTGTATTTGGACACTACCTCTGAAATAAAGCATCAGTTGATATATTCTCGAGCAACCATTCCTAGTATGAGTTATTATTCATGTTTCATACTACAAATGGTTGTATTGGTAATTTAGTTTCAGTAAACACCAGTGACTTAATATTTCCATCAATACCATATAACAAGAAAATGATAAGAGCCACCAATAGGTAACAGAAATGCAGCTTTAAGTGCAGTATAAATTTCCATGCCTTCTACCAAGATTTTTTTAAATATTTTTCCAATCAATCTAGCATGAGATCTGTCCTTGATATATACAAACAGAATGTTTCCTAAAATTATAGATAAAAGTATAAAATATAATAAAATATAAATATATCAATCTTTCAACGAGACTACCCAGTATAGTAACTTTAATTTTATAAGTTAAAATATTGTAACAACTGAGAAAAAGAAGGCTTAACAATTGTGCAGATTAAGAAGGCACATATAGCTGACCTGAACTTGAGAGCGTCCCCCAGATACTACTAAGGTACTTCAGAACATCACTAAAGGCATCCTCTACAGACTTCATTCCTGCAGCTGTTGGCCACCGTGCAAGCATTTCTTCCCCACCATTTTTCCCGACAATCTGCAACAGTTAATTGGCTAATCACATCATGCCCTCCCATATCACATTATCAAATTGAAATTCTAAACAAATTCAGTTAAGATCTGATCTGTTAAAAGAGACATTCAAACTTCTATTCACCTGTAGATGTTTTAGAACTGTCAAGAATGGTGGAGGACTTCGCAGATGCAGTGCCCCCCATGAAAACTCAGGAGGTATGAAATTTTGTCTTGCCAAAATGGGTGCACATGTCCAAGCTAAAGGCCAGTCCCTCAGCAAAATAGCCTCACTGTATGATGTAAGCACTCTCTTTCCACCTTTTCTTCCCCCAATGCTCGGCATGCCTTTTTCAGCAGGTACAAATGCAATTTGGCTGAGGGGATTACAGAAACTACTTCCATACACAACTGCAAAGTTTTTAAGAATAGTTTCCACTACAGTGCCAGCAAGAGACCAAATCTCAGTTGAAAGCTCATCTCTAAACAAAGAGTCACCTGCAACCAAAAAGTCGGAGATATCTGTATCTAATGCAGCCTCCTTTGCAAGCATCTCCACCTTCCGTGCACACTCTAGCAACATCTCTGGCTCTGAAGCAGTTCGTAAGCCTACTTTGCGTAAAATATGAAGCCATCCATCTGTTGCGAACCTTCCACCAGGGAACTTTGAGCTATCTCCAGCAAAAACGGATTTCAGTAAGGAATCATCAGGATCTAGAAGCTCTCGAGGTCTCAGCAAATCACTATTTGCCTCATTTGCACCACTCTTTACAAATCTAGTCTCTTTCAATGCAGCAATTACAGTATTTTCCATTTGTAGGTCTTCCCAATTGAGATAAAGGTAGATTAAAATGCATTCCTGATCACGTTCAATCTTTTGTTCAAATGCTGGTAAGCCAAATTTTACTAATAATTCCTGGTTCTGCAACTCTGATACACCAAGAACACGATAGAACAAACCACCACTTGCAGCAGAGAAATAGCAGAGGCACCTTTCATCAACTGGCTGGAAAAAAGCACCTGGGGAAACTATACAAGCATCTTGTCTATTCAGAGATGTATATGTTCCAACAACTGTTCTATATATGGCAAGAGACCTCAGCATATCAAGCTCTTCTGTGCTATAAGTAGGAATTAAAGAAGGCGAAGGAGAGAAGTCTGAGGCAAAAAGTGAAAACAATGAATCACAGTCACTAGACGAGAAAGACACTGCCTCTGACGAGAAGTAACCAGATTGTTTAACAGCCAATAGCTTTGAAATAACAACTTGCCCAAGTGTCTGGCCAGGCCTTGGCTGACAGCACTGCAGAGCATTACAGTCAAGGAAGCATTTATCATAGACAGGCACATTACAGCGATTCAATAATGGCAATAACCATGAATGTTTTGACTCAACTACTTCAAAGGATCTGATGCATGAGTTGACTAAATCACCATAATCCCTGAAAGAGCTGTTCTCAACTTCTGTACCTTCCATTATCCTACTTGAACTTGTATCTACTGAAGAGGACTCCATTTCAGGTGGTATAAAAACCAGATGACGCTGTCTCACACGACATAAGACTGGAGTGGATGCAATGGCAGGAATAAGGGGCCAATCAGAGAAGAGTCTCAATTCATCCACAGAACTACCAATATTCTTCCAAAATAAACGAAGCCAATCAGTGGACGGACCTTTAATAAGGGAATCTGGAACATAATCCCATGAAACCCAGGGAGCATCCCCCATATCGTTGACATAGGTAACCCACTGCTTTGACAAAACTGATTTTAAGTGGGCTGACAGCAGCTGTGATGAAAATGGCTGCAACCTTAGCAGCCTTTGAACTGTGTGGTTCTCAAACAATTCTGTAAGAGACGGCCTGTCGAAGCACTGAAGATGAATGAATTTTACAGCCAAAGGTAGCATTATTGTTTGCTGCTCCTTGTTTCCAATCCACAGCTCTGTTGAACCTATCCGCGATAAATGCTTTGTTGCTGTTGGACATGGTAAACCTTTTATCTCACCAACTATAAATGTATCATGTGATGTGATATTCCCATATCCACTTGGAGTAACACCATCTGCTTGAGTTGAAGGTCCTCCAACCTTACTAAAATCTTCAACCACATTCCTTCCAAAATCAAGTAAAGCCCTCCCAAAATTTGTCACTATTTCTAGTGCATCTCCTCCAGCATCCAACGAACTCCCTGCAGGAGTGTTCTGAACTCTCTGGAAACTTGTCCTTGAATTGCGTACATAATTTTGGCCCATAACCCTGCTGATTGCAGGATCATTAAATTCTCCACTCCTAGTTGTATTAGCAATACTCTGAAGATTGACATGATTGGCATTATCCTGAAATGAAATATTAGGATTACCAGGTGATGGATTTATTGAACTGGACATGGATTGTTGTTGAAGTCTAAGATCAGAAAAACAATACTCAAGAATGTCAATATATGTTTCAACTGATCGAAGGACAATGGATGTTGGAGAAGCCTTCAGCAAATCCCTCACCATTTTAGGTGTTATTTCTTTCACTGATATTCCAACAGCCTCAATTTCTCTGACTAATTCCCATGGTACTGCAAACACAGGATAGTGTTCCTTGATGAAGCTGCAAACTGTTGCTGGTGGTGAATGATCTGCAATTTCAAAGCCAGGAGTAGCAAGAAACATGCCTTCTTCAGCTTTCACAACAGCGCCACCATAGAGTTGCCAGACAGGTAATTCAACTAGACGTGAATAAAAAGGTCTTATAACTTTATCCACTATACATTCCCACTCTAGATTGGGGGCTGTCAAAGAATTTATATAAGCCTCATTGGTTTGCATCTGATTAGAAGATGAAATTTTGGGTTTAGATCTTGGCCAAAACAAATAAGCTCTATCAGCTGAGCTCTGAAGGACTCCACTGACACTTTGGGCAACAGATAACTCCAAACGAGAAGTTAAAGGATCCTTTTTAAGCCTCTGAAATTCCAACATTAATTCAACATATGAATCACGGGCACAGGCCATCAATTCCATATTCCAAGAGGAAATGAGTGAAATTTTCATATCATGCTGATTTCCTACAGTGTTTCTTGAAGCTTGATTTTCAAAGAGATATCGCCCATCATTGTGATATAGAAGAAAACATCCAAAGATTGTCACTGGCAAGTTGACTAAGCAAGTCAGTGGAAGGGGAGATAAGATGCAACTGTTTAAACAAACCCCAAGAGCCTTTCCATTCCGAGAAATATTTGCAGCCACACCAGCAATCGGAGCTAAGTTGTAAGACATGAACCTCCTGTAACAAACAAAATAACCAACCATTCAAAGCTTTTAAACATAAAACACGGCAAACAATAAGAATAGATTCCAGAATGCAAAATTTGATTGTATGTCTAGACAACTATATGTTATCTTGATAATTGGACAACAGATTTCAAGTCAAGAATACTAGGAAATTAGAGAATTATGTTAGATTTCCTCTATCGGCAACATCAGTGATGTGAGAAATTCATAATCAAGATTCCACTAAGAAATAGAGAGGGTTAGATACTACATTTCAGCAAAGGTGACCCCCAGGAAATTCATATCATGTCTAGCATGGACACACATTCAAGTATATGTGCATTGTTGCATAAAATATATCTACACTTCTCCAAGATAGGGAACCAATAAGAGCATAAGTGGTAAACTGTAGAATGACTAAGAAGTGCCTAATGCATCTATAAAAGCTAATTCGTGTAATTAGGTTGGAATTTCTCAGCCAACCAACAAAAGGTTAGCAAGTTAAAGTATACCAGGTGAGAAATTTGCCGAATGCCTTTGATGCAAAAAAATCAAGTCACACTGTTATGCCTGGGGGATGGAACAATCCGAGAAACAACACATTAGCACATTTGCTACTCTCTTCTCCAAAGGGAATCATATTTACAACATTATTAAGGAATGCTCAAATTCTTTACAAGCTTGCATTTTTAAAGACAGATCATTTTATATGGCTATGTTTTCTTTTCTGTGTTACCGTTGCAACTTATATCAAGTCTTGCTTTATAAAGAATTGACTTTTACTCCTTGCTTTCTAGTGTAACAGCTTTTTAAATTGTAGATTCCCACTACCCATCCATTTTTGCTATTTTGTAGATGTTCATGGGTGGTGGGATGTAACTGCCGATTCATGCAGTCCCTATTTTTTGGTTTTGTTCTATGACTCCTCATTTTTTAAGTTTTTGGTGTTTGTGTAGAAAGGGGTGACATTAGGTCCTGGTCTCTCTGTTATTGGGCTTTTTTTGGCTTGATGAAGGATAAGTTAATACTGTTGTTTGTGTTTTCTGGACTTGACATATACATTCTGATTCCAAGAATCTGTATTTCACATTGAATAAACGAAGTTTCCCCACAAATAACATGAATTGTTTTGTTATTATTTCTGTGACCAGATCAATAATGAATAAGAGTTCGATTGTTTTAAAAGTAAAGTTTGCTTTCTAATTATTGTAAATATTTATAAGAAGGTTGGACGCTTGAATAAGAAGTCACGATGACAAGAAGTAGGTGGGAGTTAGTTACAGTTATGATCAGTTGAAACTTCTTGAGCAGTTTGGGAGTAACTTCCTATATGGTTAAGCAACTCATTTTTTGTAATTTATATGTGCATCCTTTCATTTGGTGCATTGATGATTCAGATGTGAGAAAGCAAGTTAGTGATTAAAAAAACACGTATTGTAAAGAGAATTAGTATTCATAAATATGTTTGATATGTTGTGAGGCATTCATATAATGCTGTTCTATATGGAGAAGAAGCAATAAAATCACAGTTAAGTAGCCATTATATATTTTGGTGAGGATGTATTGTTCAGAATTACTGAAGTCATTTTGTTTTGAAATCTGGTTTTGACTGTGATATATTCTATCATCTTTAATGGTTGTCTCAAGTGTATGTTAACAGATTCTATGAAGATCACTGAAAAACACAGAGGTTTAAAGGGTTTATTTGCAGAGTGCAGATTGGATTGTGTTGTGACGTATTCACAATTTCACACATCGCCCCATTGTAAATGAGGACCCCTACTTTTTGCTTTCTGGGGTTTGATTTTCTAGGTCTTTTAGGGTTTTGTCTTTTAGCCTTTGCATGCTGAGTGTTGCCAGAGGGATCACTAAGAGAGCAGGCTCTCTAGTGAGTCAGTGGATGCTCCAGGTTAGGGTCATCTTTGAAAGTCTTCCTTAGGACAAGGTTTTGCTCTTGTTGCTAATTGTGTCTTGTTTGAGGAGGTCAATGAAGCTTGGTGAGTAAATATCATCTTTGAAGATCTCAGTTAGGTCAAATTCGTGAGTGATGAAGTCTGGAATGTCATCCTGATCTTCAAAATGTCCTGAAATTTGGCTAAGTCTGGAATGTCATCCTGATCCTGAAATTTGATAAGTCTGGAAAATTGAAGAATCCTCCAAAAACTAGATTTTGCATTATAACTCCTGGAGGTCCGAAACCACTCTCAAACATCCTGCCAGTATATATGGAATATAACTTATACTTAAATGTTATATTCCATATATGAATCCTGACAGAGAGACCAAAATGTCAAATTTCGCTCCTGACCCTTCCAAAGGGTCCAAACCGAAATTCTCCATAAGACATTCTACTTTGACCCAAACTTAGAACTAACTCATTCCCAGGCATTATTGAGGGCAAAACACTTGTTTGGATGAGGAAATGTGGGAAATAAAGTCAAGATTTGAGCCTAAATGTGAATTTCGCTCTTGACCCTTCCAAAAGGTCCAGAGCGAAATTCTCCCTAGACACTATTTTCTCCCTTGTTTTGGGCTAACATTCTTGTTCCTTGGACATGGTGGGGGTAGATTGATATGTTCTTGCCTCAGGAAGTGATTGAAAGCATTGAGGAATGAATATTTTGACCTAAGACATGGATTTCACTCCTGACCCTTCCAAAGGGTCCAGAGCGAAATTCATATTTCCTCTATTTTGCTCTTTAACTTGACCAAGTTTGGAACTTCTAAGGCATGGTTTGGAAGAATTGGAGGAATGAAGTAGAAAATCAAGCCAAGAATGAGGATTTCGCTTCTGACCCTTCCAAAGGGTCCAGAGCGAAAATCCCCATAACTCTCATTTTCTTCCTTGTTTTGGCCAAGTGTTGGTTTCTAAGGCATGTGGGAAGGTGAATTGGTATGTTCTTGCCTTGGGAGGTGGTTGGACGCATTGAAAGATGAAGATTTTGCCTAAAAGATGAATTTCGCTTCTGACCCTTCCAAAGGGTCCAGAGCGAAATTCTTTATTAACCTCATTTGCTTCCAGGCTTAGGCCACAAACCTTGTTCCTTGGGCGAATAGTGATGTATTTTTGCCTTGCAAAGAAGATTAGAATTGAAAAGATGAAGAGTCAAGCCTAGAATGGGAATTTCGCTCCTGACCCTTCCAAAGGGTCTAGAGCGAAATTCCCCAAAACCTCTCTTTTCTCTCAAATTTATGCCAAGACAAGTGTGGGTCAAGCTGAACTAGGATTGGAGATGTCCTTGGGCATGTCTTTGAGTTGCTAGGAATCAACAAATTTGGAGGAATTGAGCAAAAACTAGGATTTCGCTTCTGACCCTTCCAAAGGGTCCAAAGCGAAATTCCTAAGATCACTTGTTTTCCCTTCAAAACAAGTTAAACTTTTGTTTTTTTTTTGGCATAGATAGGTGTGGAGTAATGTGTCCTTGTCTTTTGAGGTGGTTTGGAGTTAAAAGAATGAAGAAATGTGCTCAAAACTAGAATTTCGCTCCTGACCCTTCCAAAGGGTCTAGAACGAAATTCTTCAAACCACCTTTTTTCTCCTTGTGTGAAGCCAAAACATTGATTCCTATGGCATGGTTGAAGGCGGAGTGAGGTATTCTTGCCTTGTAAGGTGAATTGAAGTGAAGGAAGTAGAGAAATAAGTCTAAAACTTGAATTTCGCTCCTGACCCTTCCAAAGGGTCCAGAGCGAAATTCTCAATTTCACCTACTTTGCTCATGATGAAGGTCAAGGTATGGATTCCTAAGTCTAGGTAGAAAGAAGACTAGTGTATGCTTGCCTTGGGAGGCATTTTGGAGTGGAGAAATGATAGAACTTGAGCCTAATCAGGAATTTCGCTCCTGACCCTTCCAAAGGGTCCAGAGCGAAATCCTTAAAACCTCTATTTTTTCCGCAATTTTGCATCAAACCTAATGTTGATTGAGATTACAAACATCTCTAGGCATGCATTTGAACAAGTTGTGGTCACAAAATGTGAAGATTTTGTCCTAGAATGCAAATTTCGCTCCTGACCCTTCCAAAGGGTCCAAAGCGAAATTCCCTATAGGTCCTATCCTTGGTCTAGGTCCAGAGCGAAATCCTTTTTTTGGTCTTTTTGGGGGTCAAATAAATGATGTCTTCACGAGAAAGCGATTCAAAGGTCAAGAGAAGTTCAAGGCAAAGAGATGATGAAATTTGAGCTAAATTGCAAATTTCGCTCCTGACCCTTCCAAAGGGTCCAGAGCGAAATTCTAATAGGGCCTATCCTGGAGAGGATCTTGAGCAAACTTCACTCTAATGCCTTCTTGTTGATGATTTAAGGTAAGAAATACTATGTTAAGATGAATATATCATGTGTACTTAATCATCTTTTGGTTTGTTTTGCAGATAGAGAAGATCAGGCCGGTAAGGGCGACCTATTCCAATCCCATCATTATCAAGGACACTTCAAAGGCATGGAGGAGGACTAGGTGTTTTGATGCCTTGGAAAACTACATGTGTTCAAGGAGTTGCTAGCTATCTCCAAAACCTTCACTTCGCCACACAAAGGAACCACAAGATGACAAAGAAAGGCTTTGCAAGCACTTCAAAGCAATATGAATTATCAGAGAAGAAGGAAAGACTTGACAATAAGGAGGCCTCATCAAGCATATGGGAGTCAAGGGGGTACGCTTTTCATCAAAGTACATCAAGGATGAAGGAAGATCAACCAAGGCACAAACGTCAAACAAGGTGGCATCCCAATCACTACTCCTCCAGTCGGATTGGTCCACCTCAGCATGTCCAGATTCAATGTACCTGACTCATCGAGTATGGCACAAACTTCGAGGCAACTACCCTGTTTCCTATTGGTTCTCAAATATTGAATGTAATTTTATCATTGGCTAGGGAAGTTTGTTATAACAAACCCTAATTAGGGTTTTCATCCTATGATCCTAGCCATCGATTCTAAGTCAATCAGAGCCATCTGTTTGTAAAGGGTTCTCTATATAAAGCCCTGGCTCCTCATTTGTAAAGGGTTAATAGTGAATAGTCAGAGAGTAGGAAATAGTTAGAGTAGAGTAGAAAGAGAAGGCAAAGATTGTTGCTAGGATATTGTTGCAAAAGACTTGTAAACTTCATTGAAGAAATGGTGAATTCTATGGGTCGATTCAACAATTTGCATGGTCTCTATACTTCTCAAATTTGATTTCATGTTATTAGGTGAATGGAAGAAATTTGTATGATCAACGGTGAAATTCGTATATCCATACTACTAGCGGTTTGTTGATTGCAGACTTGCCTTGCGTAGTCAACTGGAATCATTCAGCTTAAGCTTAATTTCAATTATCGCTTCTTCATTGATATGCATCAACCTGACGGTGTCCATGCTTGTAGCGGTGATCTAAACATCATAAAGCTTTCCTCAGAAGATTGCACTAATCTTGTGGAGATGATCCTAGGATGTCAAAGCAAGACTTAGTTAGAATTTCATCAAAGGTCATCCATTGCTCCTACATTCTTAAGTTAGAATTAGATCATTCTCCAACCCTTATCCTTTTCCCTTTTTTAAAATCAAGGATCAGTAAAGACCCACGTTCCAGTGATATCCAAAGCAAATCAGATGCTCAGGTCATCGAATGTAAGTCCCCTTGTGATTCCAGCAAAATCACATCATACCGCAAGAGCTTATCCACATGTAGAGAACCTATAATCAGAACCTTGGAGCTACTCCGATTGATCCTTCTGCAAGATCTTCAACATTCGGGGAAGCTTTATTCAAGAGAGGATAAGGTACCTTTAGGTATTTTATTCTGTGTTTGGTCATGTGCAAAAGACACATCAACAGATTGTTACAAGAAATATTTGAAGATTTATATTGATCAGTTTGTAGTTTCTCTGAAGGATTATATTGTCCTCATTTGAAAAACTTTTATTCACATACGTTCAGATTTTGTAACTCACATTATTTCAGTTTTGATTTAATTATGTTTTACATGTGATTCACTTTTTGATTGGTGCTATAAGGGTTCTGAGTTGGTGCTCAGATTGACTAGATTGCAAATCAGGTTATTTCAGTTTTGATTTAATTATGTCTTACATGTGATTCACTTTTTTATCGGTGCTATAAGGCTTCTAAGTTGGTGCTCAGATTGACTAGATTGTGACTAAGGGGGTTGACGCTCTCTAGCAGAGTTTTGATCAGGTTGGTGCCTTTCACATTTTGTACATCAGAAAGAGTTGGTGCTCTTGAGATAGGGGTTTGGTGACTCCTTAGGGTTGCAGCCCTTAAAGATTGTAATTGATTTTAACTGTGAGGCTGGATTAGGACAGTAGATCCTAGCAGCGTTACCGTGGTTTTTCCCATCTTGGGTTTCCACATCAATTCTTGTGCAGTTGTTCCATGTGTTATTGCTTTGCTTTATTGTTTCAGTTTCAGTTTAAAAGCAATTTTACAAAAGGATTTTATTGGATAAAGTTTTTAAGATTCATTAAATCTGTGTTCTACAGATCCTTTCCCTGAGATCACCAACAAAAATTGATTAAAGAATTTCAAAATTTAAAACAAATATATCAATCAGTGCAGATTTATACTAAACAATTTATGAGGCTTCAGATTCAGACAGATATACAGGAGTGAAGAACAAGCAGTAGCCCAATATGTGAATGACTGAAGTTTCAACTTCAAGACGAACTTGCATTAATGAAATTTCCTATTGTAGATGAGACATACGAATGTCTTAAAAGCTAAGTTGCCGAATCGGAATTGGAATCGGAATCGGGTGCGTGGGTACGATACGTTGGTATGGCAAAAAAATATTTGGAGGCTTGCGTACGTTTGGGTACTTTTGGACAAAAATTATAAAAAATTGTAAATATATATTAAAAAATAAATATATAGTAATAATTATTATTTTATTTATACTTAATAATGTTGTATGATATAGAAGGTGAAATTATGGTTCTAAAAAAATGGCTTTGCGATTTCCTTCATGAAAACATCCAGACCTCGAACAGCAAAAATGGTTTTTCAAGCAAACAAAATATGCGGTTTCGGCCTGCAATTTAGGGAACTAGGCTCCCCTACCTCAGGCAAAATCGGAATGGCAGATGGTGAAACCAAGGAGATACCGAAGGGCTGCTATGGAAGGTTTACCATTTTCTAGAAATGGAGATCATGGCAAACAAAATACCCTTCACCAGGAAGGCTCTATCATGTCATCTATCTCCAATAGGTTCACCCATTTGCGGAATCTTGAGGAAGGTTTTGTAAAACTGGTTCCCCGGATCAAGCCATATAACAATAAATATAAAGGGAATTTGGATAATTGGAGGTAGGGTGGTAATTATGCCAGACCTAAGATTTTTGTGGAGGAAGGCAAGAATCCCAAAACTCTGCCTAATTTAAAAGAGAAGAATGTGCTGGAAATCAATGACAGTTTGGTTGAAAGGATTCAACACTCTTGCAAAACATTTGCGGTTTTTGCTAGATGGTGTGGACTTGGAGTCCTCACAGAGGTAATTGCAGATTGGTTCAAGTCTTCCTTCAAGTGGATAGTAAGTATTGCTATCTTGTCTGAGGGTTTTCTTTATATTGACTGTGGAAATGCCAGGCATAAGAATGAATTCTTAACAGGTAAATCTCCGATTTTTAAAGGCTTTGATTTTAAATTTTTAGAATGGCAACCTGCTTTCAATCCAAAAAAATTAGAGTCATTTAAAGTAGATAGACCGGTTTTGATCCCCAACTTACCAGTAGAATTAATGGATTTGGAAATTATTAGGAAAATAGGTAATCATTTAGGAAAATTTGTAGAGATTAGTGACAAAAAAAGGAAGTATTTGAACTGTGTATTGATAATTAATATGGATATTAGTGTGAATTCACTCAGCCCTATTGAAATCAGAACTAGGGAGTCGTCTTTCCGGATTTGCCCTGAATAATATAAAGGGATTCTAGATCTAGACTTAGCATCCGAACCGGTCTTAGAAGTTTTTCCCTCTCAAAACCCTAGAGTAATCCCTAAGCTGGATATTTGTTTCAATTTGGAAAAGGGAGGCTTTGTGATTAAGGATAACCCTGTGTCGATAGGGCGATAACCCTCTGTCGATAGGGCAGTATGATGGGGTAGAAGAAGGGGAAATTATAGGTGACCAGAGTATGGATGAGGGGATGAATCCCTCTACCTTGCTATCCCATGAGGATATTTTGAAGGATAAGCAGGGGAGGGTTTCTAACTCTAAGGAAGTGAAGAACGTTTGTGCCCTTGAAGTGGCCGTAAGGGAAGAATTCAAAAGTTTATCTCAGGATAGTAAGGGTGAAATCAATCTTGATAATGTTTATCGGGGTGCTGGGGAGGAGGAAGATATGACTCTTATCCCTGAACAAGATGCTAGTTTGAATGTCTGGAGCAATTTGGGAGAAAATGGTTCCTCCCAACCATTGGGAGCTCCCAATAGTTTGGATAAGGCTGAAAAAGAGGTAGATTTGGTTCGAAAAGAGGAAGAGGTAAACTACATTATCAATTATTTATGTGATTCAGTCACCGAGGATATCCTGGAGAAGTTATTGGATGAAACAGTAGACAAAGATGAGCTAGACCTACAGAAAAGGTTGCTGAGGAAAGGGATTATGAATTTTACCCATCCCCCTAAGGTCACGGATATGGAAGCCCTCATAATAGAGTTAGATGACAAAGAAAATGGTACAACTTTTGAAGCCTTAGGAATTGAACAATGTGCTGGGGAAAAGGCCACTCCGGATTGTGCCAAGCTCTGCAAAAAGAGAGGCAGGAAATCCCTATCGGAGCTGAGAGCTAATGATGGTATAGCTGAAGGCCAGGTTAAACTCACGGATATGTTTCATGCAGGGAAGGGGAAGGTCCTTCCCACAACACCATGAAAGTATTATCATGGAATGTTAGGAGTTTAAATCCCCCTAACAAACAGCGCATATTAAAACGTTGTCTATCTAACTATAGTCCTGATTTAGTTATGTTATAGGAAACCAAATTAGAGAAAATTGACTTAGCTTACTGTTGTGACCATTTCACACATCGCCCCATTAAAATGGGGACCCCCTCTTTTTGCTTTTGTTTTGCCTGTTCTTCTCTCTGCTTTTAGGGTTTTTGAGTAAGTGAGTGAGTTGTCTGGACTAGGGTTAAGCCTTAGGGGTTTCTTTTGGATATTTTCAAGCCGAGTCCAGTCAAATTTTGAAGATTATTAAGCATCCTCCCGAAGATTGCAATTTTTGAAATAGGATGAGCCTGTCAGAAAGTCAGGTATGTCTCAGGTTAGGTCTAATCAGGATTTTGAGGCAAATTCAAGCTATGTCTAAGTGTTAGCATTTTGATGATGGGATTGTGTATTCTTGCCTAGGTAAGTTTTGATTAAAATTTTGTTGAAGGCTTGCTAACTGGTCCCTGGCCTTGAAGATAACCTAACCCTGCCTGGTGAAGTGATTGAAGATTTAAATTGTGGATATTTTGGCTTATAAAGGTGAAATCGCTCCTGTCCCTCTCCCAGGGACCAAGGCGAAAATGTTATTTGGTGCATATTGGTTACTGACTTGTTTAAATTGTTTTGTGCAGGGTCTCCAGGGGAGATGAGTGGACATGAATTGAAGATTTTAAGGATTTTGAAGGTTTGAAAATAATGAAATTTGAAGGATTAAGACAAATCGCTTCTGTCCTCCACTGAAGGACTAGGGCGAAATGGTTTATCAGGGTCATTCTTGGCCTTGATTGGTCAAATTGAAGCATCAAGGGTACAAGGAAGAATGAAATGAGCATAATAGAGTATCCAGACTTAGTTAAAAGCAATGAAAGGTTGAACTTTTTGTCTAGCAAGATGAATTCGCTCCTGTCCCTCACCAAGGGACCATAGCGATTTTCTTTGTACACACCTTCTTGGACCTTTTCTGGATTTGGGCTCTCGTTCATGGATTGTAAAAAGATGATATCTTCCCCAGCAAAGGAAATTTGAGATGAAAAGTGAAAAGATTTGGCCTTGAGGACAAAAGGCGCTCCTGTCCCTCACTGAAGGACCGGAGCTTGAATTCCAAATTTGCATTATCCTTGCAAGATTTAAGTGATTTCGCGATTTGGAGAGGTCAAGGGAAGTATGTTTTGCCCGTTGAATATAACTTGAGTAGGCCACAAAGAAGAGAATCAACCCAAATGGCAATAGGCGCCCCTGTCCCTCTCCAAGGGACCAGAGCGATTTTCTCACAAGACAAATTTCTGGCAAAGGTAAAGCAAGTTTCATGTTTGAGATGAATGAAGGGAGGCATAATCAGTCCATTGAAGATAATTTTGAAAGTTAGCAAAACATAAGTGAGCTCATAATTGCCAAGGCGCTCCTGTCCCTCACCAAGGGACTAGGGCGAAAAACACATTTTCTAGCCTCCCCCTCCAAATTTGGACGAATCCAGGTCAAGGCACAAGATTGGAGTGATATTTAAAAATGCTTCAAGGAAGAATGGAGTTGCAAGGACCACAAAATTCGATGAAAATGGGTTAGGGCGCTCCCGTCCCTCTCCAAGGGACCAGAGCGAAATCTTCAAATATGCCTAATCGCCTAACATTTTGAAATGCCACTTTTGTTTCCAAGACTCAAGATGGAATGGGGAATCATGTTTTACGCCTTAGGAGTAACTGAAGGTCGATGTGGTCAAGAGATTGTGCAATAAACTAAAAAAGCGCTCCTGTCCTTCACTGAAGGACCAAGGCGATTTTCATAAAATCAACAAATCCCCTCCAGAATCACGCCAAGACAAGGTTGTGAAAAGTGAGAAATATCTTTTGAAAGATGATGAACAAGGAATTGCTCCCAAGAATCGACAATCTTAGGCTCAAATGTAAAAATCGCTCCTGTCCTTCACTGGAGGACCAGGGCGAAAATCTTTGGAGAGCCTATTTTGCCTTGAGAAAACGAGTTGAACATGCACTGAAGGGACGAATGAAGATCATTGTTTACCTCCAAACTTGAATTGGCAATTTAGAAGATAAAGATCAAGGACAAAAGACAAAAATCGCTCCTGTCCCTCACCAAGGGACTAGGGCGAAAATGTCTTAAGGTACGCTCCTCCTGAAGAACGAATGAATTAAACTCAAAGTTCCCAATAAAAATGCCATTTTGAACGCCAAAGGTGAGGTTTTGAACGTGAAAATAAGAAATGCAAGGTCTAAAATGCATGGGCGCTCCTGTCCCTCTCCAAGGGACCAGAGCGATGTTATTGATATCCATTATTTTCCCCAAGCTTGAGCGCTTACTTCAAACAAATCACATTAAATACCAAATTCACTAAAACCTTGAAATATTTTAATTAAATTGGCATTTAATAAAGATATATTGGTATTTAATAATTTTTTTTTAAGCCTTGGAAAATCGATTTTTATTATTATTAAGGCCATTTAAAATTAATTATTATTAAATTAAAAAAAAAAACAGAGCGCTTAAGGTATCATTTTTAATATTTTTGCTAAGTCAGCCTCTTTCTTTTTTAATTTTTATTTATTTTTGGCCTATTTTCCAAGTCGGCCTATGGGAAATTGAAATGGTGAGCGCTCTATATATTTGGGGTGTGTTTTCATTATTCAAATCATTCACTTATTGTTTCAAGTGCGATTTGGAAGAACAAGAAGGAGTGCGAAATATGATTTAAGAGGAGCGAATTTTATTGGAGGACAAAGGTGGTAGAATTAATACTTGCGAAGTCTAGAGGAAGAGCATTTTGCTAAAGGGAGAGCTTCGATCTACCTTTTCCCTAGCGAGTTTTCCTAATTTTGCATCATTTCTTAGAATTAATTATCAAGTGAAGGTATGACTTGATCATCCTTGTCCCAACGTTGTAATTTTGATTTTGAATTTCAAGTTTTTTTTTGAAATTGCGTAGTTAATTAGGAAATGATAATTCAAAGATTCATCATGAAGTTTCCTAATTTAAAACTTAAATCCTCTTCCTACTCTATGTTTAAATTGCAAAATATATTACTCATTATGAAATGTTGTGAAGGTGTCAAGATGGCGACCCCAAAGGCAGGAGCATCCACTAGTCGTCCAGCTCTCATGAAGGAAGATCAAAGGAATGAAGAATTGGAGACCAAGATCGTGTCAAAATGGAGCAACATTGGAGATACCAACTTGGGAAACTTCAGTGTGAAGAAGTTTCGAGAGGTCCCTTACATTGGAAAGCCATCACCTGTCGCAAAGAGAATAATTGAAAGTGGCATTATCAAGGCGGCCGGTTTCCCTCCAGCAGTCCAGTGCCATGAGCTGATGATCGAGTGCGCCCGCCATTATGACCCACAATCAAGATCGATCGTGTCCAAGGAGGGAAACACTTTGGCTTACCTTTCAGAGGAGGCTATAAGTGAGGCTCTTCGTCTTCCAGAACATAGGGATATGATTTACAAAAGCTTAGAAGGAGCCAGGTCCATGTATGAAGATGATCCAGACACTTGCTTGAGCATCATCAATAAGAATTGGTTACTCAAAAGTCGTCCTCGCCTGAGCAAGATTCCCAACACACCACATAGGATCGACTTCCAGGAGGAGTACAGAGATTTGATAACTTTGCTCAATCGAGTTACAGGGGCTCCTCAAGCCTTCTATTTTGAGAAGTGGATGTTCTACTTCATCCAAGTGATAGTTCAAGGAAAAGGAACAATTCATTGGGCTAGAATTATTAGCCATTGCTTGGATGTGCAGTTAAGAAGACTGAAGGCTACCAAATCCTTCCACATGAGCTCGTACATCATATATGCCTTGATCAGGAGTTTTGAATATGCAGGACTACCTCACAGAGGAGTGATCGGAAGAGGGCCCAGAGAAGTCAGAGTTTGTGATTCTTATGTCCATTTGCATCATCCACCTGGAAGTGACTACAAGTTAGTCAATGATACCTTCACGATGAACATCACCAAGACATTGCAAGGCGGGATTCACAATCGGCTATCTCAAGATGCACAGGAGCTTGTGAAGAGGTATGGTGCTTGGTTCATCCAATTCCAAAAAATTACATATATTAGAGTTCATGGGTGTCCTTCGCCTCCCTATATGTTGCCAAGATATCCGACAGACAGGACAGTGCTACTTGAGGTGACTAGGCAGTTGGCAGCTTATGCAAAGGCATTCAGACACAGGCATGGAAATGGAATTCCTGTGCCTATCATACTAGGGAATTCAATTGAGGTATGTCCTAATGCTCTAGCCATGGATGACGCAGAGAAGGAGTTGGCCTTATATTCATTTTCATTCTTTGCCTTAAGGGAGAATTTTGATCCTTATGGGTATATAGAGGAAACAGTTGGTATAAAGAACAAGCACGAGTTTCAGATAGAGAACTTTTGGATGAATCTCTCAGATGATTTAGAAGTGAAAAGAAAGATGCATTCTAGGTTACCTTTAGATCTCATCAAGAAATGCAAAGTTTACAGAGTGGCTGATCAAGCTCAGGACAGTGGCAGACATCTCCAATCATCTTATGACCAAGAAGACAAAGCAGTGAAGATAGATTGGAATGAGCCTGAGGTTTTTGACTTAAAAGCTTTGATGGCTCCAGTTTTGTCGTGTACTCGCAGATGGGTTGATGTGCAACATCAGAAGTTGAGAGAACAGAACATACCTATGACTTTTACTTTGGAGGAAAGACCAGGGGAAGGAGGAGCAAGTGTAAGTGAAGGCAATCCTTTTCCTAGAAACACAAGTGAAGGTAATCTTCGAAGCGCAAGTGAAGGCAATCCTCGTCCTAGAGGTACGAAGAGGAAAGAAAGACCTGAGAAAAGAGAACCCTCCAAGAAGAAACAAGAGGCCAATCGAGATCGCTCATCCGGTACATCTTCTCGACATGAAAAAAGGACAAGTCAGAATGTAGGACAAGAGAAGAGGGTACCTGAAGTTGAGGAATCTATGGAATCAATGGTACAGAATGATACACACGAAGAAGGGCAGGCGTCTCAACGTTCATCAAGTCAATCTCCTCAAGTTAATGAGCTACATGAAGACAAGAATAATGATGAAGTGACATCTCCTCTCCGAGAAGAAGAACCATTGCCTAAAGAGATACAAGTTAGAGAGACAAGATCCGCCATTCCAGATTGGTTGAAGGAGAGGCTAACAAGGGTGATTGTGATCGAAGATGAAGATAATGTAATTGACTTAGAGAGCCTTGTAGGAAATTCTCAGGGAGTAACAGAAAGGAAGAAGGCCACCAAGATGTCCAAGATGATCAGAGATGAGACAGGGTCCAGGAAGTTACAGGTAGCTACACCGGCAGTGGACAAATATGAAGGCGAAATCCTTGCAGAAGAGTATGATGTAGAAACATTTGAACTTGGTCCACTCACCGCCGAGCAGACACTGGATGAGGCAACTGATTCATTTGAGGCACTTAAAGACAAGCTTAAAGAAGAAATGGAAAAGAATAGAAAGCTTGAGAGAGAGAGAGGTGCTTGGAGAGGCTACTTTAGCCATCTCGGTCAGCCTTTGGGACGTCAGGATCCAGCAGTGTCTCCCGTGCAAGCACTTCCCCTTGAATCGGTTGGCGAGGCAGAGAGAGTTAAGAGCTTGGTTCAGCTTATGAGCTCTTGGATTGACAAATCTCATGCCGTAGCCGTTGATTTTGCAACAAGAATGATGCAGACCACCCATCGAGCTATCCAGGTCCTTGAGATCATTCACAACCTAATGATAACAGTAGCCGCCTTTGCCCACACTAGAGATGTTATCATTCCTGTTCTGCAAGTAATCAGGCAAACACCAAGGAAGATCCTAGCACAAGAAAAGATAATGGATGGAGAAGCTCATAAATTACTCTAGTGGTCAACTCTACTCCAGATGAAGGAAGTTCTTTTCGAAGACATCAGCACCAAATGCAATCAAGTTGAGGAGGTCAGCACCAAATGCAATCAAGTTGAGGAGGTCATCCATCCAATTCAGGACAAGGTGTTTGAGGTGTTATGTTCTATTCTTGGCAGAAGGATTGAAGATGAGACAGATGTGAATCTTCAAGAGTTGGAAGAGAAAGTTAAAGTCATCTTTTGCAAAGGTGAGAATATTATCACAGATGAGCAAAGGGATCAAATGTTCGCTACTATGCTCCTGATTGAGAAAATCAAGGAACTCGAACCTGGATGGGATGTAGCTCTTCTCAAGGCCTTCGATCAAGTTATCCACTTGGAGGAACGAATGAGGAATCTTCCCGAGATTCCTATTGCTGAGATTGAAGGAATTGTGTCCAAATTCATTGCATATGCTAAGAAGGAGCATTGGAAAGGGAACAAGGTTCTAGAAGAGAGGTTGTTATAGATGATGTGGCACCTTAATTATCATTGGTCTATGTTTCCTAGATTTTTGTGCCAATTAAATATTTGGCTATGCATTTAATATTGTTCAATAAAAGGGGAACTTTTTGTAATAAACCCTAATTAGGGTTTAGGTGTCAAAATCTCAGCCGTTGATCTTCTTTTGATCTGGGTCGTTCATTGTAATTGAGGATGCTATATATACCCTCACTCATTTTCATTTTATATAAGAATAGTAAGTTAGAAATTAGAAGATTAGAGCTTTTGGAGAGAAGAAAGTTATTTTGTAGCAAGATTGAGCATTGAAGAGAGAATTTTAAGCAATTGTTGTCTATTTTTGGCTTTGAGATCAATAAAATATTGAAGTTATGGTGTTTTATTGCAATTCTTGTAGCTACTTTCATGGTTGCTTACTTTCTTGAATCATTCTTGGTCGAAGTAGTATTTAAATTTGAAGGACTAAGTGTTGAGCTTGATCTTTGGTGAGATTCACGTTCCGAACCACTAGCTTCTTGCTGATTGTAAGGACGCCTTGTGTGGTCAACTGGAGATATTTGGATTGCTTAAACCTTCAATCATTATTGAACTATTGATATGTACCTTCATGGTAGTGTCCATGATTCTTGATGAGTTGAAAAATCATTAGTCACCTTAGAAGATCGCATCAATTTCAGTAGAGTTGTTATTCCTTGGCGATACTGAAATTGGTAGAATCTTACCAAAGCTAGCCTACATTAAGTCATTCTTAGGATTAGATTAGAATTCATCTCTTGCAAACCCCACCTTTTGATCCTTTTTTGAGAACTTGTTAGTTTTAGGAAATTTTGTTCCTGCAATACGGAAACATAAGGCCCCTTGATGAAACAGCATTCACAACGACCACTGGTGCTTATCCACACGTAGAGACCCTACATCAAAGAACCTTGGAGTCATCCTGATTGATCCTTTTTTGCGACATCTTCAGCAATCAGAGGCTTTATTCAAGAGAGGATAAGGTACCCTTGGGTATTTTATTCTGTATTTGATTGTGTACAAAATACACGTCAACACTTCCTTTGCTAAACGACTAGGCTTTAGACATATTATGGGTGTCCCAACCACTGGAGCCTCTGGAGGTCTGGCCATTATTTGGGACCCACGCAATATTGGGTTCTCATTATTAGAGTCTCAAGGCAATTGGATCAGTGGCAAGGTTACCAGCTTGAAACACAAACTAGATTTTCTCATTATTAATGTGTATGGGCCAACCCTAAATGAGGACAAAAGAAGAGTTTGGAAGGAAATTGAGGAATTCACAAACTCCCAGGGTCAGTTTTGCATTTTAGGAGGTGAATTTAATGCTATCTTTAATCAATGTGAGAAACGAGGAGGCATAGGTAAAATCTCTAGAGCAATTCTAGACTTTGTAGATTGGGTCCATCGTAGTGGCTTGCTAGAGATTAACATGGTTAAGGATGCCTTTACCTGGAACAATAGAAGGGTTAGGTTTTAGTAATATAGCAGAAAAACTTGATAGGTTCTTTGTAACGGGTAGTCTCACCAACTTTCCGTATACCTTAGAAGCCTCAATTTTACCTTTCTTGGGCTCTGATCATTTTCCGATCCAACTTAGCATTCTTGGCGACTCAGGACCAAGAAGATGTCCTTTTAAATTTGAACAAATGTGGCTGAAAGACGATAATATTCTTAGGCTTTTAGAGGAATGGTGGAAAGAGGCAAAGGTCTCTGGGTCTAGGATCTATAAGGTAGTCAATAAGCTTAAGGTAATTAAGCAGAAGCTCATTCGGTGGAATAAGGAGCATTTTGGTAATAGTTTTGACAAGGTGGCTTAGGTGGAAGTAGAGTTAGTGGAGGTAAACGGAGTAGTGATGAGGAAAGGGATGCATGAAGCTCTGTTCCTCAGAGAAAAGAAACTCCTTCTTGAACAAGAAAATATTCTTGCAAAAGAGGAGGTCTTTTGGAAACAAAAATCCAGGAAGACATGGTTGGATGAGGGAGATAAGAACACTAAATTCTTCCACAATAGTGTGAAACTTAGAAGAGTCATTAACCGAATTTCTAAGATAAAGACATGTAATGGCTCTGAGGTGGAAGATCTTAAGATCATCTCAAGGGAGGCAGTAGACTTTTTTTCCAATATTCTCAACTTTGACTGGAGTTCTCTTTGCTCAAACCAAGACAAGTTTCTAAAATGTATTCCAAAACTACTCAGTAAGGATCAAACTCATAACCTGACTGCATAATTATCTTAAGCGGAAGTAGAAGCAGCTCTAATGAAGATGAATCCGGACAAATCCCCCAGTCCGGATGGCTTCCCAACTAGTTTTTTTCAGAAATGCTGGTCCTTCATAGGGGAGGAGGTGACGGGTGCTCTTGAGGGCATGAGGAACTCAGGTAATATCCTCAAAGAAATTAATAATACTTTTTTGGCCCTCATACCAAAGAAGGAAAAGCCTGAGTATTTGATGAGTTTAGACCCATTGCCTTGTGTAACACCATCTATAAGCTTTTTACTAAAACCTTAGCTAATAGGCTTCTGAAGCTCCTTCCTCTTTTGATTAGCAAAGAAAAAACGGGTTTTGTCCCCGAGAGGTCTATTTATGATGGGGTTATTATAGCTTAGGAGGTCATTCACTCTATTCAGAAGAATGGAACCCATAGTATGCTCTTAAAACTAGACATTAGGAAAGCCTACGACAAGGTGGACTGGAGATTCTTGTGCAAATGCTTAGAAGCCTTTGGATTCCCCTCTTCATGGATTAACTTGATGTTTGAATGCATCTCAACGCCTAAATTCTCAGTGTTAGTTAATGGAACTCCTGAAGGATATTTTAGCTCTTCTAGGGGTCTAAGACAAGGAGATCCCTTATCCCCTTTTCTCTTCATCATTATGGCGAAATCATTGGGTAGAGCGATCTCTAGAGCAAGGGAAAGTAGTCAAATTTCAGGAATTAGAATTACTAACAACCTAGATCCTACCACGCATCAACAATTTGTGGATGATACTATGTTATATGGGCTCAACGATTTAGGAGAAGCGAAGGTGTTTAAGCAGATCCTAGACTCTTAATCTAAGGCTTCTGGACAAGAAATTAATCCATCTAAGTCTGAAGTCTTATTTTTTAACACTAAGGTCTACTTACAAAATGACATCTGCAGAGTTTTGAATTTTAATATGGGTAGGCTTCCCTGCAAGTATCTAGGTCTGCCCCTAGATAAGGGCAATGGTTCGTCTAATTTGTGGAATTTAGTGTTAGATAGGATTAGGAATAAAGTAGCAACCTGGAAAGGCAAGTGGCTATCCTCTGCTGGGAGAGCTACCACGGTCAAATCGGTTTTGGCAGCAATGCCAATCTATCAATTATCATGTATAAACCTCCCTCAATGCAAAAAGGAAATATTGAATGGACATCTTAGGTCTTTTTTTTGGCAAGGTGTTGAGGAGAAGAAAAAGATCTCCCTTATGGCTTGGGATAAGATCTGTAGGCCAAAGTCAGAAGGGGGTATTGGGATTAAGAATATTAAGGACCAGAGTAGAGCGCTAGGGGCTAAATTAGTTTGGAGAATGTTCAGATCACCCCACCTCAAATGGGCTGAAATCTTATTCCACAAATATCTTAGAGGTAGGGACCCTACTAGCCTCTTTAGGGAATCTTCTCCCCCGAAAGGTTTTCGCATTTGGAATTTTATGTTGGAATGCAGGAAAATAATTTTAGATAAGTTATCTTGGAATTTGGGCAATGGTGAAGAAGCCCTTTTTTGGACAAATTCTTGGGGAGGTTTCAAGGCCCTTCATAAGAGTGCAGATTTGGAGTCGTCCAGAGCAGTGTTGGAATCCGTATGGGGTAGGTATGTTAAGGATTACATATCGCCAATTGACAAAGATCTAGTTAAGGGTTGGAAATGGAAATCTTTCGAGCATGTTGATATCCCAGTAAGGGAAAAACAGATGCTCCAAGACATCCTTAATAAGAGAATGGTCACTTTCAACAGGGGGTGAGATACTCTTGTCTAGGATGGATTGAAATCGGGAGAGTACACCTCAAAAGATGGTTATAATCTTCTCCTTAGTCAACAGCTTTCCTCAAGCACTTTTGTCCCCTCAGTCCTATGTTGGGATAAGATGTGTTTGCCAAAGGCAAGACTGTTTTCATGGTTTGCTCTCCAAAATAAGATTCTAACGACAGATAGATTTAGGAAAATGGGCTTTGAGGGACCCAGTAGATGCCCTTTATATGAAAAGGCGGAAGAGGATAAGGATCATATCCTCCTCAATTGCAATTATGCCTCCAATTGTTGGCTCTGGTTATGTAACAAATTAGGATGGAGCTCATCTCTCCTAATTCCATTCTTGGAATGTTTCAAGCATGGCCCATTCTACATCAACACTCCCTCTTTGAAGGGCTATGGAAACTAGCCCCATCTTTAGTTCTTTGGGAACTTTGGAAGGAACACAATAGGAGACTCTTTAAGGATAAGAAATTGGATTGGCTCCAACTTGTGAATAAAATTGAAGTCTCGGTAGTAGAAACCCTTAATAGCAGAACTTCTAAATTTCCTAGCAAACTTTCTGAGATGACATATTGGGATGAGAAAATGAGAGGCAGATGGTTAGGTTTGAAGATCCCTCCCTTTGTAGGAATAAGCAATTCTAATAAAATGGAGTTAAGAGAAGCTTGCAAATGGAAGGTCCCAAAAAAAGGGTGGGCTAAGCTTAACTTCGATGGTACTTCTCGTGAGAATCCAGGTCCTGCAGGGATCGGGTGTTGTCTGCATGATGATGATGGCAAAGAATTAGCTAAGTTGGCCAAACCTATAGGGATTGAATCCAATAATAAAGCAGAGATTTTAGCCTTAGTTGAAGGCCTCCTCTTATGTCAAAATAGGGGCATTAGTAAGCTCACCATTGAAGGAGATTCGGCTATTATTATGAATGGCCTTAGAAAAGATTTTCTTCCTAAATGGAAGCTAAATGCGATCTTGTCAAGAGCTCTAAGCCTCCTCAAGGATTTCAAGAAAACAACCTTCAATCATATTTATAGAGAAGGTAACTCAAGGGCGGATGAATTAGCCAATGTAGGGGTTGATGGATGGTTCATAAGTTAAGATAGAGTCCTCCCTCTTGTCGTAAGAATCTGCTGCAAGGTTTAGACTCTTAGGCTTTTGTTCTCTATTAGTTAGGTTTTGGTATCTCCCCAAGGATTCGTCCCTTGACCTAGCCACCCCTTTAAGAGATAGTAGGTTTGGTCAGTGACAGATGGTTAAGACTAGGTCGAAGGTTGTAGAGAAATTTTATCTTGCATTTCTTAAATCTTGAGTATTCTAAGACATGATGGATATCAGAGCACGGTCCTCTTCCTTATCACTCTAATTATAAATATCAAAGGTATTCGGGACAAATTCACAGTGTATCATTTGTATATTTGCTTATATTCATATATATACATACATATATATAGAAATATATATATATATACTAAGTTACCGGTTCGGGTTCGGATTCGCGGATTCGGCAAAAATAAATAAAAAATCTTCGGTACAGGTACGGGTTCGTCCGTATATATATATATATATATATATATATATATATATATAATCCATACAAAAATAAAATATACAATGTGACTTTCCATACATAAATGATAAATGATAAATCATAAATCCATAATTATTAATTGCCAATGCCAATAAATATTCATATATCGCAAACGTAATCAGTAAACTAATAACTAAAGTCTAATATCATATTCATAATTTGCAAAAATGATAATATTAAAGTTTCAAGTCTTTTTTAAAAAGTGATAAAGGGGCGAATTAGAGTTTTATTATGAAAAAACTATTTGAAAAAGTCTTCTTTTATTGTTTTTTTAACTCGTGGGCCCCATTTTTGGGAAACCACAGGCTTGGGTTCATGCGGGTCATCCTGGGTTCACCCGGGTCCTCCTGGGTTCCACTTGGGTCCTTCCCAGGTGGCCGGGTTCCCTGTGGGTCCTGCGCCGCAAGACCCACAGGGAACCTGGCCACCTAGGAAGGACCCGGGAGGAACCCAAGGAGAACGAGGACCGGGCAAGAACCAGAACCGGAACCCAGGCCAAAAGGGGAAGAACCGGTAACTTGGTATATATATATACTCATATATTTACTTATACAATTTTAATATACTCAGAGCCATCTATTGCAAGAATTTATGTTTATAGGTATATATATGTATATATGGATATGCATATATATATAGACATACATATAGATAAGCATATATATATATATGTATGGATGTATATATATTAATACACATATATAAATATTATATACAGATATGCATAAAGGATAATGATGTTGTTAGATTGGTATATATAATAATAGGTGTATATGTAAATGTATGGATGTATTTATATAGAATTTTATATATATGGTGATATATATGGTAACACTCATCTACAGACATATTATTAGTTTAAAGGGGCAGTTAGATGCCTTTAAACATATTTATTATGTAATCATCTTGTCAGCACATTATCTCGAGTATTGCCTTCTTTGGTGGCATACTTAGAATTGATGATGTGACTTCCCTTGCCGTATGAGCCAGCAAATACTAAGGAGCTCGCTCAACTAGCGGCGGCGGTATTTATTACCTTGATCCTGGAGATTGTCTAACCTGCATCGTGACCCTTCATCCTTGCTCCTCTGACACTCTTTAGCGATCAAATCGGTCCTTTACCGAGAAAGATGAGTTGTATTTCTCGACGCCTTTCAAATCTCAATTAAGATAAGTAAGGGCTTGTTTTGAGCAGATGGTTATCTGAGAAACTCGAAGCTCATTATGGATACTCTGATAAGGCTTATAGGCCTCAAGCGTCAAATGGCTTTTACTGGGAAAGTTAAGAAAGAAAGACTGAAAGGCATTCTGGTCTTCCCGAATGTCCTAGTTATCAGGGCGGTCATTAAAATTCTTGGGGAGGAATATATCACAAATGAAGACCGCACTAGAGCTAATTTTGATATTGCGGTTATGTTCTTGGCGGTGGCTATGCATTATGAGAAGGACAAGGACGTGGTGATAAAATTATGCAGAAGTGTCTTCAAGAAAGAATTGTTGAGTGAACTTGAGAGGGTGGTTGTCAATATTGACGAAGAGTTAACTGCACCAAAGCCTCGCAATTATGATATACTCATACGGATGAATAACTCGGTGCCTAGATTTCCAATCCTGGAAATTGAGGATATGGCTGCCTTTGCAGCCTATAATCCGACTAGGTGAAGGAACTTTTTCTTTCTTATGTGGCTTTTGCATATTAGGAAACCGTCATGTAACAGGTGGCTGGCCAACTATCTAGAAGCTGAAAACATTGAAGTTGTCCCAGATGACATGGTCATCCCTCCAGTCCCTGCCTCTAGCCCAGATTATTCTCCGGCTAGCTCAAGAAAGAAGGTAATAGAGGTGCGGACGAGAAGGTGTCGGGCAGGATAGTTGGTCTGTTGTCCCAGGTTTATCTTATCGTTACTTTTTGATTCTTAAAGGGTTTACTGTAATATTTTTACTTTAATTTCAGACTTAACTTTTAAAGACTTATGGATGTTAAGGTTAATTCTTGCTCTAGCTTTAGATATGCTTTTTTCTATCTTTAGTTTGATGACTTTCCTTTCTCTATCTGCCCTAAAATGATTCTTCCGAATTTTGTTGCGACTTTTATGGGTTGTGCTTGTGGGTTTAACAGATTATGTCTGAAAACTAAGCTTCCTATAGTATTTTCAATTCATGGCTCTGTGTGATGAAGCACTGCTCTCATCTTTTATATTCATAAATACATATATATATATATATATATATATATATATATATATATATATATATATATATATATATATATATATATATATATATATATATATATATGCGTATATTTATATATAGTTAGGCATTTAGATTCAAAGGCATAGATGATATATTCTTTTGTAGCTTTAGGTCTTGACAGAGGTGGGGAGGTTGACCGCTTCTATTTTATTTTTCTGAAAGAGAACTGTGAAGCATGGAAAGGATACTCTTTGTTCATTCTCTCCTGGAATTTTGGATTTCTCCCCTCATTCTTTTCCTTCCTGCTTTCGGTTTTGCTTGGTTCTGATATGAAGGGGGATAATTGTTTTTAAAATTCTCTTTTGTGACTCAAATAAGGTGACTTTCTGAAAGGAATTGGTCTCTGAAAATCAAATATGATTAAGTCTTTCTGAAAGGAGTAGGTTTCTGAATATCAAATATGAATAGGACTTTTTGAAAGAAGTGATGTGACTTTAAGATCTTTTTGGGCGATAGATTCTCTATCTCCCAGATCTAGGCTATGTTATTTCTATGTCTGTCTTAATTATGATCAAGATGAAGGCAGTGTTAAGGATTTGGGTTTTTCTCAATACTTATGTGCTTTTTCAAATACTTAAGATCTATGGTTGCAGCAACATCTGTGGAATATGCTTGGCAACCTGGATATCGGATTGTATATTGGCTAACAATTCGTGAAGTGGTCTATTGTAGGGCAGGTTTGAAGGTTTTTACAGGTATCTGAGATTTCATTTAGTCCGCGCATCTTGACAGCAGTGGAAAGGCATTTACAGTCTGTTGATAAGAAGCGGTCCCCGAGGGCAGACCTTTGCCTCAATTTGAGAGAAGGGATAGTAAATCTTTTGGGCCTGTAGGTGAATGTTCAGTATAGGATGACAGATTCTATTGATTACGCTGTAATCTCATAATACTGCTAAGTTGTAATGTTGTAATCATAACTAGTCTTTTGTAACTGGACTTAATGCCCCGGGCAAGGCCGGCGGTTTTCTCCTCTCCGCTCTTTCCTACCGGCACCCACACTGAGCGGAGATTGTAATGCAATGTAATGAATTTTTAATCTAATAAAATTTTATGGCTTCGGCTTTTTACCGATCAAAATAAATAAATAAAAAATAATGTTGTATAATATTAAATCTATAACTACAATTTTTAAATTATATATATCAAATTATAATTTTACCATATAATTATGAATATATAGTTTAATAAACACTATGTTAATATAGTATATAATAATTTAAATTTTAAAACTATTATATAAAATTATAATCAATTGTTAAACTATTTAAAAATATATATTATATATAAATGAAACTATTGCGGGTGGGGAGGGATTATAATTATCGCCAATCGAATAGGATTAGATGAAAATATTTCCCGACCATACCACGTCAACTGAGCGTGCATTTAATGTTGGCTTTCCCAGACTTACCAAACACGGATGGCTATCCGGCGTCGCTTATTATGATTCCCATCATAGTTTTTTTCCAGACATAACAAACACGGAGCGTTTTATTATTTTGATTCTCGACATTGGTTTTCAATTCATATATTTTATTAAATATAAATGAAACGCCGACAATTTAAATACTATATTTGCAATCGTAGATTTTGTCTATAACAAAGCAAGGGTTTTATTCGCAGTGCAGTCCGCAAGAGATAGAAGTGTTTTTTAAGGTTTTCGAAAGGTCAGGCTGGCAGAAAAATTTGGCAACAAAAATTCCGAACCCCTCAAACAAAAAGCGAAAAAAAACCGTCGAATTCCAATGTCCGACATGGATTCGTCACAAACAACGTGACGAAATCGCCACATCATTCCAAATTCGTCAGGATTCTTGGTTGGAAAAGTGGGTGCGTTTCCAGGGCTAAATGAAGGAACCCTATTGGATTCCACAAGGATTCTAGGACGATTCAGATTCAAAAACGAATCGTACCTGGAATCTGTAGGAAAAATGGGCGTATCGGTAACTTAGCTTAAAAGCAAAGGAGAAACTTGATCAAAAAGATAAAATAGTGAATAAAGAGGTTATTGCAATCAAAATAGAGGGAAAGAAGTTTCTCTAGAACATACCATGAGTGCAAAGTCAAAGAAGACAAGAATGGGAAGACTAACTACAAAAGAAGGGGAGGCTTTAGAGTTAGACGATAAGAACAACCACCTTCTAGAGAGTGGAAATCCTTGGAGTTTTTTATTTGTGATGAAGTCCATAAGGTCATAGACTGCTCTCAAAACCCCAAAAGGTTAATGGTAGCCAAGAATAGGAAGATACTTGGTCAGAAGAAGTTGAAGCTAAATCAGAAGAGAACTTGATGTTGAAAACCTTAATACCTGGGAACAAAGAAACCCCTAAAGTTGATTGAAATAAGAAGAGTGTCTTCCAAACAAAATGCAAATGTAAGGAAAAAGGGTGTAAGGTGACACATATGGTGGATCTACCAACAATCTAGTAATTGAAGAAATGGTTGATAAATTACTACTTGCTTGCATTCTGAAAGCTAACCCTAAAAGATTTCCTAGTTAAAGAAGCATCATAGAGTTGCTTGTGGATAAATCTTGCCTTGTTGCCTTCAAAATTGGGCCATATGTTGATGAAGTGCTCTACAATGCAGTGCCAATGTATGCTTATCATTTGTCACTAGGTAGAACTTGGCAATATGATAGGAATTAATCCATATAGGTAGAGAGAATACCTACGAGGTTCAGCATGAGGGAAGGAAAACACTCTTGAAACCATGAGAAAAAGGAGCAATTGAACTGGTACCTTTGTCTCTTCCAACAGAGGCTAGATTTAAGCTTAAAAAGAAAAGCGAAATTCTAGATCAGCCAAGAAAGGAATTGAAAGAAAATTCTGGAGCAAACAAGAGTTACGAGACAAACGATTTGAAGAGTGAAGTTCAACCAAAATTTGAGGCAAAGCCAATGAGAATCAGCTAACACAATTATTGGTGAACCTCAAAAGGTAGATGCTAAAATTTCAGTTGACTGTAATGTGGTTGAAGAGAATGGTGAATTGTGGGGATATGAGCATGATCATAAAAAATCTTCCATGGATGTGATCAGAAATTTGGTGAGAAGTGACTATTTAACTCAGCATGACAGAGGTGATGTGAATTAGAATTGGAACGGGGAAAATAATTGAAGCCTATTAGTGATTACAGAAGTGATTATTCTATTGATTCTACATAAGGAAGTTTGCATAGCTTTACTAGTCCTATTGAATGGTGGAATCAGCATCGGATTCCTCTCTTTAGAAGAATTGGGGTTGCAAACTTTAGCAGTAGCTCAGAATGCGCTAAGGAATCTCAAGAGAATACCTTGATGACAGGCCTACGGAAAGGTTTGCACTCTCATATGGATGGCGACATAGTCCAGTTCTTCTAAACCAGGAGGTTCAAACATTTTGAAGATGGGAAAGTTAATGTAACAGCTGTTTTAGTTGCAGATTCCCACTACCCATCCATTTACTCTTTTGTAGCTGTTTGTGGGTGGTGGGATGTAACTGATAATTCATGCAATCCAGAATCCCTATTTTTGGATTTTGTATCTGTGGACTACTTGGTTTTTTGCATTTTTGGTGTTCGTATAGATGGGGATAATATTGGGTGCTGGTCTCTCTGTTTTGGGAGGATTTTGTTTCTATCTGTTATTGGGGTTTTGTTGGCTTGATGAAGAATAGGTTGATACTGCTGTTTGCGTTTTCTGGACTTGAGATATACATTCTGATTCGGTGAATCTGGATTGTGCCAATATACAAGTAATTACTGTTGTATCACTTTTCAGAAATGTATGATTTGTTTTGTCTTTTGCTAAAGTAGGGCATATCAAAAGGTTACTGAGACAAATTGAACAGCATTATTGAAACTTGTTTGCAGAGAACAGAGGTTCAATCTACATCACTTTCCAAGATGTAAAGTTCAAGTTGTGTGACTTTGAAAGCAGTAAATGAGCACATTTACATCCTTTGACTAGCTGCCCAGACTATAAAATAAAATATCAGTATCAAGCTCGTCATTGGCTCACATCTGATAGCCACTAGTCTTACATCTGTTGGACCTAGCTGCCATCATAGAAACTATTCAAGTCCATCTGTTGGAGCCTTTACAACCCATCCCAGTTCTTTGTAGCAAATTATGAATATTCAGCTTTCTCCCAAGAGATGGAAATAAAAACTAGAACAAATGGAACCCAAACAGAATGATTTACAATATGGAACCAAGATTGCTTGATTCAATACCGAAAACATACCCAACTACTATATTAAGAAAAAAAAAACATTATTTATTAAAAATTCAATTATCAAAAAATTGTGACAAATGCTTTAAGCCTTAAACATTAGGAAAATGTTAATACCCATAATACAGCTGTTCATGGCGCTGGCAGAGTGAATTCCAGCAAGTCCAGAAGAATGATGGCCAGATGAATTCCTTCCCTCAGCAGTGCTTTAAAATTCAAATTTGATGGCATATCCGGAGTTCACCCTGGATAATATGGGTTTGGATGTGTTATCAGAGGCAACTCGGGCAAATCGGTTTGCACCATTTCAAAGAAAGTACCAGATGGAACAAACAATGAAGTGGAGGTCCCTGCATTGGTGTCAGGTCTTCAATTGTCTAGTCAAAACAATATCACAGATTTGCTGATAGAAGGAAATTTGATGGTGATTGTTAACACAAATAGAAAAAGAGGCTCCAAAAATTGGAAGTTGGCAAACATTTTAAGGCTTACTCAACTCATTGTTATAGGCTGGCAAATAGAGCAGCCAATTTCTTAGAAAGTTTTGCCATCAACTCCAATGAAGATAACATTGTTGAGAATGATGTCAAATGATTGAAGGGATTGGAATCAAAACTTGATAACATCAATGATAAGATTAAATGTTGACCCTCAAAATTATTTCCTGTAATTCATTAAGGATAAATCGCTTGTTAAATACCTCACAGAATACTTTGTGTGAAGATTTCAGAGAATGTTCAGCACTTGGACTCTGATTTTCAAGTGCCCCTGGTATTTAGGCTTCTCCCTTTCAAGGGATTCAATACATACTAGAAAAATAATGTTTGTTTCAGAAGTTAATAAGAAAAGTGACGGCCCCATGCCCCCCATTTACGAATCAAAATAAAACTTACCCATTTAATATTTATAATTAATGTTCATGCCACTAGACTCAAAATATATCATATCAATTTTCAACTGAATTTATGATAAAAACATACCAACAATTCATGATAAAGCAAAGCCTGATTTTTTTTGAAAAAAGTAAACGATATCCATTCCTTGGATGTGGTTCATTCAGATCACTTTCGGACTTCCCTTTCATCATTATTGTCATTCACCACCATGGCAAAGAGGTTGACAAATGAAACAACCCTTATGGTTTTGAATAAAAGTAACACCATAAAATGTTGAAGTGAATTATTCTTGTCAATAATAGGAGAAAGGATAATTAGAGCTCGTATTGATGTAAAATCCTGAATATACACAGCCTAACACTTCCAAAGGGCCTGCCTTGACCCTGCCAAGACTCAAAGCAATCACTTAGAAAGTTAGAACTGCCTAATCTCCCATTAGCTATCCCCTTTTGCATGCTTTCAAGTCCGAAGATTGACTCTTTACTTTCCCAACTCAATGTTGTTGAATTTCTAACTTATAATCATTCTCTTGTATTTTATTACTGTTCATAAATGACCAAAAGAGGTTAACAGAACTCAAATATACAGCAAGTCACAATAATTGAATCAGGACTGAAAAAAAAGGACTGCTAAGTTAAAAAACAAAATGTTTAAATTTGTCTAAACTACACATATGAAGCAATAAAACCTAGAAGATGAGGATACCAGAAACCCTTAGACAAGTCACCACATAGTAACATTCAATGGAATATAATGCAAAATAATCTTGTAGGAGGGTCCCTATATCAAGAAGAGCAATTGAAAGAGACAATGCAAGGTGTCAGTAGAAAATAAAATTATAGGTTACATATGAATCAAAAGAGCAACCCCAACTTTCTCATTGGTCACCACAAAAGGACCAATACAAATCTTGACGGTATCGTGAGGAAAATGTCTTAGGCTAAGAGGGCACAACTGAACAAACTTAGAAAAAAAAAGGTACTCCTACAACCTCTCTTAACATGTACAACTAATAATTATATGCAAGTAAAGAGAAAAAGGATACAGAGCATCTCCCCAACTATCTAGATTGGAAGTAACAGCTTACAAATACGAGAATCTATACAAGCTGTTACATTCACAGGACGGTGTAATCTCACAAATCAAACACCATCTTACCTAGTGATTTCCATAACCAACAAATTCTTTACACTCCTAATGGGTAAATAGGCTACAAAATGAGGTGAGCAATCCAGTTATCTTAAAAATACCAAAACTGTCCAAGATCTAAAGCAATTTGTTCCAAATGGTTAAAACAAAACACCACCAGTTTGGGTAACAAAAGTGGTAACAAGGGATGCTCCATAATCTGTATAGAAATAAGGATATCTCAATAGGTTACAACAATGATATAACACATGAAACAAACTGTTCCTCTACCACTTGGAGAGAGAGAGAGAGAGAGAGAGATCATATCACCCCAATGAATAGTGATCTCTCTTTAACTTGTAACTAGTGAGAGAAAATCATGACTAAATCATGTGGCTAATGATGCTATGCATCAAAATGCAAAGAGGTGACACAAACAATCTCCAAGAAATGCTCAACATAAAAAGATCATCTAGGAGATGAAAGCTTCTGTCTGATTTAATTCTCACTACCATGTAACACTCTCTTGTCTGCTCAAATTCTTGTCATTTTACCATGTTTCATTTTGCTTCTCCCTCAGCAAAGCAGTAATTTGCTTATTGTCAATTTTGTGAATTTTCTTTCCATAAGCGGATGCACTTGGAAGTCCCATTATACCATTTTGGGCGTCTCTCATTTGCCTTCTGTGGTCTTATTCATCCATAATTAAAGATTTGCATATAGCCTTATTTGCCTAGCCTATCCAGGTTATAGAGGGACTTTATGACATTTGAGCATTTGCTTTGCTCGAGATACAAAAAATACCTATCTGAATACATCCTTATATGTACTTCATATTTGAGAAACGTGATATGCCAGATCTCTCAGCAGGAGGCCAAAATGGCACAACACCTGATCGAAGTTGATAAAGAATGTAGCAGGGTGCAAAATGATAAAAGCCAAGACAACCAAGACATTTGTAGATTATGAAACATGAGGAATCCAAAATGGATAATTTCAGCAGCCTGCAAATTCTTGTAAGTTGACTGTTCAGCTTCAGAAACAGGTCCAGTGGGAAGCTGAAGGTGTGATCTGTCATTTGGCATACCCAGATGACAGTTTTAAGTTCAACCTGATATGGTTAATGGAAATACAAGCAAATCAAGGCCAAACATCACCCAAAAAACCTTTGAATTCAGCTGAAGACCAACTGGAGAGGAATACCTGGCAGGTTGGAGGAAAAGGGAAAAGGATAGCAGGAAAGCAAAGTGGAATAGCTGCAATATCAAGAGTGGTGAAAAGAGGAGTTCCTGAACTAGAAGAGAGCAACAACTACTCATTTTTGTTTGTATAATAAATCTGAAATTAATAAAACTACCACTAGATGCTGAAGATTTTGCCATACTGGGTTTCTCCAGGGTAATTTAGTGATATGGTAAGTTAAAGTTTTTTCTCTATGTTTTGCTCAATTTCTATTATTTTGGTATGAACATTAGCTTATATGAAGCATAGTTTATTTGATGTTTGAGCAATCATGAATCAATTGCACTATTTATTTTTGCACAAAAGCTATGTGAGATTTGTGACATATCTCTAGTATCCAGATCACAGGATGACATATGTTTTGCATGCATTTTATAATTATTAGAAAGGATCATAAATGAAAAACAATTATACTTGTACAGAAAGTTATTTCAAGCTTCTTTCCTAGAAAATACACTAACCAGCTTCTTGTAATAAGTGCTTTTCACTCTTTTTCCCTCATAGCATACCTGTCCAGAGCCATATTCCGCGTCTGCCCAGAGCCAAGTGTAAGGGCAACAAACCATCTGTCAACAATTTCACTCCCATCTTCAATTATGCGTACATCTATTGTATATAATTTTGTCGCAACACTTGAGCTGCTGAACAGATTTGATAGTTGGAATTTCCTCCACTTTTTCTCAGGGAATGGACTCCTCAGAATAGAGGCTGAGGGATCCACAGAGACAGCATAGTCCCGGGATAGGCAAGTTTGACCACCTTCCCATGATGACAACCACACCTGAAATGACAGAGATAAACAATACTTTGAAAAAACCTCTATAGATTTCAGTTTTAACACTAAAGAAAAAAAAAAGTTAGAATAGCAAGTAAAGACAAAGAATAATTCTATTAGCCATTGTGTAAAAAAGTCTCTGGCACATATCATTGAAATCTCTTTTGGCTATATTCTTGTGTTGATTTTTCATGGAATAATTCTTGAGAGTTTGTTTGCTTCTATTGATTTGGTTTCAACAAGTATTTCATCGTGTTAAAGCCCATGGGAGTCATGGAAGTGACTGTGCAGATGACTGTGATAGCTCTTGTGATTAGACTGTTGATGTGAGATGGAGATAGAAAATGTATGCTACCTCACACAATCATAATGTCTTAGATAACCTAGCTTAAAGTGATACTTGATTCATTAGAAAAGTTACTTGCAGAATTTCTTTGAATATGCAATATGATAGACATTCGAGCAATATCAAGAGAGACTACTCATTGAAATGAGTGTTTTTTCAAATTTGATTTAGACATCAAAGTTCAAACCCTTTAGTGACAATCATCTTATCCAATATGGTCCCCAAATTTTGAATGGAAATATTGTTTATTCTGCAGTAATACACAAACATTAGTTCCTACAATTTTTTGTTCTCAACTTTGTGATTTGATATCTATCTCTCTATTTTCAGTCTCCAAGACAGTGCAATTTATTTAGTGTTGTTAATTGGACTATCAGTTGTCTATGTAACTAGTCCACTGAGGCTGTTATGTGTTCTTTTCCACCCCTATTAAACAACAAGCATTTGCTCCTCCCCTTCAGATAATAAACAACGTTTTTGCTCGATATTCTGAATTCTAATATCATCGCCTACTCTACTTCTTGCTTGGAATCATTTAATTCATACCTCCCTTGGAATAAAATCTGGGTAGTTTGGATAATTGTTTGGTTAACCTGTACTACACATTCACAGGTACTATCTTATTTTTCAAATAACTGTTATCTTTATTAAGCATCATATATTTTCTCTCAACTCAAGCAGCCATCTGTTTGTAACCTTTCACATGGCATAGCGATTCAGAGATCCAGGACACAACACTATGAATTGCTGGAAATTAAATGTTTATAAGCAGAGGTAAATTGTGATAACAATTTTTGTACAGAGTGGGTTGCATTATTGAACTTACTTGTAATTAAACAGTATGCATGAGAACAAAGAGAGTAGACAAATGAAATATAAAATTTGGCCTCCCACGTTGGAAATGTAAAAACATATAGGACATAGAAAACAACCTAGCTTACTGGGTTCGCCCTAGACACCCATGGCACTGGTCCGGTCCGGCCTTGGTTCGACCAGGGTTTGAATTTCTCAGAGGTGGTTCAACCTGGCTCAAACCCGAGTGGACCAAGATTGAATCCGGTCGAACCCGGGCGGGCCCAGGTTGAATCCAAGGGGCTGGGCGGCCCAAAAAGCAATATATTATGCAAAATTTAATTTTTTTTTGGAATCTGCAAGGTAAAAAGTGAATTTTATACCCTAAAAGTGACTTCTAAAACATAATCTTGGCTCATTTCTCTTCATTTGTGTTACAAACAAAAGTTTTTGACAGCAGGTTGAAGAAAGGGTGAACAAAGTTTGGCTTCCATGATCAAATAGGAGGAGTTGAAGACTGATTTTTGAAGCTTCAACAAGTGTTGCAGCATCATTTCCATACATTTGCAAGCTCCCATTGGCTACAAGAGGTAGGTCTTTTAACATTTTTATCCAACTATTTTTGTTTCACAAATTGTCAAACATGAAACATTAATTGTTTTTCATTATTTTGTTATTGTTTTTGAATATGTTTATGTTATTTCTTGCCATAGGAACTAGAATGGCATCTACAAAACAAAGAAATGATCCAAATTCTCCCTTTGGAAGTATGTTGACATTATAAAACCACTTCTAGGAGGCAGGGGATTCCGTTGGAGATGCCAAGGATGTGGTATTGAATGTAATAGTTCATATTATCGGGTGGTAGGCAATTTGTGTGGAATAAAAGGAAGAGGCATCAAAAAATGCCCTGGAAAAGATGGTAAAACTATACCAGATGAGACAGTGATGAAATATATTAGGGAGCATGAGGAGGCTGAAGAGAGAGAAGCACGTAGATTGAATCAAACCGCACCAAAGAAAACAAGGGGAATGCAAGCCCCATCTAATCCCGATGTTGTAGTAGAAGACCACCCTTTCTTTTCCACAGCTAAACCTCAAAATGAAGCACCCCTGTCACGCAAAAGAACAAAGGGGCCTTTAGATACCACATTTCAAAATGAGAGTCGAGACATTGCTGACCAAGATGTAGCAAGGTGCATATATGCAAATGGGTTGGCTTTCAATGTTGTTTGCTCCCCATATTGGAAACAAATGTTGAAAAGTGTTAATGAAGCTCCAAGAAGGTATCAAGGCCCAGGTTATGAGAAGGTGCATGGAACATTCTTGGAGAAAGAGGTGAAGGGGGTTGAAGATGCATTGAAACCCATAAGGGATTCATGGGCTGAGACAGGTTTATCAATTGTTTCAGATGGGTGGAAAGATTCTAAAAATCGTCCCTTGATCAATGTCATAGCGGTGTCCCCTAAAGGGGCAATGTTTTTGAAAGCTATGGATTGTGAGGGCCAAGTAAAAGATGGCCAATTTATTGCAGATATTCTCATCTTTGCCATTGAGTCAGTGGGACCCCAAAATGTTGTCCAAGTCATAATAGACAATGCAAAAAATTGTAGAGTTGTTGGTTTGTTGGTTGAGGAACGCTATGATCACATCTTTTGGACACCTTGTGTGGTACATTCACTCAATCTTATGCTACAAAGGATTGGGACTAAAATAAAATGGATCAGAGATGTGTATGCAGAGGTTGAGGACATCCAAATGTTCATCACAAACCACCACATGTCTCAAGGGATTTTTAGATCCTTTTCGAATTTGGAGCTATTGAAGGTAAGTGAAATAGTAATTTAATTTTACATTTTCTGATTTTTTTAATTTTCAATGTTCATAATATCATTGTGTAAGCTATATCGTGTATTCTTCTTTAAAGTTTGGCTATATTTTTGAAAAATAAATTGAATGAATCAATAATCGGATAATCTATTCAACAATATACAAGCGTATATAGAGAGATTACAAGACGACGTTCTAAATTAAGAACAAGTCATTTAAAGTGAACTACCAAAAAGCTAAACGCTAAATAAAGCTTAAAAGCTAATTAACTAAAAAGCTAAATGACCATTAAACAAGGAACTAAATATAGGCGACTAAAATATAATTATATATTCTAATAATTTTTTAATCATTTTGACATTAATTTATGTTATAGGTTGCTGAGACCCGTTTTGCATCAAACACAATCGTCTTAAGACGACTTGTGAAAGTTAGAGTGGCACTATGCAATATGGTGATCAACACCAATTGGACTGTATGGAAGCAAAGTAGCAATGAGAGGGCAGCAAAAATTAGGGACCGAATATTGAATGAGAATTGGTGGGATCTTGTGACATATCTCCTTAGTATCACTGAGCCCATTAAGAGCATGATTCGCTATACCGACATGGATAGGCCTTGCATTGGTGAGATTTATGATGCCATTGACTCAATGCTTGAAAAAATGAAGTGCACTATAAATGCAAGAGAGAAAGAATTCAATGAGAAATTCTTCAAAGAAGTGGAGGCAATTGTTGTTGAAAGGTGGAATAAGATGACCACTCCTTTGCATCTTCTTGCCTATGCCTTGGCACCAAAGTATTATAGCTATCAATTTCTTGATAAACCAGGAAGGATTCCACCATGGAGAGATCTAGAAGTATCTGATGGGTACAAGGCAGCATTTCTTAGACTATATCCCGATGATGATTTGCGAGATATTGTTACACATGAGTTCATAGAATTTGCAAATGGGAATGGTCCAAGTGTTGATGCTCTTCGCCATAGATCCAAGAAGGATGCTCATAGTTGGTGGTACTTCCATGGCGCATGCTTCCAACACCTACAACCCCTTGCTGTCAAAGTTTTATCACAAGTAAGTTTAATTAATTAAAATTTATCACAAGTTTATTTATGGTTTACTTTGTCTTCATATGTTGCTAGTAATTTTTAATTTTAATTTTATGAATGTACAACTTTAATTGTTTACTTTGTCTTCATAGGTTGCTAGTTCATCTGCTTTAGAAAAAAATTGGAGCACATACTCTTTCATCCTCTCAGTAAAGCGCAATAGGTTGTTATCAAAAAGAGCGGAGAATTTAGTATATGTGCATTGCAACCTACGTATTCTTTCACACAAACAACGTGACTACACCCAAAGGGAAACGAAGATGTGGGATATAGAGCCAAAGCATACTGATTTGGATGCTCTTGCTTCTCATCTTCTTGCATTAACACTTGATGGCTTGCATACCGAGCAAACTTATAGTGCAACTACAAGTGGCATTGGCTCATCTAATGTCAATGTCAATGATGAGGAGGATGAGGATGAGGAGGAGGAGAATGATGAATTAGAAATTTAGAGAATCCATTTGATGATTAAACTTTAAATTGTTGAAAGTTGAAACTGATACTTGAATATTTTGTCATTTTGATATTAAACTTGATGTATATGATGCTATTATGGTATGATCATGATGCTATGATTACAAGTTTATGCTTGTTTTGTTGTTTATATGATGCTATGTGAGATACTAATCTTAATTCATGCTTATAGGCTGCTCAAATATTAAAATATATATATATACATGTTTTTGTACTAACAAACACAAACCCCTTTTCAAAATTTTGCCGTACCAGCGTACCAGTTCTTCGAACCTGAACCAGTGCCCGAACCCGAACCAGCAACCTAGAAAACAACCATCATTAATCGGTCAACAAGTGTAACTCCCTCTTACAGTTCTTTTCTATGTCCTACATGTTTTTACATTTCCAACGTGGGAGGCCTAATTTTATATTTCATTTGTCTACTCTCTTTGTTCTCATGCATACTGTTTAATTACAAGTTCGTTCAATAATGCAACTCACTCTGTACAAAATTGTTATCACAATTTACCTCTGCTTATAAACATTTAATTTCGAGCAATTCATAGTGTTGTGTCCTGGATACTCATCAAATTGTAATCAGGGTCCTACTACTATCCAATCTAACTTTTAGGTCAGCATCAATTTTTTGTTAATGGAATTGTTGGAAAAGAGAAACTACTTCCTGTCAGAGTTGGGTCACAGTTCTAAGGCAGCAGTTTCCTCTGGTTATCAAAGTTGACTTGTCTAGGTGAATTAGTAGCATACTAATGTCATATTGTTTCTGTTGATGGGCCTTACATGACATCACCTGAACCTGTGTCATAAAGTTTTCTTTGGAATTTTGTAATACAATGTCCCTTTTGGCAAGTTTTAGTTGAGCTAATGTTTTGAGAGCTACATATTATGACAATTAATTTCTAGTCATTTTGCTGCCTGCTGCTACGGTGCCTTTCACTGGAACTTTTGACCTCCAATTTGAAGGAATGTGACACTAATTTTTATGTGTGTAAGCAAACAGAGGATTTGAAAACATACTGTATGATCCAATTGAAGGGATTATTGTAGGTATACTTCCAGTTTCCTCAAACTTAAAATGTGATGAACAAAAAAATATTATGAATTCTGAGACATACTGCCACAAGTATTCCAGCCCACTATGTTGCAAAATGCTGAGCAATCCTGTTACCCAGGGAAAGAAAATATGCATATCATGTGATTTTTCAAAGATCAATTACCTGTTCAACTGATTTTATAAACAACAATGCACTAGAAGCATGCACTTTGAATTTATCAAATATATGCTTGATTCTTTGAGGACCTTTTTCCACATCCTCATCTGCAAATTTAGACTTTAATGGCATACGAATAATTGTGGAATTGGATGATGCCCATGGAAGAGTTTCATCAAAAGACAGTGGACGAAACTGGTCTTGGAACCTTTCAGGCAAATCTGTACCTGCAATAAAACAACTCTCAATGAAGAAAAAATCAAAATTAAACCATCAAATTCTATAGTTAATATAAGATACTCCATAGATTGTCCTCTTGAAATATCAAATGAAGATAAGCACCAAAAAATAAGTTGTACGACCCAAATGAGAGGAGAAATAATGTGGATACACCAGTGCAAAATGGAAGGGATTTTAAATCATCTGCCATTTCTGGCTGATGTCATACACACCAAATGTACTCATTCAATAAAGATACTTTAAGATAAGGTACTGTACACTAAATCATACTCAATAAATTAAGCAGCTTAAAGGTAAACTTTAGATACACAAAAAAGTACTCATCCAATGAAAGGCAATGTATTGCTGCTTTTGGTTAAAACAACGCATAATATTGATTTTAAATGGTGTTTCCAAGCATACTAAACCTAGATTCTAAATGGGATTTCACATTGGAAGTTGCAAACTGATTTCGAAAGGTGGTTTAAAATTTTAAATACTTAAAATCATAAGTTAGCAATGACAGAATTCCACTTGTGCTGCCGACACAATGAAAAGATTTCCAACAGTGAGAGTATTATATAATAGAATAAGTATTAGTATATAGATGTTGGAAAACTTATCAACAACCACAAATATACTAAAGGCATTTGCTTTGTGGTCAGATATCCATTGAAATAGTTTATTGAAATGGAGTTACGTAACTAAGAAAGAACTGGCAAAGGCATGTATTGCCTAACTAATGGATAGAACATTACTTGAAAAGTTGTCTTTCACAGACCCTCAAATTTGGGGTTGAGAGAGAATCCATTATTTTTAATGGAATTAGCTGCACATGTAGCCAGAATGAGTCAACGTTGAAAAAGGCAAATTCTCTAGACATCACATCCAACCCTGATTTGCCACCTCTTTTACATAAAATGAGACTCCATAATCTGCTGACTGCAATCTGTTTTACTAATTGGTATACTCGTATTGATTGAATATGTAATATAAGATACATGTTTCAATAAAAAAATAAACACCATTATTTTTTACTAATCTCAATAACCATTTTGAGTCACCACTACATAAACTAAAAGTTAAAAGACCACTGCAAAAAATTACAAAACTAATCATGAATTTTACATTGAGATTATAGTGCAAAAGGGTCAATTTGCTCTAAACAAAGTGCAAAAGCTATATTTGATTTCAGAATAAATCTGTCAAAACTTAAATCAGGAAGATAATAAAGATACCAATGACAAGTACTCATGCCCACATGTTTAAATGACCCCACAATGAAATATAATTTTTTTGGCAGGAAAATCATATTTCTTTATGCTCTTGTCTTCCTTAACCATTTCCTTACAGCATTTATGGACTGTACACATTTTAAATGTTTGTGATTAGCGAATAATTCTGTTAGATTAATTGTAGTTTGTAGTTGGTTATCAGATGTAAATGGTTGAAAAGTTACCAACAGTTGGTAGTTCTTAGCAACCGTCAGTCACTTTATATATTCATATTGTAAATGAGATCAGGGAACTGCATAAATGGAATTTCCCTGAATCAATTCTGTATAAAATCATGAATGAATATATTGAAAAATCTTCGTGTGGTTCTTGTTATGAATTCTTTATAGCTTCTGCATTTGTTATGCTGTATACTCTGTGATATTCAATCAAGTAGAATTAGACAGTAAACATTTGGCACATTTGCCTATAAGAATCTTGGTAGAATACAAAGCAAGGACAGGAAAAATGGAAATGTAATGTGGCAGCCTACGGAGGAAAGATGACAAGCAAACACAGAAAGGGAAGATGATCTCATGCAAGATTTGGTAAACCTAAAGGGATATATCCGTCAAGGAGCACATTCAAAGGGACGCCATCAGGAGACAAATTACTCAAGACATGATTTGGATAACTTACAAGTAAACAACAAAGTCAATCATCTTTTGAACCAATTACCAAGACTCCTTGCATGACACTTTATTATTCTATGAGACCTCCATGCAAAGAAAGAACAAGAACAACGCTGACAACAAATACTACAATGGTACGAGGAAAGGAACCGAAGCGAAGAAGATGAACGTGATACCAATCAACGACACATTCTCGAGAATTAATGCCCTTATATGCAAATAAGGACAGGGAAAGGATTCATAGCAGTCACGAATCACTAGAGAAAAAAGTTACACGATTCTTAAGGACAGATTCAAATGGGACAGAAAGGAGCAAAGGGTGTTGCCGGGAATAATCATTATGTTATATATTATGTTTATGTTGTCGTCGGTAATAATGAGTTACGGCGGTCAGTTAGTTCGCCGACGGGTAGGTAGTTGGAGTCACGACGGTTGTGTCGCACCCCTTCAGGTATTATATATTGTGTACCTTTTCTTCGAAGTACGATCATGTTAGTCGTGTCAGATGTAATGTTATAAGCACTTATTGTACATGGACTGTGGAATTAATACGGAGGCTGGTTATTTAATATATTTCCATTATGTTCTGTGCATTTACTTTCTGCATTTAACCGTTTACCCGAGAGGGCAAACATTTGGCGCCGCTGCCTAGACGTACTTAGGAACAGAAGACACGGATGGCGCACAGACACAATGGGCCTACCCGTTGGTGAAATAAACCCAGAGGCCGACGACACCCGAACAGAACTTTACACAGGAGAAGACACGACAACGCGAGAATTTTCAATTTTGCTCCAGGTAGCCATTCAGACCTACGTCCGACAAGAGGTGGCGGAGGCAGAAATCCCACCAAGTGTCGTGTGGACAGCGCTGGAGGTTAGCCCGGCAGTAAACCGGTTGATGAACCACCTCCCCCGGTTGCTTGCACAGGGATCGCTGGCACAACAAGCCCGCCTGGAGGAGATTGCCCAGGAAGAGTGACGACAACAAATCTTGCAACGCTACGAAGAGAACAGCCGACGGGTAACGGAACGAGATGGCGCCAGGCCAGGAGGAAATTGAACCTTGTAATAATCCCGACACACTGCTGATATAAATTGTGGCCGAAAGGCAAAATAAAAATAAAAATAATAAAAAAAAAATTTGTGTACATGGCGTGTGTTTGCTGTGTATGGAAGTGACTTGTGCCCAATAGACTAAATAAGGACAAAAATAAAAAGATAAAGAGTGACAAATGGGAAGTGGCACAAACCACGTTGAATCTCAGACAACAGATAGAACGAAGGCGTAGGCTAAGGCAGCTTGCCGAGGGACGACTGGCCGAGGGGTTGCCCAAAGGGAACCCAGGAGGTGTCACGGAGGTTGCGGAGGCAGAGATAGACGGAGAGAACTACACTGTCTACACTGTTGTAGGGCTGCCAGAAGGAGTCACGGAGGGTGCCGAAGGAGAACTCTACAGTTCGCTAGAATACCACCGTAGGGTAAGAAGCCGCGAAGAGTTGGTGGAACAAACAAGGCGAAGTCTAAACCTGATCGACGCTACCAGAGACTTGCTAAAGAATTTGTCCATTTCAGAGGACAACCAGAGGGAGACAACCAACCGGAGGGAGACACCGGAAGGTGACGGCACGACCGAAGGTGCCGAGGGAGCACAAGGGTACCGTACGGGAGGCAATTTGTTTGGTTCGGTGTTAGCAACTTTTTCCGGAGGACCCACGAGTGGAGGTTCAGTTGCAGGAGGCGGAGGATCGCCAGGTACAAGCACACAAGGAATTAGAGGAGCGAGACCCAGCGATGGGATGGCGAGTAAACAAAAATTGCCAAAGTTCACAGGGGAGGGCAAGGAAGACCCCTTACGGCACTGCCGTACATGTGAAACCATTTGGTCCGCCAACGGAGTAACAGACCAGGATGACTGGGTACAGCAGTTCCCAGCCACGTTACGAGGAGTTGCCATAGATTGGTACTCCGATGTGGACAAGCAAAAAGTGGCCACGTGGGCCAATCTACAGAAGGAATTCACGGGGGAGTTTCGGTTGCTCCGTGATGACAATGAAATTGTAACGGAGATATACAGTACCAAACAAGGTACCAAGGAGACAGTACGGGCATACAGTTGGAGGCTGAAAGAACTCTTGGGTAAAATGGAAAGCCAACCCGCAAATGGATTGAAGAAACGATGGTTTGTTGAAGGGTTGAAATCCTCCCTACGGAGGAAGATGAAAATTGTACCCCCGACGTCATAAGACGACGCTTATAATAGGGCGATGGACCTGGAGAGCGAACACAAAACATCAAAGAAGAAGAAAAGTAATAAATCCTCATCCGAGGATGATGACTCTTCACAAGAAAGCAGCAGCGACGACGAGGCTGGCAAACGGGTGCAAGCGCTCCAGAAAGACATGGAGCGAATGAGAAAAGAATTCAAAATAATGAGAAGCACTGGTCGGAATGAAGGGGACATATGGTGCACTAAGTGCAAAGAGGAAGGGCACACAAAGGGTACTTGCCAAAAGAAGGCATTCTACGAGATTTGCCAAGTGATGGGACACTCCACCAAGGAGTGCCCATACAACATGAAAACCCGAAGTACGCAAATGAACCAGGTGCTATTCACGGAGCAGGCCACAACATCCGCACCAGCGGGTACTGGCCAACATACTAACACAACGGCATCATCTGGAGGATACCGGGACAACAGACGCGGCGGCGGAAGGAATAGCAACAATAACAATAACGGAAGCCGTATCCAGTATGACGCCAAGGGCCGGCCAATTATCCAATGTAGGGCCTATAATCAGTGGGGGCACTTCGCCCGTGATTGCACGAAGGAAGCCACCCCTTAGCACCTCTGCCATTGGTGTGGGCCAGGCGACCATGAGGACGCAAATTGCCCGCAGGCAGGGGTTAATCTCCTCAACATTGAGAAGGCTGAGAAGACTCGTGAGATAGAAGTACTGGCAATCACCCGCGCCCAAACGAAAAAAGCCACTTATCCCGACCCCCGTACGGAGAAGGAGAGATCACGGGAGGCAAAGGCCAATATTGAACGTGAGACGACGACCAAACGACGGGACAACGAGGTGGCGAGTACATCATCCTGTACGGAAGCGGAAATAACATCATTGGGCAAATCTTGCAGATAGAGGTGCCGATAAAGGTAAAAGACCTTCTAGACTCTATGCCACAATTGAGGATTGCCATCCTCACCAATGTGCAAAGCACCGCAGTGTCGAGTGCACCACAGGTAGGGGTTCCGGCCATCGCATTATCGAGTGCACCACAGGTAGGGGTTCCCGCCACCGCATCGTCGAGTGCACCACAGGTACGGGTTCCCGCCACCGCATCATCGAGTGCACCACAGGTAGGGGTTCCCGCCACCGCTTCGAAGAGTATACCACAGGTGGAGGTTTCCGTCAACCCTTCGACTGACCCGATGTTACTAGCCTTGAGCAGTGGTAGACACCCAGCTGTGGTAGAAATGGGTATCCGTGGGACCATTCTGAAGGACACCATTGTGGACGGGGGATCTGGGGTGAATGTACTACCAGAAGAAACATGGAAGCGGCTGGGGAAGCCCACCCTATGGCCACCCACATTCAACCTGGTGGGAGCGGACCAACACGGCATTAAGCCACTCGGCCTGTTGATGGCCCAGCAAGTGACAATTGGTACGCAACCATTCTTGTTAGATTTCGTGGTTATTCCCTCGAAGAAGAAAGGCTATGACGCCATCCTAGGGAGAGCGTGGTTGATCAACGCGAGGGTAAACCACAACTGGAAGAAAAATACACTTTCCATGGAGAAGGGAGGGCAGAAATATACCATTGACCTACACACCCAAGATGTCGGCGAAGAGCTCGCCTCTTCAGACTCGGACTCAGAGGACTCTAATAAAGGGGAAGGGGGTCACGATGAAAGCAAGGGCAAGAACGCAATGGAGCCGAACAGTGAAGGGGTGCTCGAATTGGAGGGATGTTCTGAAGATGAGGTATGCTCACTTAACGAGCTCTTCCACTGGCAAATAGAGGATTACGAAATGTTCCAAAGCTACAGGCTCGAAGTAGAGGAACCAGAGCAACCAACAGAGGTGTACCTGCCGGAATACAAAGAATATTGGAAGGGAGACACCCCAAACCCTGGCGACGTAGATAATCCGAAGAGTGTTGGCAACGATTGGAACCCTGTATGGAAGACCGCAGTCTTCAAAATCTTTATTATTCTTCTTCTTCTTATGTACGGGAAGGAGGTCGTGGTCCCTGTAGAATTTGTGGTTCCAGGTCTTCCGATGGCCATTGAAAATAGACTTGCCACCAACGGGCCCAAATTGAAACCCTACCACACGAAGCGCGCAAGGGACCTGAGAGGCCGGACGGACACCCGAGAGGATGGAAGGGGACCCAAGAGGCCGGGCAGGCGACTCGAGAGGCATGGGACAAAAGCAGGAGACTTTTGGGCGAGGAAAACCGAGAAGGATGAAGGGCGATCCCAGAGACAGGGGGCCCGAGCCGAAGACTCTCTAGACAACTTAAAAAAATAAAAAATAAAAAATAAAAAAAATTCGTACGGTCAAAAAAAATAAAAATTAAAAAATTTGAAAAAAAATCGTACAGTCGTATGACAGCGACTGTACGGTCAAAAAAATTATTAAAAAAAAAAAAAGGGACGGACCTACGGTGGGACCACCGTGCAGTGGTAACACCGACGGCGACCACCGTGCGGTGGTAACACCGACGGCGACCACCGTGCGATGGTAACACCATGCGGTGGTAACACCGTACGGTGGACATCGGCAGTGGCACCCGCAACTGCAAAGCCGCATAGCACGCAGCCCGCAGCCGCACAACTCACCCGCCCACACATTCACGCGCCGAACAGCCCACAGCCATGCAACCGCACAAACACACACGCAGTCGCTTAGTCGTCAGTGGTCACTGTACGGTTGAACTGCGTTGGGCATGCGGAAGGAGGACCGTACAGTGTGCACAGTTGAGCATGTTGTCGGTATGTTGGAGGTGTGTCTGTATGGTAAGAAGGGTGTCAACCGCACGGGAAGGTGTCCGCACGATCGGAGGTGCCAGTGGAGGTGTGTCCGTATGGTAAGAAGGGTGTCGACCGCACGGGAAGGTGGCCGCACGATCGGAGGTGCCAGTGCTGTTGTTGACCGTACAGGGAGGTTGTATGGCCGGGGTGCCATCGGGGACATTACAGTGCCAAAAAAAAAAAAGAAGACGACCAGATTTAAAATGATTCGCTGGAGTTTGAAGCCAGGACACTGGAAATTCAGAGTGGAAAAGAAGGGTTTTTGGCATCTTAAAATATCACAGAAATGTTGTGCGCCAGGACCCCGCGAGGGGCGCTGCCCCTCGACCCCGCTGGGGGCGTTGCCCCTAGACCCCCAGTTTATTTTTTGAGCTACAATACACTTTTTCGAGTTGGGCGAAGGGCATCTGAGAAGTCATGGTAAGTGTGGGTTGTTCCATACGGTGAGAAAGAAGCCTGACGCTAAGCATTGGCGGGAAGCCATAAGCCGTAGAGGGAGACGGATTTGGAGGTTGCGAACAAACAGAGTTCGAGGGAAGGCATTGCAGGTCCGCGCAGTTGTATGACACCAGGGAGTTATTCAGTTCAGTTTTTAGCCTTTGGGGAGTGCGATGGAGGATTTGAGGTGTCTCCTAGCATTTGTGCCAGCGGATTGTGGCCACCTCCAGGCATGACTGGTACGCTTTGAGGAACTCGGAGTATGTCTCGGCTGGACATGAGGTTGCCTTGGTGGATGCACAGAGGGCTTGGGAGGAGCTGACTACCAGGTTGGAGGCAATAGTCGCATGAGACTTAGTTCAGCGTACCCAGGAGTTGGATGTCGGGAGAGCAGCACGGGTGGCTATCGAGGACAAATTGGCTAGGGAGACAGTATCATTTGAGTAGCAGTTGGTGGAACCTGAGACTGAAAAACATGTTTTGCAGACAAGTTTGGGTTAGGCACAGGAGGACTGTGATGGCAAAGGAAGCAATATTGGTGAAATCCACACTTGAGCATCGGATGGTAGAACAAAAGGGTTTTCAGGCGAGGACGCAGCAAGTGTATAAGATCCGGGCCCGACTGGCATCAATAGTTCCTGCCGTTCATCTCTATTTTGTATTAAGTCGTCGGAGTCGACTTCTTTTCTTGGGGGGGATGATGTTGCCGGGAATAATCATTATGTTATATATTATGTTTATGTTGTCGTCGGTAATAATGAGTTACGGCAATCAGTTACTTAGCCGACGGGTAGGTAGTTGGAGTCGCGACGGTTGTGTCGCACCCCTTCGGGTATTATATATTGTGTACCTTTTCTTCGAAGTATGATCATGTTAGTCGTGTCAGATGTAATGTTATAAGCACTTATTGTACATGGACTGTGCAATTAATACGGAGGCTGGTTATTTAATATATTTCCATTATGTTCTGTGCATTTACTTTCTGCATTTAACCGTTTACCCGAGAGGGCAAACAAAGGGAAAGAAGCAACCATCAGCAATGGAGGAAGAAAATAGAATCAACTCTATCTGGGAAAGCATCACAGCCAATGAATGTCACACATGGGGGCTTAACAATCTGGCTGATCATCCATTAATGTTTGCATTGCAGCATGCTCAGGCAGACAAGGTTGTCCAAATTCTGTTTTTCAATATCATGAATTTGAACCATATTTAAAACTCATGGTTAACAACTACAATCAACAATAAAATACGACAGTGGTGGAATATATGAATTGCTCTGTAACTATTTCCTTTCAGCCAGTAGAGTTTCTAAGGGTTTTTGGCATACCACGTTCAGGAGTAGCTGGTTATATCAAAACCTACTGCCAAAAATAACATCACAACAGAAGGAAGCCTCCATTCGCAGGATGTGCAAAACCAATTTGGTGTAGCAAGAGAAGGATACAATTTGGCATTCAAGAAAAAGAGGATTGTGAAAGCAGTTGTTGGCAAATGTTGAATGGCAATGCATAATGGATTTGATAAAATGCAAGTTGCGAGTGTCAGTGGTGTGTCAGATATCGCAGTCTGGATGGTGGACTATATGATTGGTCTCGGTGTGGAAAATATTTCCAACTGGGTGATGCTCTTGTCAAAACATATACTGGAGTTTCTATCCCTAAAGCATAAGACTTTTATATGATGCAGCATGCCATTGCATTATTTCTTGATGTTGTTTTCATCTAAAATCCTATAGAAAAAAAGGTCGAGTTTCAACAAGATTCTGCATATGGCTCATCATGGCCTACCATCTTTAGATGTCTATATTGGATATTCAAGCTTCATCAGGGGAGGAAGTCAAGCCTACACATAAGAAACAAAAGCATAAAAGCATAAGGATGCATTGGGTGAAGCAGAGGATAGTAATGAGAACGAGTATGATTGACTTGTCAACATCTACATAAGGCACCACACCCAAGGATGTTCCTTCAGCCAACATTCCTACTACACCCAATGACTTGCCAACCAACTTGTCATTAAATGCAATTGTAAAGAATATTTTTTTCATTAAATTTTGAGATAAATCACTTCCTCTTTATTTTTTAGTTTTGAAAACTCCAAGTTCCCTATTTTCCTTTTCTTAATTTTAAACTTATCCTTTTATAATTTGCTAAAAAGTTGAGATCATTAATGTATACATTAACAAAAGGGACAGTCAAATAAAAGTAAGGCAAGAACTTAGTATTTTTCTTTTCTATTTTTTGGTTTTTTTAATTTATTAATTTACAGCATTCCAGCAAGCAGAATTTGAACCAAACTAATTTGTTTATAAAGATGGAAATCTTTTCTGTTTTTTTTCCTACAGCCTTTTTCAAATGAAGAATCTGGTTTTTCCTATTTTACTGTTACATACATGTACTGTGAACTGTTTGTAAATGTAAGTTTACTTTTTAAGTGCTCTACCCATTTTCAATTGTCAAAATATAAATCTTCTTTTATATTTATTGTTAAATACACATATTTCTTATTTTAGCAGAATATAGGTGTAGTTAATTAAATCAAAGAGTAAGTGCACCTCAAAACAACATAGTTACAGCCTACCCTCATCACCCAACTTCCCTTGTAAAATTCCTGTCAGCATAATTATTTCATCAACAAATTGCCTTGCTTTGTTGATGCCAGGTTTTACAACTGATATAAATTATTGGAAATGTCTATATCTATTTGCTATTTAGTTTTTTATTCCATCAATGATTTGTGTTCCTTTATTGGCACCATGTTTTACTAGCTGATATACCTCATTGAGAAGGTTTACATCTATTTTAAATTGAATATATATGCAATGGTGAATATAGCATATCCATACCACTTCCATTTAGGATTGGGCCCAACAGGATAGAATGCCATATGTAGGCACACTAATGTTAAGCTTGGCTCACAACTCGATACCTTTCCCTATCAACTTTATCCTCATAATTGAACCTTTTTCTACTCAGTCAATCTTACCTCTCATTCCAATAGATTGACCACTATTAGCCATTTACTACACCATATTCATGCCCATATCCATATAGGCATTCCAGCTTTCTGTGATGTCTCCTCCAAACTTGAGACATCAGTTTAGCAGGATTGGATAGAGGGTCATCTTGTTGCAGAGACCTAGTCAGTAGTAGTGATATTCGCCTTCTCCAGAGCTCAATGGTTGTAGATTTGGCATTTATATGGGTTTTACGGCTCCATTCTTCATACTTGCTATTTATAGTAAGCCTTGGCTGTTCGAGAAGGACCCTTTCTATTTTTAGCAGAGCACTTGGTCACATGGGGATTGGCAATGTTGACTCCCATTTCAGTCGGCAGAGTCAATAATAAGTATTTGGAGAGTTATTAATATTTAAGTGGCCAAAATGATATTTAATTATTAAAAGGGGGTTATTATAAAGTTATAAGTTAACTTTATAATTGAGGGTCAAGTTAATCATTAAAAAGGGGCCAATTGAGGAATTAATATTAAATGCCACACTTATGAAATATTAAATGTTTTCCTAAGTTGGTGAAATAACATTATAAAATGTTATTATTATTATGTTCTTATGGAAAATCGAGCCAAGAGGGGATATATATATTTTCTTCATGAATTCGACCTCATTCATTATTGGCATTTGATAAACTTGTTTCATGAGCTGGCTTACAAGGAAGGAACGAGGGTTTCTGCAGATTTCAGAGCTTTTGGCATTGGAGAACATGGAGTAATCATTGCATCAGCGATTTGAGGGTGTGAAATATTCACCTGAAGTTGCTTATTGGATTGGCTTCATCCAGAGGTCAACATTGTGCAGATTGGAGACCATTTCACAGAGTTTTTATCAGTTTTCTAGACCAGATTGAAGAGGTGTTTGTGAACAGTGATTGGGAGGTCATTGGCATTGTTTCCAGGCTTGTACGACCCATGGATTTATTAATAATTTAATACCATTTCTGCAGGTGGTGCCAATATCAATGAGGTGCGATTTGGGTTGAAAAGGCCTTCAAAAATCATAATAAAATTCAAGGAGGGCGCTAGGCTTGCAGAAAAGGGTTGATGTCATCAGCCAAGGATGACGTTGCACATTTTAAGAGTTCCAATCAGATTTACAGCTGCTTTTTCTTTCAACCCCTGCATGGCAGTAGTGATTTCTATTATCCGGGTATGCACAAGATTGTAGAGTCTTTACAATTCAATAAATAAAGGAGAAATAATTCATTTAGTTCTCAGATTTTAGAGTTTCAATTGAATGTTGCATTTGCTTTTTAATTCCAAAACCCCCCAAAAAATACAAACTCAGAAAAAACCAACAAAAAAAGTCAGTAAACTTCATCAAAATCCCCAGTAAAGTCATTGTAAGGACTTGGAGTCTTCACAGTAGTATCAAAGTGGTTTCCTGCCATCCTTTGGGTTTGAATCAGATTGTTAATGCAACCCAATGCCAAAGAAAGGAGGTATTATTAGAGAGAAGCCCGGAAAACTTAGCAACCACCGCAGGTACCAGAAGGAAAAACAGCATCAGGATTAATTGAGACTCACCAGGAGTCGACTTCTAGGAATACAGAATAGGTTGCAAGTATGGTTGACAGAAAAGAAAATAGTCCACCACGAGATGAGGCCAGGGAAGTGAGGGAAACCATGAGAGGGTTACAGGATGGACAATAGCGTATAGCCGATACATTGCAGCAGCTCACCGCAGCCATACAGCAGTTAGCTAATCCTAGAAGACAAAATCATGAGCAAGAGGATAACAGGAGTGTTGTTGGGACTCCCAGGGCTCGTAGAACTCCAACACGCACCCTTGATCGGCCTACCAAGCTCACTTTCCTGAGAATTGAACCAGAAGGAGATGTTGGGGAAGATAATGATCCTATATTTGTTGATAATGTCATGACAGTACACGATGAGTGGAGTTTACTTCCCCCGGATATAAGGGAACACATGGATTTTGATCGGTTGATGAGCCAGAGGAGAGAGCACCAGAGGGCAAGACAAGACAAGAGACCAAGAAATCAGAATGAGGATTTGGAGTATGCTATCAGTAAACTTACCCTCCCATTGTTTGATGGAAGTGGAAAGGTCACAGCATGGTCATGGATACATAAGTTGGACACCTACTTCAACTTACAGCCTATGACAAAGGGAGATACAATTAAATTTGCTGCATTGCATCTAGATGGAGTGGCTCATGATTGGTGGCATAATAGGATGGTTACCATGCAACATAACCTCGTCACTTCATATCAGGAGTTTGCTGATCGGTTGGTTGATCGTTTTCATAAAAAGGATCCTAAGTCATATTTCAGGGAACTTGCTCAGCTTAAACAGGTTGGGAGTTTGGAGAGTTATATTGGAGACTTCCAAAGATTGTCAGTTATGGTTTCCAACATTTCTAAGCAGAGATTAGTAGTGTTGTTCGTGGAGGGCCTATTGGAACCGTTGAGAGGTTGGGTAAAGGCTTTTGACCCACCATCATTGCAGGAAGACATGAAGAAGGCTAGGAGCATAGAGCTTGCAGCACCACAAAGCAAGTTCATGTCTAAGGAAACCTCTTCATCTAGAGACAACAAGTTCTTTCCTAAGAAACAAGGGAAATCAGATTTTAAGGGGGATCAAAAAGGGAAATCAGATTTTAAGGGGGATCAAAAAGGGAAATCAGATTTTAAGGGGGATCAAAAAGGGAAATCAGCAGCTCCATTTGACAGGTAAACACTTAATGATTTACGAAAGAAAAATTTGTGTTTCTACTGCAAAGGTCCTTACGATGCAAACCATGATTGTCCATTGAGGCCTAAGGGCAAGGCGAACCATGCCATGTGGGCTTTTTATGAAGATTCCGAACCTGAAAATTTGGACCGGAAAACTCATCAAGAGGAATCCGATGCAGAGAAGGTTGAAAAGTTGGAAAAAATGGATGCACATGAAGAGGATGTCAAGCTTAAGGAAGCACGCCTTACTAGCATACAGCAAGAGGGTTCAATCAGAATATGTGGGGTATTAGCTGGACAAAAGGTTATCACCTTGCTGGACACAAGTGCCACGCATAATTTTATTGACGCTAGATTGGTTGAGAGGTGTGGGATTCAAACTAAAGAATTTGAAGGTATAAGGGTAAGAGTTGCAGATGGCTACACTCTTAAGTGTGACAAGATGATTTCAGGACCCCCTTTGCGTGTGAATAACTATGAATTTAAGGCAGTTTTTTATGTTGTGACTATGGGAGACATTGATGTAGTTTTGGGGATGCGGTGGCTCATGATATTGGTAAGTTTACCCTTGACCTTCGTGAGATGGAGATGACATTTAAGGTGGATAGGAGGACACATGTTCTGAAACCCATCCGAGATAACAGATTCAGGATGATATCATTTAGGAGAATGGAGAGACTTATGCGCCACGACATGGTAGAAGGGTCAGCAGAGTGTATGTTGATGCCATCACAATAGGGACAGCAGAAATCAAAATATCATCCAAACATACAAGAGTTGTGAATCAAGCACGGGAAGGTATTCAGTGACATCCCACCTGGTAGACATCCAGATAGAGGTATTGAGCACATCATAGAGTTGGAGGGTGCAAAACCCGTGATGATTACTCCTTACAGACATCCGAAGCGGGTGAAAGATAAAATTGAAAAAACAACTAAGGAGCTGCTTGCTATGGGGCACATCAGGCCTAGCAAATCTCCTTTAGCCTCTTTGGTGGTTTTAGTGAAGAAAACGAATGGAACCCTTCGCATGTGTATTGATTATAGGGTTCTGAATAAGAGAACTATTAAGAATAGATATCCGATCCCACAGATAGACGAGCTGAATGATTAGCTTCATGGTGCATGTTTCTCTTCAAAAATAGACTCAAGATCGGGGTATTATCATATCAAAGTTAGAGAGCAGGACATTGAGAAGACAACATCCAGATGCCATTGTGGCCATTTTGAGTTTGTAGTTATGCCCTTTGGGCTAACCAATGCTCTTGCTACATTTCAGGCTACTATGAATAGGATATTTCAGCCACAGCTCAGGAAATTTGTACTCATCTTTTTTGATGATATCTTGGTGTACAACAAAACTTGGGAGGAGCACCTTGGTCATTTGGATAGTGTTAGGAATTCTTCACAAAGAATCCTTGTGTGCAAAAGAATCCAAATGTGATTTGGGCATTACGGAATTGCTATACTTAGGCCACATTATCAGTGCAGAGGGTGTGCGGAAGGATCTTGAAAAGATCCGTGATATCATTGAGTGGCCTACTCCAGTGAACCTCACTCAGCTAGGAGGATTTTTGGGGTTGTGTGGATTCTACTGTAGGTTTGTCAGTGGTTATTCTCGACACACAGCTTCTTTGACAGATTTGATGAAGAAAGGAGCATTTATTTGGACTCCTGAGGCACACGAGTGTTTTGAAAAGTTCAAGCAGTTGATGACTACTTGCCTAGTTCTTGCATTACAAAATTTCAGCAAACCAGTTGAGCTACAGTGTGATGCATCTGGTGAGGGTATAGGTGCAGTGCATATGCAAGATAAGCACCCCATTGCGTTTGAAAGCAGGAAGCTCAGAGGTCCCGACAGGAGTTTTAGTATTTATGATAAAGAAATGTTGGCCATAATGTATGCTTTGGCCAAATCCAGGCAATACCTGGTTGCCAGTAAATTTAGCATCAAAACTGATCATAACAGCTTGAGGCATTTCTTAGGACAGCGAGACCTTAATGATGGCCAGCAAAAGTGGGTTAGTAAGCTTCAATCGTACAACTTTGACATTGTCTATGTCAAAGGGACACAGAATACTGTTGTTGACATGGCATAGCGATTCAGAAATCCAAGACACAACACTATGAATTGCTGGAAATTAAATGTTTATAAGCATAGGTAAATTGTGATAACAATTTTTGTACAGAGTGGGTTGCATTATTGAACTTGTAATTAAACAGTATGCATGAGAAAAAAAGAGAGTAGACAAATGAAATATAAAATTTGGCCTCCCACGTTGGAAATGTAAAAACATATAGGACATAGAAAACAACCTAGCTTACTGGGTTCGCCCCTAGACACCCCTGGTACTGGTCCGGTCCGGTCCGGGTCCCTAGTTTGAGTCCGGTCCGGCCTTGGTTTGACCAGGGTTCGAATTTCTCAGAGGTGGTTCAACCTGGCTCAAACCCGAGCGGACCAACATTGAATACGGTTGAACCCGGGCGGGCCCAGGTTGAATCCGAGCGGCTGGGCGGCCCAAAAAGCAATATATTATGCAAAATTTAAATTTTTTTGGGAATCCGCCAGGTAAAAAGTGAATTTTATACCCTAAAAGTAACTTATAAAACATAATCTTGGCTCATTTCTCCTCATTTGTGTTACAAACAAAAGTTTTTGACAGCAGGTTGAAGAAAGGGTGAACAAAGTTTGGCTTCCATGATCAAATAGGAGTTGAAGACTGATTTTTGAAGCTTCAACAAGTGTTGCAGCATCATTTCCATACATTTGCAAGCTCCCATTGGCTACAAGAGGTAGGTTTTTTAACATTTTTATCCAACTATTTTTGTTTCACAAATTGTCAAACATGAAACATTAATTGATTTTCATTATTTTTTTTATTTTTTTTAATATGTTTATGTTATTTCTTGCCATAGGAACTAGAATGGCATCTACAAAACAAAGAAATGATCCAAATTCTCCCTTTGGAAGTATGTTGACATTATAAAACCACTTCCAGGAGGCGGGGGATTCCGTTGGAGATGCCAAGGATGTGGTATTGAATGTAATAGTTCATATTATCGGGTGGTAGGCCATTTGTGTGGAATAAAAGGAAGAGGCATCAAAAAATGCCCTGGAAAAGATGGTAAAGCTGTACCAAATGAGACAATGATGAAATATATTAGGGAGCATGAGGAGGCTGAAGAGAGAGAAGCACGTAGATTGAATCAAACCGCACCAAAGAAAACAAGGGGAATGCAAGCCCCATCTAATCCCAATGTTGTAGTAGAAGACCACCCTTTCTTTTCCACAGCTAAACCTCAAAATGAAGCACCCCTGTCACGCAAAAGAACAAAGGGGCCTTTAGAAACCGCATTTCAAAATGAGAGTCGAGACATTGCTGACCAAGATGTAGCAAGGTGCATATATGCAAATGGGTTGGCTTTCAATGTTGTTCGCTCCCCATATTGGAAGCAAATGTTGAAAAGTGTTAATGAAACTCCAAGAAGCTATCAAGGCCCAGGTTATGAGAAGGTGCGTGGAACATTCTTGGAGAAAGAGGTGAAGGGGGTTGAAGATGCATTGAAACCCATAAGGGATTCATGGGCTGAGACAAGTTTATCAATTGTTTCAGATGGGTGGAAAGATTCTAAAAATCGTCCCTTGATCAATGTCATAGCGGTGTCCCCTAAAGGGGCAATATATATATGTGGTTGTTAATCGGCTTACTATGTACGGCCAATTCCTTCCGATCACAACAACATATTCAGCTGCATAGGTGGCAAATTTGTTTTTACGTGAGGTGTCTAGGTTACACGTATTACCTCGAAGCATTGTCAATGACAGAGATAGTCGGTTCATGAGTCATTTCTAGCGAGAGCTATTCAGACTATGTGGAATGGAACTTACTCTGAGTACTAGCTACCACCCACAGACGGATGGTAAGACAGAGATCGTGAACAAATGGGTGGAGGGATACCTCTAAAATTATATAGCTGGGCAAAAGAAAGCTTAGGTGAAGTGGATTTACCTATGCGAGTACTATTATAACACCACTCATCATATGTTGATTTAGATGACACCATTTATGGCATTATATGGTTATGAGGCGCCTAGTTTTCTTGATTTGCTATTGAGTGACAGTAGAGTGCCTAGTGTTGGGAATTTGCTACAGGATAATCAAGATATTGTGAAGTCACTCCGTGAGAATATACAAAAGGCACAAAATCAATAGAAGCAATATGCGGATCAGAAGAGAGTAGACCGCTCTTTTGAGGTAGGGGATATGGTGTATCTAATGTTACAGCCCTATCGGCAGTCCACTCTCACAAAGAGTGGTACAAAGAAGCTTAAGCCACGCTACTACGGACCCTTCAGAATTATCAGACAAGTAGGCGAAGTGGCTTATGAGTTGGACTTACTGGCAAATAGCAGAAAACATAATGTATTTCATGTGTCACGCCTCAAAAAGACGTTAGAACATCGTGTGGTTCCTTCTGCAGTCCTACCATCCTTACATGATGAGGGGAAATTCATTTTGGTACCTGAGGCTAATTTGGATGTTAGAGAGAGGCAATTGCAAAAGAGGGTCATTAGGGAACATTTGATTAAGTGGAAGGATTTGCCGGTTGAAGACGCTACTTGGAAGAGTGAGGATATTCTATAGCATCCTAAGTTGAAATTGCTTGGGGACAAGCAATTTCAAGGAGGGGCGGACTGTGATGTCCCTTCCAAACTAGAGACGTCAGTTTAGCAACATTAGCCTATCAATGGGCCCTCGTAGGCTAATGGGATTGGATCGAGGGCCATCTTGTTGCAGAGACCTATCAGTAGTAGTGATATTCACCTTCTCCAAAGCTCAGTGGTTGTAGATTTGGCATTTATATGGGTTTTACGGATCCGTTCTTCATACTTACTATTTATAGTAGGTCTTGATTGTTCGAGAAGGACCCTTTCTATTTTTCGTAGAGCACTTGGTCACATGGGGATTGGCAATGTTGACTCCCATTTCAGTCGACAGAGTGAAATAATAAGTATTTGGAGAGTTATTAATATTTAAGTGGCTAAAATGATATTTAATTATTAAACGGGGTTTATTATAAAGTTATAACTTAACTTTAAAATTGAGGGTGAAGTTATCATTAAAAATGGGCCAATTGAGTCCAAGGGGTTGAGCTTAACTGGTTAAAACACTGGGTTCTCACTGTGGAGACCCAAGTTCAATTCCCAATAGGGACATCTGAAGTGGAATTCTAAGTTGTCTCTTGGCCTTCCATAGGATGGGGAAGGTCTTGGGGTCAATCTAATCAAACATAATAATAATAATAATTCAAAGATATGTAATGGGGATGGGGGCCCCCACTGTGTCCCCACTGGTTCATAGCTCCAGTCAAAAGCTATTCAGGCTTCGGCCAATTACCGATCAAAAAAAAAATTAAAAAAAAAATGGGCCAATTGAGGAATTAATATTAAATGCCACAATGAAATATTAAATGTTTTCCTAAGTTGGTGAAATAGCATTTTAAAATGTTATTATTATTATGTTCTTATGGAAAATCGAGCCAAGAGGGGATATATATATTTTCCTCATGAATTTGACCTCATTCATTATTGGCATTTGATAAACTTGTTTCATGAGCTTGGCTTTGGAAGAAAGAACGAGGGTTTCCGCAGATTTCAGAGCTTTTGGCATTCGAGAATGTGGAGACTATTACAAGTGTGGTTGTCGTTGCACCAAAAGATCGAACTTTAATGCCCAATACAACCACTAGACTTATAGAATCCACAAGAGGTGGTTAAGCCATGTCACAAACCCGAGCGCTGCTCTACACAGCACAAGGAGACCAAGGGTGTTACATCCCACTTGTGCCCTAGTTGATTTTGTGCAGTATTTGCGTCCTAATACATGTTAACCCTAGTGCATTTTGATATACTCGTATGATGTATAATGTGCCTAGTTTTGTGCTTTAAATGATGGATTTGTTCAGATGATTATACATATGTGAATAATGATAATTATGTTTTCTATGCAAAATTGATGTACTTTGATTTAGTAAATTGAGGAATTTTCGTTAGCAATATGATATCATGTTTCACTTTTATCACGATTTATTAATTATCAAAACTAGACAAGATTTGATCTAACCGATTTCCGTGGGCCAAGTGTATGTAGGAGACCGTCGTCCTCCACAAAAGGAGGGAAAGTATCATCAAGTCGGGAGGTGAAAGAATGGAAGAACTCAATGCCGTTTGAAAACCCTAGCCTAAGCCAGGTAAACCTAGGTTGATCTTGTCGGACCTTGATTAGCCAGTGCGTTAGGTAACCTAGTAGGTCAGTGCATAGAATCTAAGGTTTGTCGCTTCTAGAAATAATTATTAATTATTAATATTAATAAATTATTTCGTTAATTATTAATTAAGTTGACTGGACTAATATTACCTTTATTATTTAAATATATATGTTTATATATATAAATATAAATAAATATGTATTATTAAATTTAATTATAATTGCCTGGAAAGTTTTATTTTAATTAAATAAATTATTTTATTTGCTAACTTTAATTGGCAACTCAATAATTAAGTAAATGTAATTATTTTCTTTCATAGTGTTGAAAGAAATAAGACTTAAATAAAACTTTTTAAATCTTATTAATGTTAGCCCATTACATAATTTTTATTTAATGAGCAAGCCTAAATATTTTATCGGGCTAGTTGGAAGTTATAAAGAGCAAAAAAAAATATTGTCATGTAAAACCATGTATATCGCCATCCTTCATTCTTGAGTTACCGGGCATTGAAGGAAATGAAGCAAATAGGTTAAAGACATTACGCATCATTATATATCAATATGGAAAGATATTTTTGCATTCTTATTTTTGGAGGGCTTTTGGTGAAAGCGAAATGCAGTCACGGGAAACGCAAGCAGGCTTGTGTGACTCATTGGGCAGTATGGAAAATCCTGCCTGGTATTAGGGCGTGGGATTGAGACTGCGTTGGTATATAAAACCAAAAGGATAAGAGAGGACATATCATATTTTACGGCTGGCTTTTGGAAAACGACAGAGGGTGAAGGTTGTTGTGCATTTTTCTGCCATTATCAGCATTGTTGTTTCATACTTTTGAGGGTCTTCGGTTGGGCTACATCTTTCCTCAGGTCATTCTATCTCCTAGACCTGCGATTTCCTCTTCCTCTTACAATTATTTGGTTTCTCAGATAGAAATTAGAAGGAAGAAATGCATATATGCGTTTGTGGTTGTAAAATACCGAAAGTCTGAAAATATTCATGAAATTCTTATGAGTTGGAAACCCTTGTGCATTTTAATGAAACATAATGTTGTTATTTCAGTTCTTAACTAATAACATTCAGCTGGAAATTAATCTTTGAAATTTTCGAGTAGGGTTTTAGGTAGTTTGTAAAAGAAACTTCAAAGAAGGTATATCTGTATATATATTTGTGTATATAAATGGAAAAATATACACAAATATGTGTGTAGGGATGCCTGCAGGCCTGAGATTTGCTATTTGTCCTTTTTAAACATGTTTAAGAAGAGAAAACAAGAATTTATTAATCTATACCTCGGTTGAAGAGGGATTAACTCTTGGTTAAAAGAAATTACATGTCTATTTCCTGCAGCACATCTATATTTAAACAGATTTGTTCACTGTTTGGAACATTAAGAATGATAGGAGCGAAGGTCTTTATTTCTTATTGTATAACTGTGAAGGGCAAGACATCTCTAATGTGTTAATTATGTTGTTACCTTCCTAGACTAGGAAGTTAAACCTTCAGCAGTCTCGTTAAAAACAACTGTAACCAAACAGGAAAAACGGCAGGTCTATTATTTAGATACATTTGTAAACACTAGTTAAACTACAGTCTGGAGTAAAATTTTACCCCCAGAATCTCTGCTATTTATTAAAATTTAAGTCAGGGTAACACAAGGAAAAGGTCATTGTTAATGTATAACTGAAGTAAACTAAGCCTTCAACCTTAGACATCAAGAATACTCATTGTGTCTGCAAAGGTGCAGATACAGGTACACGTATGTACCATACTTGGGCATATACTGACAATTATGTACCAGTGTGTTAATAACTGGTAATACTTGTCGTATACGCAAAGGTAATTGTACTCACGTGTCCTTGTATACGTATCTTGGCATACACTGGTAAGTATATTCCGACAGCGATACAGATTTGTATCATTCCAAGGAAGAGAGTTCTTTTCCGAGTCAACCTAAAGAAGATTTTGACCTCTAACCAAGCTTCCAGAATTTCTTAAACTAAGAGGATAAGTCAGCACTTAAATAATCTTCTTTTATTAAAAGCAACCGCTCTAGTGATAGGAAATTTATCCATACCCTATCCTAGGAAGGCAATGGGTGGAAGAGAACAATTAAACATGATGCAGTAGCATCATCATCGGGAGGTTACTCCCAAGTGACCGGACAGCAGAGACATGTCCAGCAGGTTAAAATCCATACTTAGGATTTGAACGTACAATTGGTAACTCCTATGCCCCTATTTCCTAAGCCAGGGGTTCAGTTGAAACCTGTTGAAAACATAGTAGTTGTGCAAAGAAGAAATGGTTGATAACACTTGAAATACTTATACTATAACTTTTGAATGTTAATCCCAAGATGGTCCTTAGACTTACTTTCGAGTTCAACTGAACTCCTTAACCCACACTTTGTCGAGAAGGGTGAGATCATTGACAGCGCGAAAACTCGTGCTTACAGTGTAAAACCTTGGCCAAGGTGGTGCTGCGTAATGCATGCACTAGTCTGATCTTTAGCACCAGATACACCCTTAGTCAGAGCGTCATACTAGTAGGGAGTTACCCTTAGCGTATGACCGACTAAGTGTGTAGGTCCTAACACCAAGTCTCAAATGGCATTGAGTTCTCGTATTCCTTTACCTCCCTGCAAAGAGCCGGGCCAGTCCAGAAGGATATGGCACGCGGGACTAGATAGTCCGTGGTTGTGCGGAAAAGCGCCCTAATGATACTTTCCCTCCCCACCAATATCATGACAGAGTTTGAAGTTCAAAATTTAGCATCAGTTGAAAAGTACTCTCTAAACCCTATCTCTCTTTCATTTCATGCAAGTTAATTAGTTCTTAATATTGCATGTATGCTTAATTTTTAGTTCAATGTACTTAATCTTCAGTTATCGTTATTCGTGTTCCTGTTTTGAATAAAACAAAATAAAAAAATATATCCATCTTGCTATGCTTATGTTAACAGCTATTCTTTTGCAACGGTTAGATTATTTGAATGGTTATCTCTTTTAAAATTTTCTGAATGTTACAAAGGGCACACACCTTGCAACAATCCCCCCCCACGGCAAGCAAGGGGATTGAACCTGTGACCAAGCTCTAATACAACGTGTTACAAGTGTGGTTGTTGTTGCACCAAAAGATCGACCTTTTAATGCCCAATAGAACCACTAGACTTATAGAATCCACAAGAGGCGGTTAAGCCATGTCACAAACCCGAGCGCTGCGCTACACAACACAAGGAGACCAAGGGCGCGCACCTTGCAACAGAGACTTCATTGCATCAGCGATTTGAGGGTGTGAAATATTCAACTGAAGTTGCTTATTGGATTGGCTTCATCCAGAGGTCAACATTGTGCAGATTGGAGACCATTTTACAGAGTTTTTTATCAGTTTTCTGGACCAGATTGAAGAGGTGTTTGTGAACAGCGATTGGGAGGTCGTTGGCATTGTTTCCAGGCTTGTACGACCCATGCATTTATTAATACCATTGCTGCAGGTGGTGCCAATATCAAGGAGGTACGATTTGGGTTGAAAAGCTCTTCAAAAATCATAATAAAATTCCAAAGAGGGGGCTAGGATTGCAGAAAAGGGTTGGTGTCATCAGCCAAGGGTGAAGTTGCATAATTCTAAGAGTTCCAATCAGATTTACAGCTGCTTTTTCGTTCAACCCCTGCATGGGAGTAGTGATTTCTATTATCCGGGTATGCACAAGATTGTAGAGTCTTTACGGTTCAATAAATAAAGGAGAAATGATGCATTTGGTGTACTAATCTAATTATTCATTTAGTTCTCAGATTTTAGAGTTTGGTTTGAATGTTGCATTTGCTTTTTAATTCCAAAACCCCCAAAAAAATACAAACTCAGAAAAAACCAACAAAAAAAGTCAGTAAACTTCATCAAAATCCGCAGTAAAGTCATTGTGAGGACTTGGGAGTCTTCACACTTTCCTTGCCCTTTTCACTAGCTGTAGTGAGCCAACTTGGTACATGTTCCAACAACTTTTTGCTATGTTTTGGTATTTAAAGGCTAAGTCACAAGGTTTGCCGAATTTCGGCCATGATATTCAAAATTTGGCGAACTTCAAAACATGAATAAAAAATTGACATTCACCCGATATTCGTACGGATAATGGCGTAGTTTTTTTTAATAAAATATATTAAAAATAGATGTTTTTCTAGGGTTTTTGTAGGTCGAGTGGCACGACCGATGGAAATGATATTTCTTGTACTCACTCAATAATGAAGTAGGAGAACAAATCACTCAAATGCTAGAATATATTTGTGACAATTTTTTGTTGGCCGATAACATTTTCTGTTTAGATTCGCAGCCAAGAAAAAGTGAGGTCGTTCATGGTTCATGGCTGTACCAGCGTGTGGAGTTATATGACGAAATTATTTTACTCATGGCTGTAGCAACATGTGGGAGATGAGTGTTGATTTTAGGCAATCAGATGTTAATCTAGTTACTTGAATTATAATCAGACTGAGAATAAGCAGAAATAATAATAAAAGCACAGAACACAAGACACAAGTACCCTGGGAAAACCTCCCTCTTGGAGGAAAAACCCAGCATCAAAAATTCAGATCAGTTCCTTATTTATAAGCAGATTACATGAATCAGATTACTTATCTGATTGAGTGCCAATCTAGGGCAGACTGAACCTAGAAAATGCAGCTGTAATATGTCTTCAGAGAGAGCAGAATATCGACACCACTTGAAGAGGGAGATCACTGAAGTATAGCGCACCACCTTGCCCAGCAAGTTGTCCAATGGATTCGCTCTCTAACATGCCAGATTCGCTGACTGTTCTTGCATAAGGCTGATCGCACTTGATAATGATTGTGAGTTGTGTAGAATGAATCTTGTTTATATACAAGATTCATGCTCAAGTTTTCCCAAGTCGGCTTTTGCCAAATTCCCTTTATTTTACATATTTAATTTGCACTTTTGGAGCCCAAATTTGGGGCCTACATAACTTGTAAGTTGAGGCACGTTTCCTTTTAGGGCCCAGCCCTATTAGACATAAACCACACGTTACATTTGGGCCCAGCCCTATTAGACATAAATTACTTTAACCTTATTACAATAAGATAATATTTTAATTGCCACACGGCATTATTAAAATATGGTCCGAACTAGCTAAGCATTTTAACAATGAGGGGTAGAGAGGATAAATGGTACACAAAATGTACATAGGGGTAGCAGAAGACTCGAACCTGTCTGCTCGTGTTTCACGTTTAATATTTTGATTTTTTTTTTATTTAATTCTTTTCTTTTTCCAAATAAAGCTTACATTCGGTTTTGTTTTTATTTTAATTTTCGGTTTTTTTTTTTTAGTTAATATATTAAAATATAATATTTTTAAACTATTTAAATTAGATCTAACATATTAAATTTAATATATTTATTATTTAATATATTAATAATATTTAAATTAAATTTTTAAACATATTATATTATAATATTTTTAAATTTGTTATAATATATTCAAATTTAACATAATATTATTTTATTTTTATGGATTTATTAAAATATTAAAAAAAACAATTTATATAAGAAATTTTATGATGATTTTTTTTCTTTGGTCAAACTTCATCCGAATTTTATGGTTGCCGAATTCGAACTTGAACTCGAACCTTGCGACATAGTTTAAAGGCATTCAAACAACTTATTGCTATGTCTTGGTATTTAAAGACATTCTTTTCGACAATGAATTTGTAAGGAAAATCAGAGAACATCTAGTGCAAAAAAAGAAGTATTCATTTTAGTTACATTTCAAGTTAAGCCTAAAACAAATCATTGTATGCATCAAAATCACATAGGCCATCCATTAGTCTGTGCCTGCTGTTTGCAATCATTTTCTAAAAGCCACAAAGCCAGTCCAAAAAGGGTGTTGACCTCAGTGAACAACACCCTTGCAATCCAGCAACTTTCCAAAAGGTATTTTAAGTACCACCTTCCTTTTGTGTATCCAGATGTGAGCAGAAAATTATGAGTAAACTAAAATAATTGAGATGCAAATAACAACCTAAAAATACACAATTATCAAGCCTACACTCATGATTAGGACACTAAAAAGGAAACCAAACAAAAAGCAATAAAAGCGCAAACTCAAGTCTCCTTTGATTTGACTATCGTTCAATTTGAATGCGTGCTCGATTCTACGTCTCCATAGGTGCTTGAAAACGCTCCATGATGGTGGATATGAGATGCAAGTTAAGCTAAATGATGTATGTAAGATGCAAATTAGAGTGATTAAACTAACATTATGACTTCACTATGCAAATAAACGTGGTGAATTACAAAGGAAAAATGAGGGATTAAATAGGCAAGGATGAGGGAATGCAGAGACTTAGAAATGTGCCACTTGTCCCACTTGAGTACAAGTGGCAATGCAAGAGATGACAAATCTTCCCTTCTCCAGGCCAAGTGTCACAGCTCAAGATGACAAGTGTAGCCAAAGACACATGTCGGTTTGGGAGAGAAACACCCAAACAAAATTGATTATTTTCCAAATATTTGCAAAATTAGGGAATGTGCACATGTAACAAGGGTGGTTGAAGGGATAGGGTTGGTTCGAACCCAAGGGTGGTTAGTGGGTTAGGTTAGATGTGAGGTTAGATGGGGGTTAAGATTAGGAGCCATGTGCTCTAATTGAATTATTTGAATTATTAAATCCAAATAAAATGACTAGGAGGGAAAAAAGAAAATATGAATTAAATTAAATAAATGACATTTATTTTATTTAATAGAAGAAGGGTAAAAGGGGATTACTTAATTAAAATGTTCACATCACGCATTAATTAATTCATTGGAAGAAGATGCAATAATCAATTAATATATGCAACCAAAGGGATTAAATTCGATTAAATTAATTAATCAAATATAAGTGTCTACATCAGATACCAAAAAGATTACAGTGCCTGCTAGCTCAGATCAGTGCATTAAAGGTCTGCATCCCAGGGCCAAATCAGAGCTCCTCAGAATTGATCCACAGAAGATTCTGAGTTTGTTCTGATTCCTAGACCGTAATCACATCAAGAGCATTAATTTCTGGGCTATGTCGAATTGATTCTGTAAATTCAGCTTTTCATCAAATTGACAGCTAACTGCCCTATGCATTTGCATTTGATTTCTAAAAATAGCATTTCAATTTAGTGACTGAGCTCCTTGATTTCAATCTAGGCTAATTGTAAGCTTGTTTATTTTGTATTTATTTACGTAGCCTTGATTTATGTATAAGAGATTTTATCCCTTACAATACTCTTTTCACAAAAAGGAATAGACTAATAGGAATTTAATGTTTCATGTATAATTTTTTGAGAATCAACCCAAAAATTGTTACTTTTTTTACACCATTGCTCTTAATTGAAGTACTCTTTACACTTACAGAAATATGATCAAAAAGAATCTGTTCCTGGAACCTCATCTTTTTCCAAAAACAAACTCTGCATTTTGCATTTTGCATTTTGGTCCTTTATAATGACGATACCATCAATCATCAATATTATTTTGATCCCTTCATATTGTTACTAATATGGTACTATTGTGTTTGAATGCCAATACCAAATGACACAAATTTGCACATCCAACAACTTGCTAAAATAAGTCTAGTTCAGAACTTAGCATATGGACGGAATGTTGGACTTGAGATACATTAAATCTTCAAGACCCAGGGCTTTAAGTTTTACAAAAAATAGAGTTGATCTCAGGGCTTTTATGCCCCTAACCTTGAGAACAAACATAATACTAATGCAAACCCTTCTCAGCCATCTTTGCAGCATAAGTGTCAAATCCACCTTAAAGTACCACATACACAAATCCACTTTCACATCTCAGGTTAGGTGGTATGCAAAGGGTTGTGGTGTAAAAGAAAAGGGATTCATTTGTATGAGAGTTACACAAGAGATTGAAATGCCCACTAACCTAACCCATTACCCAATAGGCATGTAGAAGTATCAAAATATGGGTAAGCGAGTTGTCAAATATTGAACTATCAGTAGACAAAGTTGTGGAGTACTAAAGGTCAGCTGCATTCTCAAGTGGTTGACCCAAGTTTAACCACACACTGCAGTATGGCAGGCCCTAATACTTGCCCCCAAGGCACAATAAGATGCACACAGTCTCACCCAACATCAAAATATTTTAATATTAAAATTAGGCCAGTCTTAGAGACAGACCTAGAGCAAGAAAAGGTTTAAGTGAGCCAGATTCAACTCCACACCATAGTAAGGCTTCCCACCACACCACCCTCGCATCAGAATAAGACAGAACAAATCTCATCCTGCACTGCTATAAGGTAGCCCACAGCCTTATGGCAGACTGCAAGCAAAAAGAAAAGGTTATGTGAACATAATTTTGCATTACAATAAATATTAAATATTTGTATGACCCACTTGTTAATTTCTGTGTGGTTCTGTGAACTACAGGTGTCAGGATGCATACAAAAATCATTATGGTATTCTATATTAGTTTTATATGTATGGTTCTCTCCCAAGGCTAAAAAATTGTGAAAATGGTTGTGTAATTTGGGTTGATGTACCGACTCAAAATACCCAAATCACGTGAGTGACAGGAATGCCTGCAGGTGTATTCATTTTTTATGTTTTGTATCATCCACATATTATGATATTTGTCATATAGATTCTTTGAAAATACTGTACTAGTAAAAAAAATATTTAAACATTACATCAAGCACGGCTAGTCTCAACAATCGCATATCCAACAACCATATAAAAGCAATGCAAAACAATCAACTAAGATGAATCCTGCTAAAAACAGAATGACTAGAAGAATTTAAAACAAGCTTTAGCCATATTTAATGGAAATGGGTAATTTAAGCAACCATTAATTATATTTGGTCATGTCCCAATATTTTATAACAAATGTACACGGAAGGAATGATGATTAGCAGTTTTTACCTTGTAGAGAATACATTCTTGCACTTGCCAATTCTGAGGGTAGAGAATCACCACGATTCAAAGATGTAGAAAGAACAAGGCCAAATGGATCAAATAAATAAAGAGATCCACCAGATACTATAAATGAAATGTCACAAAGCTGGTAACAACTAAGTAATCCTGAGCCATAATTGACAGCTTGTCCTCGTAGATTCCATGGAGGATGAAGTTGAAGAATGCATATTTCTTCCATGCTTAGCACAGCCCCTTCAAGTACAACTGTTAGAGCAGGACCTTGAAATTCTCCTGAAAAGCATTGCAAACAACCAGAACCATAAGTCAGACTCATCTGTGTTGAAGATACAAAGCAAAGGAATTTTTCTTCATATTAGCATTCCTTCACAACCTTCCCTGACATTAAACAATATTCCAGAAATAAATTCAAAGGAGAGGAATAAAAATTACAACATAGGACAGAAGTTCAGACAAGACTGGGTTTAAAGCTTTTATTGAAGGGAAAACTAACAAAAAATCAATTCAAACCTAGATTAGGTTGAAGCAAAGACTGCCTTGGATGATCCCGTTTATCATATAAAATATGAAGTTTCCTTGCTTTACATCGGTCAGCTATCTCTAGAAGGTCAAACAAGAGAAGATCATAATTTCCATATCTCTTAAGAACCTCACTTATTCTAATATGATCCATGCAGGGTAGGTCTTTTGTCATTTCCTGATCCATAACAGATATATTTCGCAGTGACTTTGCCCCAAGTCTTTCAGCCAAATCATTAGCTATGCTTGAATGCACATAATTTTGAACTTCAATATTCGTTCTCACTAGCCAAGGAGCATCATTATAAACAAGATCCCTTACAGATCTTAGAATCCCAGAGGCATCTGGTGCCAAAATTGAACCTTGAAAACTATCAAATGCCATTTTTTCTCCCAAAGTATCTGCAACTGCCTCAAGAACCCGAAGAACAAAACTCAATTGTTCTGATGAAAGTTCTTTTCCTTTTACGTCTTCATTTAAATGTTGTAAGACTTGTATATAATCCATAATGTCAAATGTCAAACGTACACCCAAAGCAGTAAGAAGGTTTTTGAATACTGACAACTCGGATGGCACAACATACAAATATGGCTGGAATTTCGCTGGTGAGTCAAAGGCCAGCTCCTTAGAAGACACAAAATTATCTCCAATCCACACCCATTGCATTCCCTCAAGGAGGGATTGTAATATTACAAAATCTTTTGTTGCCACAAATTCCTGCATAAGTGAATAGATTGATGGGACCTCCCTTTGAAGTACTTCATCTAGGAATTCCCTTCTGTTGCTATCAGAATCAGATTTTGCAGAACTGTAGGCCTTGGATAACTCAATCAACTGAGCTGCCAGTACCCCAACATTTGGCCGATCCAACCAGCCAAGTTTGTGTTGTATATTCGATGAGTGGCATTCACCATCCAGTATGCGCATGGTTGACGATACTAACCACATTTGGGACTCTTGTCTAACCACTTTTGGAGGTGCTAGTGAACCTCTGATTGATTTGGGCCAAGGGATTCCCTGGACTGGAGGATCAATATAAACAGGACACCAATAGGTGTTGGCTAGTTCCACCCAGAACTCTTCTTCTAATTCATCACCCACCAAACCATCTGCTTGACGAGCAATATCATTATGTGTTTCACAACTCTTTTCTTTAGGGGAATTTGTTAGAATTCCATCTTTTTCATCATCATAGATGTGATCTTCATGCCCTGAGATCTGAGGTGGTTCTGTTGAAATTATTCCAACCTCCATTTTATTGATAAATGCCAGTAATCTCTTAGCCATTTTGAATGCTTCAGACTCTTTTCCAGCTTCATACAGCATTGCAATGGATCTTGCACTATCCAGTAAACCCTTCTGACCTAGAGAATTTTTCAATCCCAGTTCAACCAAAAAATCAAGGATTTCCGGAGCTTTAAACTCTCTTGATGGAAAAAATGCATCTTCATTCAGTAACAGCTGTAGCTCTGGAACACGTGGATCATACAACCTGCTTGAACAGGAAACAGATTAAAGAAAAGAGTCTTCTGATCTTATATAAAAATACAGATAACAAGGTTTTACAAAAGCAAAAGGCTTACCAGTAGCGTACTTTAATTTTTTTTTTATTTCCTAAGGTTTAGAAAGTAATAATGTGCAAAATATGAAGATTCACAAAAGCTAAAGAACACTCATGGCATGAAAATATATTTTGCTTCCTAGTAATTTATTATGTTTATTCATTTGTTATATTACAAACATAACATTATACCCAGCTTTCTTTTTCATCTTTCTCATATGGAAGGATGTATTTTATTGTTAAATTGACAAAAGTAACTGAAAGAACATAATAGACAATCATTGCAGAGCCAACAAGTAGTATTAGCACATCCATATCAAGGCAACATTGTAAAAGACAAAGACCATGTGAACTTTGTCTTATCCTTGAATCTAGCAAACAATGCATCAGCTAGAATACTACTAATGTACTTATACACAACCAGAAGTTTCACATGAAATTTCAAACAGGTTCAAAAGCAACTTCACCAGAGGTAAGTAGAAAAGCATCACTTTTTGAAAGCCAAATTCCTTTAACACAGATAAGGCTTCAATGACCAAAGATAACCTAGAATGCAAACACAAATTCAAACAAGATGGGGGCAGGTTTGTCACCAAATACCAAAGCCACATGGTAGTAAAACAGGGATGGCTTCAACCCAACATCATGTAACACATGAGCAAAAGAAATACCATGAACATGATATAATGATCCTACCAGGCCACCATCAGAGAGGAGAGCATTTTATAAAGAAATCAAAAACACTCACAACATGTCAGCAAAAAACAGCCATGCAGCAACATTTATGGACAATATAAATTATTAAATTTAGGCATAAGCTGCAAAAGAATATCATTTGAGGAACATTTTGGCTCTACATCCTTTTCCAACAGATGAGGTTGATTTCCTATAACAACATAAATGAGAGAAGGCATATGTGCTGCTGTAATGTGTCTCGCAGCAGTCTCAAACTTATTGCATCAAGCTCTCCTAATCCATGTCTATATTGATATTTCATGTTAAAGGATGTCTTGTTGCCTCTTCAAATTTCAATGACATGAAAATATATTAATGCCTGTGAATGGCCAAAATATATCGATGAAACTTAAAAGTATATCAGCAAATAAAAAGAGGAATAAGAAAGAAGAAAATCCAAGAGATTATATTAATGTCCTTAAATGACCAGAACAAGTCAATGGGAAACAAAAATATAGATGGTGGCACTAAAATGATAGTGCAGAAAGAAGCAACATGATAAACCTAAACTATCAACACAAGAATAAAGAATTCCAGAGGGCTATAATAACTCGCGGGAAGAAAATAAATATAGATTATAAAAGATGCCTCTTCAAGAAATAGCACACAAGGCTATACAAAAAAGAAAAATGAACACATATGCTGCTAATTAGGAAAGAGAAAGAAGCTAATCTTGTAATCCCCATTTGACCTCAAAAGTAAGAAGAGAAAAAAATATCACCAAGGGCCTACGGGATAAGGTTTTTCCAAAAGGGGTTGAAGATTTTCATAATTCATTATGCAGTTGGAAAGTTTAAATGTTTCATATTAAGAAAACAAACTGTAAAAATATCAAAACGGAATATACAACATGATTCATACAAAATACTAGTAATAGAAAACAATAATAAATGACCAAGTTGTTTTGAGTCTTATATAAGACCTTTACTACAAATATCAGAGTTCCCAAATTGTGCTTTCTGAATACCATAACCTACTTACAATTCAATTGTACCATGGTTCTATCTTCAGAAGCTCTTGCTTTTTGTGTCCATACAAAATAAAGATACACACTCACTGTGACAAAAGGAAAGACTAAGTTGAGTGATACCTTCCAGGCTTTCGTAAAGATCCTTACCCTGTCAGGATGAAAGGTAATTCAGAACCCAATTTCCTGACTGCAGAATCCTCCTGAATTAAACGCCTGAGGACCTGAATAACCTTCAACATAACTTTTGATTGTGAAGCAAATTTGCATATAGACTATGTGTTGTTGGGTATTTAAATCCAAAATCAAGTTTGTTTTAGCTTTTAATTTTGGTTTTATAGCCTGGGAATATCTAATACAGAAAAAAGTGTTGGAAAGGCATGAATCTCATTTAAGATTCCCTCAAATGTAGAAATTGAGAAATTTAAAGAGGAAAGTTTATATTTTAGAATGAAAGAGGAATATGAAAGGTTATTATGGTTGGCTTTCTACAGGTTGCAATCCTCATGAAACGTAATATTGTTTAAATGGGTAAACTGCCTATGGTCACCAACAGTAATTTCTTCTTTTGATCAATAATTCGTGTCTTGCCAACCGGAAGTTGGGAGACCTCCAATTCAGTCATGTGGTATCAAAGCAAGGAAAGAATACTCATTGTGATTGAGTGTGAAGTGCTTTTTTTTTTCAATTTTGGATATGCTATTTGGGCAAATATTCCCAACAATTTGAAGATTAAAAGAAAGAAATAAGGAATGATGTCTTCTTGTAAAAATTTAGTCAGTTGTGAAAATCAAAGAAATGAAGCCACAGGCAAATTTGGAGGGAGCAGCAGCAGCAGCTAGGAGAGGGTGCATAACAACAAAAAGAGGAATGAAAAGCAGCTACAAAAGATTCAGAGCCCACACCATGCAGCAGGGTAGAAAGGGCGTGCAGCAAGGTAGAAAAGGCGTTCAGCACTGGAATTGCTGTGCACAGCACTTAAAAGGAAGCTTGCAGCTGCCTTTTTCAAAAGCCACATTTGAAAAAATAAAAATAATGCCAGACTATTTTGACCAGGTGTTTTTCAAGCTAAAATCTCTCTTTTTGGCATATGAAGAAAGTTTTTGGTTTCATTATTTATTGGAAGAAGCAATAAATAAGTTCATCATCAGCCAAGATGTAAGTTTTGATGATATAAAACTATGGATAAGTCTCAACTTAATCAAAGTATTCAAGAATGAAGTTAAAAAATAAGGACAGCAGGTAAGCTTGTCCCTCTATAGAGATTGTCAAACAAGGTTAAATGGTGTAGAAGATCAAAAACTCCATCATCTTCTGGCTCAATTGGATGATCAAGTTCAATTAGTGAATCTAACTTTAGTTCACTAGGTCTCTAGAGAGTCTACCCCTAAACAATAAATTTCTAATGGTAAAACTGGTTCTCCATCTCAGGTGGAGGAAGAGATTGGAGATAATCTGCCAATTAAATCTACAAAGTTACCTCCAGAACAAATTCCTAACAGTATTCTTCATTGCCCAAGTGGGTAAAGCAATAGATGCCTTCACTTCATCCTGATAAGGTGAATAAAACAAGACAAAGGAACACAAGGAAACAAGTAAATTATCCACTGTCAACTGATGTGATTGTGAAGCCTTTTTTCATTTATAGAAGAAACAGATCAAAAAAGAATGCAAAAATGCTATCAGAGAAAAGCATAACTCAATTATGAAGAACAAAACATGGGTACTTGCTGATTGTCCACCAGGAATTAAACCCATTGCATGCCTGTTCTTTTACAGGGTGAAATATAAGCCAAATAGTACTATGGGCAAGTATAGAGTTATATTGTTTGCAAAATGATATGCACAACAATTAGGTATCGACTACATAGAAACTTTTACCCCCACAGCAAAATGGAACACAGTTCAAATGACAATTGCACCAGAAGTGCAGAATAAATCCAGGTTACCAATCCCACTATCAGTATGGGTTCAAGTTCAGGGGTCCCGTTCATGGATTCAGTCAAAAAACAATTAGGGTTAGGTTCAACCATACAAAAATGTATAAAAAGATAACAAACACACACACTTTGTCTTTATTTGATCCAAATTCTCAATATATCTCATTTTATCCTCGAAGCTTCTATATTTAAATGGTAAGCCATAAAGTCTTTTCCCTGAAAAATAAATAAATATAAATATCAACAATAAGAAACATGATATTTTGAAATTTAATATTTATTAGTAAATAAGAAACATATCTAATATCTATTTACATAAATGAAGATATTTAAATATAAATCTATTAATATGAATGTATTATATATTAAAATGTTTTATATCTATTTAAATATATATCAATATAACTATATTAATATGAATATGAATATAAATATATCATTACTTTTAAATTTATCGATTGGCTATTGAGACTATGGGGCCCTCAACAACATTCAACTAGTCCTCTCATTCAACCAATAAACCACTCTCAGAACAGTAAACCCAGATCTCACAAATATGGATAAAAGGGCAATGGAACAAAGAAGTGAGCTCAGATACCAATAATAGAGAACATAGAGACCAGCTCCATTGAGTACACAACGGCAAAAAGGCCAATCAAAGGTAAACCGATCACAAAACATGATCTTGATCATTGGTTTCTTTTTCATTTTCTTCTCATTGGCAGTAAATTTTGTAGGGCAAAAGGAAATGAAATGTTAAAAACCACAAAACAGATTAAAAACCTAAATATTTTGCAAACAAGTTTCGCTACAAGGAAAAATGAAAAAAATATTAAATTCGTCAAAACATGTGGGTAAGGGCACTTACAAAAAGAGCCAAGTAACCCACTTACGACCCCTGCCCAACTCCACAAGATGGCAAGTGTCTTTAGGGAGTTGAGACATTGATGGGGAAAGCAAGTACACGCCACCAAGCAAGCAAGAGGGCTGTCGTAGACATCCACTCTTAGGTTTGGTGTAGAAATGGCTCTCTTTGTGTGTGTGCGTGTGTGTGCGTGTGCGTGCAAGTGTGTATGTGTGTGCGCGCACGTGTGTGTGTGGGGAGTCTATGTCATGATTGCAAGACTCAAAACCACAATTGCATTATTAAAGATAATATTTACTTGGTAAGATGTAACCCTAACCCTAATTGTGTGTGTGTGTTGTCTATGTCATGATTGCAAGATTCAAAACCACGATTGCATTATTAAAGATAATATTTACTTGGTAAGATGTAACCCTAACCCTAATTTGTTGCAATTGTGGTTTTAGAGAAAATTAGAAAAGGGGCATTACATGCTAAATTGATCCAAAATTTAAATCTGTATGAACCGGTCTTGAATTTGGGCATGGCAAGGGAACAATTGGTAACATAGGAACAATTGGAGAAGTAATATAAATGACTTGTTGAACGCACCCAAGTATCAATCGGTCTGCTTGCAGATGTCTATAGTTTGCGATGGCATGAACTCAAACTATATGTAATGTTTATCTACCTGTATGTATCTGCGATCTGATGTAATAATCATCAATGCAAGGAGAGACGGGATGGAGTTTTATTTATATCGGCTAATGAGATATACTCCAAGGGTCGATTACCTTCATAGAGCAATGCGTCCTTTCAAAGGGTGGCAGACTTAGTCAAGAGTCGGCTCCTTTAGAAGTATTGTATTAATTACTTGCATATCGGTCAAAACACAAACCGATTCAATAATGAAGTGTTGAGTTAATATAAGTTAATTAAATCACACAAGACAAGTCGACATATGATTATTTTGCTGATAAGTGACAACTCATGTAATTGTCTAAGGCCGAAGGCCACTTAGACAATTAGGTTAACTTTGTCGGCCCAGAAGGAGTCCGACCAAAGCTACTATATCATCGACACTCCCTCTTAGCTAGGAAGGAATCCTTCATGATCTCTACAAGTCACATCACCTCATTGTGATGCCTAACACAATGACTACACTCATGTGTATGAAGGTAAAGATATCACCTCACCGTGATATCAACCATCATGGCTCCTCCATAGATATCACCTTACATGATATCTACCATTATGGTTTCTCCAAAGATATCACCTCACGTAAAATCAACCATTATGGCTTATCCATAGATATCACCTCATGTGATATCCACCATTATGGTTTATTCATAGATATCACCTCACATGATATCAACCATTATGGCATATCCATAGATATCACCTCACGTGATATCCACCATTATGATTTATTCATAGATATCACCACGTGATATCAACCATTATTGTGAGATCGTCACCTCACAATGATGGTGAGATGCACAAGTGTTCATCATTGTGAGATCGTCACCTCACAATGATATTTACCATGGCTCATCCAGAGGGTAAACACAGAAGTACAAGAAAATCATCACGGACTCTCTCACGTGATGTTGTCATGGCGTCACACACATGACATCCACCATGAACCATATCAGAGGGTGGAGATAAGGGATTTCACCTCAAGTCTCTCTCAAAGAGAAATGCATTAACAAGAGTTTACACTCTAAACATCTTATAAAGAGAAGAATACATTAGTACAAAAATATAAATAAAACAGAGATGTTGAGACTCAATCTCAACTAAGGCTAAATTTCCCCACCACACTGGCAAGCTTACCTCGAAAGTACACAAACTTTATTCTAGAGAGAAACTTGGTGAGAATGCCTATCGTCTTCTCATCAATGCTAATGTATCTCAACTGAATAGCATTCCTTTCCTCCATATTTCTAACATAGTGATACTTGATCTCCACATGCTTTGACCTATCATGAAATACAAGGTTGGAGTCTGCATCACTCTTGGTGTATTCCAAGCGCACCAAGTATCCATCTATCCAGGAATATCATGAACTAGGAGTCAACATAAGGCCTTCTAGCCTACATACATGAGACTCCATCCCATGAATCATAGTCCTTTAACATATCACTAGAGAAACCATCTCGACATGGTCCACTCCCTCTAAATCAGATATCAACCAAGATCCTTGGATATCAACGAAGATCCTTGGATGTCAACTGAAGCACATCCTCTTAGCTGCTCCCTCTATCACAGAAGCATACCCTGCTCACATGGTCCCAATCATAGAAGATATCTTGCTTCAAGAGACTCATCATTTGGTTTGATCCACATATGACTGGAAATGCTAGATCCAAGACCACTATTAGTAATAGTTTATAGAACTAAACTATCTCGAAGAGAAATACCAATATTAGAAGCACGCGTGAATCACTATTCCAATATGATTGCATGAATTAATAGCCACACAGAAAATTCATGTCATTTTAAATCAGAATCTCTTCAAGTGTTGCATTTAAGTGCTTTTCAAGTCTGCACCAGACCCAACGAACCTTCACCATAGATGAATTGTAATGCTTGATACAGTATGACCCAAGTCCCTGACTAAGTTTAAGTTTGTTGGGAGTATATGACCAGTATATATATTCCACAACAGGTAATCCACCTCTTGTTCAAGCATCAAAAGCTCTCTCATTACTATCGATGAGAACCGACAATTTCTCAGCAAACTGTACCACCAAGGCTTGTCCCAACTTGCATGAAGTTCTTCTACAATCATCATCTTACTCACCATGCTATGTACTTGTGCTACATGGTTGTAACCTGATCTAAGCTTAGAGAACCACAACATGAGGAATAGGTGAATAAATAGGTTCGCGGATCCTTAATAGTGTGCTAAATATTAACTGTTGTTTGTGTTTACCGACAAAAAGATGCACATTATCCCTTTCTCCAAGAAGCTTCCAAGCATCAAGACTTTCAATAACTTTGTATGCTTTTTTTTTTTTTCTTTCAATCGCCCTTGCTCAATGCTCGGGTTGCAACCATTACATGATCACAGACATTCTCAGGAGGACCAGTCAATGTTTGCTTCTCATTTATTTCCAATATATGCCGAAAGTGTATATATATTCAGACATGTTTCAATGTATGTATCTGAATATATATGAATATCTTATACTGAAATTGCTATTTCAATCACTGCCTGTGTAATTGATCTGTGCTTCATTGCCTTTCATAAAATCATTGCTCTCCGTAATCCATTTCATGGATTTCATGTATATGAATATACAAATTGATTCTCTTTAATAATATTGTTTTCTTTATGAAAAACTTAATCGCTGCACATCAACCATAATCACTTTCTATGATAAATAAATCACTCCAGATATAGTATTATTTAGTTTCCAAGACTTGCGATTATTTCCAGCAACAATCATATAAACGGCAATCATCAAAAATACTGACGGCTTCATTGCTGATACTTATCATCGTTGTTCTGAATCTTCGTTTCACCTTAGTCACAGATCCTTAATATTGTGTTTACCGACAAACAGATGCACTAACTTCAATCACTTTTACGGGAGTCAATCATTGTTCATATTACTTTATTTTCAACATTTCATTCTTTATCGGGGTTGCCTTTTGATGATTGTTGTTACTGGTAATTGTTCTTAATATTACCACAACATAGTGATATATCAACCTCATTTGTTTATTCCATACACATGTTCATGATTCACTAACGCCATCCATTCCTTTTAATATGCAGTCAAAACCTTCTGTAGTCATTGCTGGAGAAGTCGATTTGCTCATGAGTTTCTCTGTATGTTTATTAACATGATCCACAACCTTTGACGAAGCACTTCACAATAATAGAATCGGCTATTATGACATCAAGTCATTTGTGCCTTCATATTAATTTCCTTGTCTATGTTCGGTGACGTCTTTTATGTTAAACCAATCACCATCTTTTAATGTTTTTCACCTATGTCACTTTTCAATAGGATTACGGTTCTGTTTGTGTGTAGATGATTGTCGTCTATAACTTACCAATTATGTAATCGCAACATGCTGTCTTTCTGTCTTAACTGTGCTCTCCGCGAGAATCATAATTATTTACGCACCCATGCTCCTCCGCCTCACCATGATTCAACTATAATACAGTCGCGCATTCAAATCTGGATTACAACTGTTTCATTGAATGCATGCCCATGCCTATTGGCCGCTGCCATTGCCGGTCCACTGGATTACAACTGTTTTATCTACCTGTATGTATCTGCGATCTGATGTAATAATCATCAATGCAAGGAGAGACGGGATGGAGTTTTATTTATATCAGCTGATGAGATATACTCCAGGGTCGATTACATTCATAGAGCAATGCATCCTTTCAAAGGGTGGCGGACTTAGTCAAGAGTCGGCTCCTTTAGAAGTATTATATTAATTACTTGCATATCAGTCAAAACACAAACCGATTCAATAATGAATTGCTGAGTTAATATAAGTTAATTAAATCACACAAGACAAGTCGACATATGATTATTTTGCTGATAAGTGATGACTCATGTAATTGTCTAAGGCCGAAGGCCACTTAGACAATTAGGTTAACTTTGTCAGCCCAGAAGGAGTCCAACCAAAGCTACTATATCATCAACATGACTTAACCTCGATTTTTGAAGAAAATGGATTAAAAAAAGGTGGAGGCTTTGTATGGATCAAAACTAGCTGCTAGAGCATGGTATGCAAATTTTCAGTGACTTAACACCAAATTATGCTTGGAAGAAGTCTTGTCATAATTTATTGTTGCAAATACAGAAAGTGATGAAAAACACAACTAGGATATGAAAAAGCAATTAAGACAAGGATTTGAAAGGACTAGTTTAGGATTTCTTAGTCACTATTTGGAAATAATACTAAATCAAAGACCCAATAGTATTTTCATTTCTCAAGAAAAATATATTTTAGAATTGCTGAAGAAATTCAAAATGGAATATTGTATACCTTCTTGTTTTATAATAAACCTAGAAACCTAGAGCCAAAACATCGGATACAATCAAAGGTCATACAGACACAACCTAAGACTATTAGGACCAACAACCCAAAGACCACCCACTAGAGAGGCCCATTGATTGCAAACTTTGTAAGTACTTGGCTGATCTTTTTGCCATGAGTACTCACAAGAAAAACTTGCAAGATATTTTGCCAAATAATTTGAAAATTTATTAAGTCTTTTGGCAAGTCCATGTGAAAAATCTCACCACAAATAGAGGCACGCACTGAAAGCAAGAAACTAAAAAGCATACAAAATTATCATTAAACCCCCTATTTGCCTCTTCTTCAACACGCACGGCAACAAGAAAGCATTATAAAGCAAACTGTGAAGACTTTTTTGGGGATTTAAAGGACAAATTTGGATTCGTATCAAGTTAGTTTTTTCTTTCCCTTTTTTTCAAGAATATAAATTTGTAAATTATTTTAATTTTTTTAGCAAGTGAAATTGACATATTTTATTAAATTGAATTGATTCAATTTATCTTAACTTTTTTGTTGGTTAAAATTTAAATGATTTACACTAATTTGAATCAATTTCTTTCTTTTTTTCAATATAGAGTTTACATTCTAGGATTGAAAGATGTTAATTTTGTCAAACTCATTAATTCATTAACCATATGTCTGTATTACATTAGTTTTAAATGCATTTAAATTTTACATTCATATTCAAATTGCTATATTTTTGACAATTTTTTGTTGTTAACAGTATTGCAAGTTAATATTGTAATGTCCCCTAATGGGATATTCCTATATTTTTGCCCAAGCACATTGTAAATGCACAGGTCTGCTGTTTATATCAATCTGATCTGCTGCCTACACTCAGATATATGTGTGTATGGGAATCCTTTCTATTCTATCAGGTCTGATTCTCTGGTTATTGATTTAATGTCTCCTCTTTCTTTCCTTCAATGCCTGCTTGATTATTGATTGCAGATTTATATTTGTGTTCTGATCTCTTTGATAATGTTCATATCATTCTTCCAAATTTTCTTATAATTCTGATTTAGGTCTGCTCCTAAATCGACTTTTAATGCTTCAGATATTTTGTTCTATTCCATGGATCCTTCCTTCTCAAATGAAAACTTCTCCCCATTACATCCTCCAATGTGACGGAGAGTCACACCTCTTCATAATGGTCACAACATTTCACAACTACCATCCTTCGAAAGGGTCACAACCCTTCATCATTTTTGCCCCTTTGAAAGAGTCACTTCCTTATCTTATTCCCATTAATGCTTCCTCAATTCCTTTGCTCCCTTCTTTCTTCTTTCATCCCTTTTCTTCCCAAATGAATTTCTCTTCTCTCCCTTTTATATCTCATGTTTGAAGGAGTCACAATTTTTCATTTCATGCCTTTTGACCATTCATTAAACTTAACTAAATTTCAATTATATTAAAATTTATTTTTATTCTTTTATATTTTAATTTATTATTATTATTTATTAATAAATCTTATTTCAACAAGGGGACATTACAAATAAACAACCATAATGGCATCTGGCTCTAGATTTAGTTCAGACTCAACAAGTGGAAGCTATCTCGTTCAAATAAGACCCCTTGGAAATTACCCTGCTAGGAAATATGCCATAATGAAGCCAATAGTGAGGACCATAATTTGCATCTGGTGCTTGAAGAAGCTTAGAGGTAGCATCAATCGCCTCAAAAATACATCTTCTAAGCATTCCTAATTGCAATCCCAAATCATGTCCAGCAATACCAAAAGAGGTGAAATGAGAGATGATGACACTTCTTGCATCACTACATGAAAAGAAATTGGAGAGGGCCAGGGCACAAGTAGCCATAAAGACAGCCATTGCTCTTAACTTGCTAACACAATCCGATGTAGATGCAGAAGCATTGTGGGCTTTAGTTGCAGTCCATGCATGTGTAGCACATTTAGCTTGAGTAGAGCTCAGTTGTAAGGGTTTTTTGTGCCTAGAAACATACAAAAAGCACAACCTTCATTAGAAGCTACAAGGTGGAACAAGGGGGTGCGCAAAGAAGTATATAAAGCATGCACAACTTTTCGGTATTACAACAACGTTCCCTACATTCAAGGAGCCCATATTGGGAGTATTTGGTGATAGTGCAAGGGTACAAAGCACCCTCACCAAGAAAGTTAAGTGGCAAGCTGCTCCATAATGCTATTGTAGATGCAAAGAAATTGTGGAATATCAAAACTAGTGACAAAATTTTGGATGCACAATTCTTTCAAACGGATTGACAAATGGAAGGAACCACGACCTCGTCAATTTTTTAGAAGCTGCAAATGGTGAGCTGTTTTTTTGAAATCAAATAATGCCTCCAACAAAATAAAGAAGATAAAAAAATTGAGTTTGATGTTGGAAGATGTTTTAGAGGTGGGGAAATAAAATGTTGTGTAAGTTGTTACTAACAATGCAACAACTAGAAGATTGCTTCAAAAAAGTATCCAACACTCCTTTGGACCGCTTGTGCAGCCCATTGCCTTGACCTTATTATGGAGGGCATAGGCAAAACCTATGAAAGCCGGGGACGTGTCCCCGGCCTGAAAACCCCCGTCCCAGTCCCAAGGACGTTTCGGGGACTTGGGGACAGCCAGAGGACATTTCCCCCCTATTCCCAAATTGCTAGAATTTAGAGGGGACGTCCCCGAAACGAGGGGACGTCCCCGAAACGAGGGGACGTATTCCCAAATTGCTAGAATTTAGAGGGGACGTCCCCGAAACGAGGGGAAGTCTGCCCTAGTTGTGGGGGACGGCCAGACGTCCCCCACATCTTGGGCTATTAAAAAAATAAAAAATTGTCGTATTTTCGAAAGAAAAAAATTAATTTTCTAACATGGGCCCCTATTAATTCAAATTGTCATTAAAAAAATTAAAAGGCATCATTAATTAAATTTTAAATTTATTAATTCATATCAAACATTTATTATTAATTCATATTATAAATAGAAAATATTAAATTGTTAAATTAATTGTTAAACATTTAAAAATTTAAAATTAATAAATAATAAATTATATATAGAATTTCAAAATAATAAAATATCAATTCGTAAGTTAAAAAATAAAAACTTAAAACTTGACGATATGAATTTATAATATATATGATTAAAACTTAAAACTGAACAATATAAACTTATAATTGACAATGAAACAATATGGCAGCAGTGTAGCCTTTGGGAATTTTGTATGTCATTTCTTTAATATTTATTATGATATGCATATTGGCAATGTGAATGAATTGAAATTATGAATTATGAGTGCATATTGAGTATTGAGTCTATTGACAATGTTGTATGTTCAAAGTTTACATTCTAAAATGTTTTCATAGTATCATACACATGCTATATCCATGTTTTCATATGAATATAATGTATATATGCATGCTTTATCCATGTTTTCATATGAACATTTAGAATTTTCCTATATATTTTAAATTTTCCCTATATTTAATATAATCGTCCCCTTTGCCGTCCCCCTCCCCGTCCCCAAATTTGCCAAAAAAATTTGCCATCCCGGAAACTCGGGGTAACATAGGGCAAAATTGATCGAGTGAAACCAATTGTAGTAGATGTGAGAAATATAATAAACATATTTATAATCACCAGTGAGTTCTTAGCTTGATGAGAGGTCACACCAAGGTGAAAGCTTTTGTTATTGTATACCACAAGGTTTGTGACTAGTTTTCTAACATTGCAAAGTATTTCTAGTTTATTGACTCCCTTGAAACAGAATTTTGTGAGTCAAGCATGGATAGACTCAACTTATTCAAATAAGGTTGATGGAGAGAAGACTACAAAAACAAATTATGATGATGTCTTTGCAAAGAGAGCTTTAAACTTTAAAGATTCTCAAGGTAACTTCAAACTTCAATTTTTAAATTTTAAATTGAAACCTTTATTTTAATCTTCAAAAATATTTAATTTTATTGCAAGTTATAACTTGAATTTTTTTGTACTTTGTACTTTGTAGGTATTGCAGCTGCTGGTAAGGGGTTTTGTAAGAACCCCTGCTTATTCTGCCTTTAATTTTCAGTTTTAATGGTTTGGCATTTTGTCAAACACTTGGCATGCAAACCTCTGAATTCTGATTTTTCTGGGTCTGATATGAATTTCCAGATGATGCATAACTCTAGTGGCAATTAGATGAGCAATGTAGAAGACCATGTGATGATGAAACAAACTCAAATCTGTACCCCAACAAGTCTGAGATTTCTGTAGATAACTGTAAGGTCTGAAACACAATGCTGATTGCAATTTGGTGATGCCAAACTCTCCAAAATCTCCTCCAAACACCAGCACAAGTTAGCAATGAAATACGAACAAACTCTTGCTCAAACAAATCTAAACCTGCTGCAATCACTGTTCATGTCACTGTAGCAGCACTGTTCCCAAACCGTTGGTGAGTCCCCAATCCCAATGTGGGATTAAAATCACTTTTATTTTATATGATTTTATTATCATTTTTTATATTTTTATTTTATAACTTAAAGTAACTTTTTCTCACCAAATAATAATATAAGATCCCATAAAATAATATTCCACCTTTTTATTTCTCCACCGATAGAAATTAATGACACGGCCAGCATATCATCCCTTACATCTCCTAATTAGCCTATCAGGATGACGTGAAATAGGCTAATCAACTCGTGTGTGGTCACTAAGGAGAAAGGGACATTTCACATTACAGATTTACACTTAATGGATGGTGAGCAAAACCCAATGGAATAAATTTATAACACCATGAATAGAACAAAAGGCCATCCAAAACTATAACTAGGGTAACGCAGTTATAGATATTAGCAACATGCTTCTCCGATAGCTATCAGTCAAAAATGTCTACCTATGCATCATAAGGTTAGATTTTGAAATTCTGTAATCTCTGGTTAAGGATTTTGGGTTAGAATTGGAACGGTTGCATTGTTCCTGGTAATCATGTTATTTAAGATATGTGAGCTTGGATTTACTATTTGAATACTTATTTATTAGTGAGTTAGATGTTCAGTCAGAATTATAATAAGCCTTTTATGCGAGTTACTTGCTGGCTCCTTCTATCTGGTTAATACCAGTAGCATGTTTCCACTTAATTCAAACAGTGATGGGCTTATTTTAATATCAGGGCAGGATGAATTCTTTTACTCATAGAATATGGCTGTCCTTCAGATACAGAAGTATAAACTTGGATGATGGTATTGGGAATATAGGTAAACATACTACTAATAGCTTACATATCTGGAGATGGTTTATAAAATTTTGGATGGATCTTTAATTGAAACATGTTATGGGTACCCTACTGAGTTCTGACTTCTATTGATGCCTCCTGTAAAGTAGTATATGCACACAGATGGTATTAGTATTGGTTAGAAACCTCAGTCTGGTCCAAGCTATGGTTGGCTTTGACCCCTTCTTTACATGCTCCTGGGGTATATTGTTCTATCAGGGTCTCTGTTTATATAATGTGCTCTTATCCTTATGGTTCCACATGTTTTCTTTATACGTTATATACTTAGTATATCTTGGATACTCCTAAGATTTTGGATTCTGCCAGATATGGTTACTTTGGATGCACTTCAATATGGTTTTTGAGTATTGATTTTCAGATTTCTAGCAGTGCTGGCACTTGACATATGGACTTTATTTTCATAATTAGCAGCTTCTATTTACATATCTGTTGGTCATCTATTTTTGGTGATAGTCTTTTTACTAAGGATGGCTCAATTTTAATAAACTCAGTTTTGCTTATATGGATAAGATCTGCAGATGGATGCCTCTGTTTATGTGCTGCATTCTCGTCTTTTATGGTTGATATGATATCTAATAGATGGTTTAGTCGTTTGGAAGTTTTTTTTGGCCTCTGCTGTGCAGGAGTTACATATATTGACCTGGGTATTGAGAGCCGGATTTCATGGGAAGGCTGTAGCAAGGAACAATTCTGTACCCTTCCAAGAGGACAATGGGAGCAAGCCATGTTTCCAAGGGCTTCAGTAAATAGAGCTCTGTTTAACTCTGATATATTGTAGCAAGTAGCCAAATTACATTGAAGGGGAAAATCCCTCAAACTTGTATATGTATTACTGTATTGCATTTCCTTTTACGGGTCGCGACCGGAGGTTTTCTCCACCCGACTCTTTCCTACCGGTGCCCCTAGCAAGTCAGGTTGAAATAGGTTTTGAGAATTAATAAATTTTTTGGCTTCAGCCTTTTCCTGATCCAAAAGAAATAAAAAAAAAATATAAGATCCCATAAAATAATATTCCACCTTTTATTTCTCCACCGATAGAAATTAATGACGTGGCCAGCATATCATCCCTTACATCTCCTAATTAGCCTATCAGGATGACGTGAAATAGGCTAATCAACTCCTGTGTGGTCACTAAGGAGAAAGGGACATTTCACATTACAGATTTACACTTCATGGATGGTGAGCAAAACCCAATGGAATAAATTTATAACACCATGAATACAAAAAAGGCCATCCAAAACTATAACTAGGGTAATGCAGGTAGATTTGCCCTTATTTGGAAGATCATTGATCGGAGGTAGAATAGTCAACTTCACAACCAATTCATGCAACAAGGTACTACCTCAACCCCAAGATTTTCTTCTCCAATAGCTTCACAAACACTAATGGGAAGGTTATGGAGGGCCTCTCCATATGCATTGAGAGGATGACACTCAAAGTTGAGGTGAGAGACTTCATCATTTCTAAGTTAAAAAATTATAAGCAAGCTAGGGGTAGGCTCTTTTCTTTGCCATTAGCTATACAAGGAAGATCCACCCAAACCCCAAGTAAAAAAAGTGAATTCTGCTATCTTGCAAATTACAGGAAGAATAATGACTTCAACCTTGTAGGATTCTCAGATGCAGATAATGTTGATTGTGTCAATAGAAAACTGTCAACAACTGGATATTTGATGAATATTGATCAATGGCTGTGATTTGGTATTATGAGAAACATGACATAGTTGTAAATTCAACAGCAGAGTCAGGGCATATAGCAACCTGGCATGCTTCGCGGGAAATTTTTGAAGACTTGCAGAATTCATAGTGGGTAAGCAACATTGCATATAAATAATGATCGTGCAATACAAATAGCAAAAGACCCCATTCTACATACAAAAATAAAACACATAGATGTCAAATATCACCATGTAAGATTATTGGCAACAAAGAAGGTAATTGATCCAGTGTAATGTCCCACAAAAGAAAAGGTTACAAATATTTTCACTAAACTGCTGGACAAGTCAAATTTGAGAAGTTTAGACATCTTCTTGGAGCATGACAACAAATGAGAATTTACATCAGATGCAGGTATAATGGATATTTGGTGCAAAGCCAAGCTAATTTTAGTTTTAGACATTAGAATATATAAATAAGAGTGAGGCAAGTATCTCATTTGAGAAACCCTCACATTTAGAGTTAGGAAATTAGAGAAATAAGAAGAATAAGTCTTTGGAATAGGAGGGATGTGAAAGGTTGGTTTTCTACGGGTTGCCATTCTCATGTGGTGTAATATTTTTTAAATGGATGAACTGCCTATGGACATCCATTGTAATTTCTTCTTCTGATATATAAAGCATGTCACACCGATCAGAGCTTGAGAGACCACCTTCAATTCCTATATCACCAAGGGCCTACTAGAGAATGTTCTTTGGAAAGGTTTCCAGACTGGTAATCTCTGTGGAGTAAAGAGTGGCATCAAAGTATTTCCAAAAGGGATTGAAGACTTTTATGCAGCTGAAAAATAAAAATATTTGATAATATAAAACAATGTGAAAAAAAATAGAAAATACATCACGATTTATACCAAAAAATAGTCATAGAAAATGACAATAAAGCACAACATCGTTTTCATTATTATAGAGGGTCTCCACTGTAGAGATTAGAGTTCCCAATTTGTGCTTTTTGAGTTCCACAATCTACATACAATTCTATTGCACAATGGTTCTTTCCTCACAAAAGCTTGCTTTTTTGCTTTTAATGTCCATACAAATAAAAGATGAAAATTAAATATGACAGAGGAAAGCCTCAGTGGAGCAGTACCTTCCAGGCTTTTGTAAAGATCCTTGTGCAGTCAGGATGAAAGGCAAATCAGAAATTGATTTCCCAACTGTAGAATCCTCCTGAATCAAAAGCTTGAGGTCCCGAATAACCCTCAGCATAACTGCTGGTTGTGAAGAAAACTTGGATAATGTATTGACTATGTGTTCCCTGTAAAATTGCTCCTTTGAAGGTCTTTGAATACCTAGATAATCTCTGAGAATTGCATCTTCTCTTTCTGAGGATGTATGGATAAAACTATCATTTAGCAACTCCTCATCTACTTCATTAGGCTTCAGCCACTTGGTTGATTCTGTCAAGTTCACAAATTGTCTGCTTCCATGGGATTCAAAAATAGGTAGAGCCTTCATGATATCAATTTGCTGGGGATTGACCTGACCAATGGAAAACCACTTTGACTGACACAGAAAACTCCGAAGTTCACGTAGCTCCCCCTCTGATACAGTTGTAAAATGTCCTTTTAAATTTGGTATACCAGCAGCCGATGCCAGTAAGGCATTTAAGACACCTGTTGCAGTTGCATTCTGAACATACTCTTCTAACCCTGCGTGATCTATTGGTAGGTCACTCCTCAACATGAAACATCCAGTTTTCTTCAATAAAGAACACATATTCTCACTCCATCCATCATCTTTGATCACATTAGAATTCCTTACAAGTTGGAGAAGGTGCCCATCCCTTGCTGGCAGAAGAGGCCACTTTGAAAAGACGGTTAAGTCTGGACATGTTGATTTAAAGTAATTCCAAAGTAAGCCCATCCATGCCAAGCTTGGTTGTCCTTGATAGCCAGGAGTCCATAACACTGATTTTCTACCCTCCCAATCTGCAGGGAGAATTTTAGGCATAAGTTCTTTCAACAAGGGCGATGTAAGTAAACAAAGATCTGTGCCACCATTGGAGGCAATTCTTTGTAGTTTGCTGAATATTTGTGCATCAATGGCACGATCAATAAGTAAATATGGCACTGCATCTTTAAGTAGATCATATTCATTTTGGCTGGTCACATAGAGATTTTCACCTTGTCCAGATTTAGCAAATGTGGTGAATAAGCCTGTAGCGAGGGGCAGCAAGGGTAGACCATGCAATTTATCAGATATCAAAGGATCATCAACATCATCCAAACAATATTTCAAAGTTACAAGCATTGCTTCTCTCTGTTTGAAACCACGTTTGCGCCGAATTAACAGAGTTCGAAGCAAATGTGGCGTGAGATATCGCAAGGAAGGGCAAAACTCTCGAAACCTATCCACCACTGATTTAGGTGCATTTATCAAAGTTAAACCTGCCTCTGCTAATGCATTACCAAGTTCGATGGCCTCTGCAAAGGAATAATCAGGAAAAACAGCTTGTTTTGCACAAATCCACTGCCCACCTCTAGCATTTGTGTAAAGAACACAAATCTCTAGATCAGTGATGCTAACATAAACCTTCTGCATCAAAGATGCCCATGGTTCTCTTGTAGTTGCAGTGGGCCAAAACGAGTAATATGTGCTACATGGACCAATTTCGCTAGCAACATTAGCAAGTAAGCGTGCATATGCTGGAGCTGCAGCATCTTCAAGAAGACAGCGATTCCAATCAGACCTGAGCTTCCCCCCTCCTGCCATATCATCACCAAACCATATATCCCTACGATTTGACGACAGTTCAAAGTAGCCATTAATATGAACAGGAAGACCTGTGTTGACAGGCAAGGGTAAAAAACAAAATGCACGACCCTCAAGTGCATTGTCAGCAAGAGTTGCTTCACCTTTTACCTCCTTCTCCAGTCCCGTATGCAACTTGGCAGCTACACCGGCCCATGGAATGAAACTACGTTCTCTGTTTTCCGGAGAGAGAGACTTAACTTTAGCATGTCCACCCCCCAAACATTCACTCACGATCCACAGATCTGACTTTTCAGTAGTATCACTTGAAGTCATCATAACTTTTGCACAACTCCAAGGTAACTGTGTTTCTGGTGTCTTCTGCAATTTTTGAAAGAATTTCTCTTTGTCCATGCCAGCCTTGCAATCACCATAAATAAAATCAAACATCACATTTGCTGGACTAGGTTGGTTCTCCAATACGTCAACAGGAAGCCTAGACACACGATGCAGTAGCACCATTTCATGATTGGATCCATCCTTCACATATACTGAAATGTTCATTACATTTCGCAAAAAAAGCAAGGCCTCGCCTGCATTTGTGTAGAAGGATGAGAAAAGTGATAAAACATCCTCGGGTCTATAACTTTCTTTCTTGATTTGGCTGCAAGCAGATGTGCTGGAAGTCCTTAATGGAAAGCGAAAGAGAGTGCCAGGGAAAGGATTTTGTAAGTCACATCCAAAGTGCATATATGGAGAAAATTGATCAGGAAATTGTTCCAATATGCCTCTGCCAACAAAGCTGATCCTCAACCCAGGATGGGATGGAGTAATCCCTGGAAGATGAGAGGCATGTGGATCAAACATCACAATGTTTTCTCCAGAAACAAATCCAGGAATATCTGTAAAATGATACACAGAGTTGAACCCAAGTCCAAACCTTCCAATAGCAAATGGCTTTTCAAGTTTACTGTCTTGCCCAATGCGTGAAATGGCATAAAGATCTTGAGCTGTAAAGACAGAATTATTGTAACAATATAAGGCTGGCCCCTGCCAATCTGCCATTTGTGGAGAAAGAATGGATGAAGTCCCATACTGAGTTTTATCCAAAAGAAAGCAAACTTCAGAAGCTCCTGCATCATCTGCATTTTGTACAAGTTCAAATAAAATTCCAGGACCATCTGCATACATTTCAACTATATGCTTCAGCCTAGTTGTTAAGGCCTCATGTTGACCGAAGGCCTCTGCTGCCCCATACAGGCCCAAGTTCATGGAATCGGCACTCTCTGCAAGCAACAATCTACGAAGCGAATAGACACCAAGCCTCTCTGCAACATCATTTGATATATTGCCATGAACAAATTTGGGAACCTTTTTGTTTGCTGTCAAAGCAACAGGCGATATGCTCCCTGAGTTACCCCATTCATTAGAGGTAGATAACCAAGGAGCATCATTGAAGGCAAGTTCTGTCACAGGCATAAGAATAGATGAAACATCAGGAATGTAGCATGCTATTTGTTTGTCATGAAACTTAGCATCAGCCAAATATTGCACAATTAGGGTTGCTGCCCTAAGTTCATGTGCATTCAAAGGACTGCCTTTCTTATTTGCAGCCATTTGAGAAAGCACCATAGCAAAATCTCTGGGACTTAAAGATTCTCGCACACCTAGATCCATAAATAGATCTTTAAAGACGGCTAAATCAACAGGAATAACACGCACATATGGAGCTAAATGAAGAGGTCCATATAGAACCACCTCATCAACTTTTGCAAATCCATCTCCCACCCAAACCCACCGACTGCCTTCTAAAATGGCTTTTACAATATCCATTTCATCTGTACCAATCATGGCAGTCAAAACAGAGTATAACCTTGGCATAGCCAAAGCTAACTCCTGCCGAAATATCTGGTCTGCCACAATCTCATGATTTTTTCCAAGCTCAAGAAGCTGAGCAGCAATAATGCTTCCTCCTGGTGAAGAGGACCATCCAAGACAATGCGATAAGGTATTAGAGCGGCATTCCCCATCAAGTATACGCAGGCTTGCAGAAACAAGCCAAATGTCTGTAGGCAAACGAACCAGCTTGGGTGGGGCTACTGTTGTAGAAACTGAAGGCCATGGTAAAAGAGAATACGGGGGATTTACTAACACAGGGCACCAGCAAATTTTTGTAAGATCATTCCAGAATTTTGTCAAATCAATGTATGAATAAGAATCTTGTAAATGAAGTGCTGAAGCCATTTTTGTTAGCATTTTATTTACCATTTTGTTTGCCTCACCAGGACTCTGAGGTAGCCATTTATTTGCATTTAGCTCCAAATAAGAAAGCAGAACTACTCCCCTTGAGTGGGCCTTTGCAGGATCATTATGCACCAATGATTCAATCTGCCGAGCACTCTGTAAGACAGTTTCTGGAGACACTGTAGTTTTTAATTCTAACCCTTGAAGCATGTCTAGGGCTCCTGATTCTCTGAACTTGCCACAAGGAAAGCTATCATGATCCTCTAGAAGGTCATAAAGTTCTTCATTTCGAGGATCATACACACTGTTAGGGCTTCTTAGCCTGCCACTGATAGTGGGAACAAATTCTAAGTTCTTCAATATTTCTCTGATGGTTGAATCTTGTGCACACAGCTGAGGAAGTTCATACAAAATTGAAAGCATCACATCCTCAAGAAGCTGTGGGGAAATCTCACTTATACGATTCAACACCCTACATGCATAGAATGATGCCCTTCCCATTCTTTGAATGCCATAATAACTTGACAATACTTCTTCTTCACTTCCAGATGAACTGTAAAGAAAATCTGAACCTAAAAGGAGCCTGTCCATATGAAGAGGTACCAAAAATTTTTGTGACATCTCCAAATCAGTGAAAAGAGAGGTTTCGCTACTCACATTATCATTGTATACTTCAAAAATAGGCAAATGCTTGCAGATACGGACATGAGATTCAGTCATCTGTCCTCCACTATACCACTTTGGATTGAGGAAATATCTACGGAGTTCACGCCTTTCATTGGCGGTGATATTTTCAAAAAGCATTGCCAGGTGTGACTCTTGCTTCAAAGCTACCTCAAAAATGGCATCCAAAATTCCCACAGCACTTGCATCACGAACATAAAGTGACAGCTGACGATGTTCAATTTCAAAATCTGGATTTAGTATCTGACACCCAACTTTTATCAGAATATCTTTAACTGAATCGGTTAGTGATTGACCATTTATCATTTTTGAGTTCTTGGAACTTCTATAAAGACATCCTGTTGTTGTTGGTAAAATGGGCCAGTCTAAGAAATTTGAAATGTCTTCACAGTGATCTTTAAGATAACACCACAAGAGAGTGACCCAGGCCTGGGTGGGATGATTTTCATCAGTTTCTGGCATCCACTCAATTATCTCCTTGTCTCTCCAATCAGTGGGAAGAATCTGGGACAAAAGGTGAACAAGATGTGTACTATTCAAAAATGTTATATTTGTCTTCGAGGCCCGTGCAATATCTGAAAGCCTGTTATGTAATTTTACAGGGATATTCTTGTCAACCAGCCTATCAGTAAGACTCTCCAAAAGCATGTACTCAGAGTCACTGCAGATGAAATAAGACATAGCTTTTATGCCCTCCTCAAAAACTCCATATCTACCACTAGCTAGGGGAATAAGAGATAAACCCGATGCCATACGTCCAACTTCATCATCAACTAGATCATCCAGGCAGTATTCCAACAACAACAAGCTCCATCCCCTATCTAACAGAGATTTCCTCGTCAATCTCCGCAACATGTTCCGTACCGTAGCAGGGCAAACCATCTTTGGCGTAGTAGCACAATAAGAGAAAAGCATGTCTACAACTCGCTTAGGTAGTTCTACAACAGGCATTCCTAAAAATATAAGAGCATCAACAAGTTCCTTAGACTTTGAAAAGACTTCATCATGAAGAAATGCAGCAGCTGGCAGGATCCACTTTCCACCTTCAACATTTGAATACAGAGATGGAAGCTCCTGAATATTCCTGTAAATTTGTTTCACCAGTGTTTCCCATGGCTCTTCAAAGGGACCACAAGGCCACAATGAATAATATCGCTCACTTGGACCAAGTAGTTTTGAAGCTTTGATCAGCAACTCACTGAAAGCTGGAGCAACAACCTCCTCTAAAAGGCATACATTCCAGTCTGACCGTAGCTTCCCACCTCTGTCCATGTCAGATCCATACCAAATATCACGTCTATTGGAAGAAAGTTCAAAGTAGCCATTTACATGTACTGTCAAACCTGTTTTCACTGGTAAAGGAAGAAAGCAAAATGCACGTCCATCCCTGCAGATGAGATCCTGGTAGACAAATGCATTCTTAATAAGAAAAATTTCAATATTTCTCATGTTTTGTGACTACAAGAAAACACTGATAATGTTTGAGCATTAACAGAAGCAGCTTAAAAGTAGAAATCAATACTGAAGGAAATTTCATTAGCATCCTTAAGTGGACAGGAGTGTTCAAACTTCAAAGTGACATGACAAAGCATACATGTATGTTATACTTTCAGTGAAGGAAGGAATTCCAAGCTTCTTTCAGAGTATAAACATGTTTGGAATTATCATGGCAGGAATATATATATACCAAGAACATACCTATTTAACACACATGACGCTCAATCTAACACTAGAACTGCACTAGGAAAAGACAAGAAACACTAAGTATACTTGGAGACTGACTCTAAAGGATTTTGCCAAAATAATATTTAATGGTGTCTCAAAAGGCAGAACAAGAATAGATGATAATGGTGGTATCCTTATGGATAACCAAGGAAAAGTAAAACTAATCTTGATATTCATAGCAGATCATGGCTTCATAACCAAAAACAATGTCCAATAAGAAGCTGTCACTAGGAGCTAAAGGCTTCCCTGGAGAAAGGCTTCAAAGTTTATGGGTAATCCTTTGAACAAGCACAATAATAATAAAATCAATGCAACTTTGAAGCTAAGCTAGAGAAAACAGATTTATAATTCAATTCTATTAAAATTCCACAATCCATGACAGTAAGGAAACCAGTTTCTGGATTTGATTGTGTGCAATATTTTTAAACATCAACATTTCAGATCACACTCTGTGATCCATCATCAGGTTGAATGAGAATTCAAGGAGATTTATAATTATCAAACTCAATAAAGCTAATGACATGCTTGTTGCAAGGAGGAAGAATTCGATACCAATAAAAAGTGTCATCTTCAAACTTATATGTTCCAGGAATATATACCAAGAGCATACTTGATCAACATTCATGATGCTCAATTTACAACCATGCAACAGCACAAGGCAAAGAATAGAAACATAAACCATAGTTAGAGACTGCATCCAAAGGATTTTGCTAAACTCATACTTAATGGCGCCTTAAAAGGAAAAACAAGGATAGATGGTAATGGCAGTCTCCACATGAACAATCAAGGAAAACTGATCTTGATATTCATAGCAGACTTGGCTTCATAACCAGAAACAGTATCCAATAAGAAGCAAAGTTAGAAAAACCATGTTTACAACCATTAACAAAATAAGGAAATCTATTAAGTCATCATAAGGTGAAAGAATTTGATACCAATAAAGAGTGTCATAGAAGATGGGAATGGTTTTGTATTGACACTGATAGCCTAGAAGAGGGACGAGCATCAAAATGTTTGCTTTCTTTTATAAGGAATCTTAAATTCTTCCACAATACTTCACAATTTGGAGAGTGGGAATGAAAGGATGGAGCACATTACATGCATGGATAAACTATACACTAGTAAAAAACTTGTGTGAAAAAATGATTCACTATGCTAGATACAAGATGACAAGTTTCATGCTTTTTTCTAGTAATCTCATACAAACCAACCCTCTAAAGTCTTCTGTCCTGCCAAACATTGATGAATACCACATAAAACATGAAAATATAAGCATTGGTCTCTTTACCGTCTCATATATCATTAGAATCACAATAGCAATTATTTTATCAGGCAAATTGTTTGTATGATGCGATATACTATATACTCACTGTAAGGCAACCTAAAACTAAATATCATAGAAAAAAAAATTGGGGGTCACTTTTTTAATTTTTCCTTTTTTTTCTTTAAATAAATACTGTATACCATGTTCAGTCCATACAAAAGATTTCAGGCCACCTGGGCAAACATTGTGACAATGTCTCAGATCTGTTATCATCCAATGCCCATGATGATGTATTCACTATTACTCTTTCTTTTGTAATTTGGGATGTAAACACATATCTATAATCTCAATTACACTACAACTGAATGTGACTGACTGCAAATTTCAACATATAATATTCTACAGAATAGAATTGCCAAATCTTCGAAGAAATTTAAGAAGCAAAAACAACCACAATTTTAGACTTGACCCCAACCATTAGAGCCCAAATTGCACAACAAACACAATCTACCATCCAAAATATGGCCTGCTTTTTTCTGTAAAATCAATCAGCAATGGCAATAATAGACATGCTAACTGCATAACAGGTGTAGCATGCCAACAAACAGATACCATCAAAAAAATTCTTAAATTAGTTTGCGTACGCACTCTAAAGGACGATTAATTCAGTCTATTCCAACCATGTGTTTCCACAATCCTCGTATTCTACTGATATAGCACACATCACATCAGTAACTAACGAATATATCCACCATCACTGAGAGGGAGGCAGAAGTCTAATTTGGCATCAAAAGTTTGAAACATTTTTTAAAGCTTAACAAAATAAGTTAGGATATAATAACTACACAAATATAATGCTAGCTACTGACTACAAATCATCCTTGTTACTAATATCTTATCATTAATAAAAATGGAAAAACAACAATTACCTTGCTCACATTACCAGAAATACAGGCAGCCACAGATGCCCATGGTAAGAGATGCAAATCATGCTCCTTTGCAGCATTATTGGCCAGAACTCCAATCCTACTAGATGATGATGCCATTGACTGTACAATCAAGAACGAGTCGACGATTTGTTCATTTTGGGTACCATCAAAAGTTTGCCTTACGAAATCCAATGAGAAAGTGTCTATTTCACTTCCTACATTTTTGTTCAAATTTGACAGCCTACGCAATGCCTGGCGATGCCAAACCACCTCTGAATTAGGTGAGTCCAAGTGACAAGAATACATACGTTCCGGTGTTTGTGCCGAGGCATTCCATACATACATCTCTAATGTTGTTATATTTTTCAGAAAAAGCATTGCAAAGACTGCTTCTGTATACAGCTGAGTAAACAATGCCAGAATATCTTCTTCGGAGTATGATTGCCGTGAAAGTTTACTAACTGCTGCATGTTCCATATTTCTTAAAGGAAAACGAAAAAGGGTTCCTGTATAGGAATTTCTCATATCACAGTCAAAAGTGCAATATGGGGAGAACTGATCTTTGTACAACGAAAGAGCTGCAGAGCTAACATAATCAATACGCTTCCCCGGGTTCGCTGATGAAATATTTGGAAGATATTTTCCCTGTGGATCAAAGAATACTACATATTTGCCACTCACAAAAGATGGCAAGTCTGTCAAATGATACACAGAATTAAACCCAACCCTGAAATCCAAAGTTCAAATATCTGTCAGTATAACATGATTGGTACATTAAAGATACCAAAAGTAAATAAAAATACTGAAATTCCTAGTATAGATATATTAACCATGCAGCCTTTTCATTCCATGATAATCTATATCTAATCAAAGAATAAAACAAGAAATAATTCTCTGCTTACTATAAAGAGACCAACTGCAGAGGTGTAGGATAAAGGATATAGATGAAAATTGAAAATTACATAAATACGAATATCACGGATAGATAAAACCTGGTAAATAGAATCAACATTACATGGAATAAAAGGATCTAGAAATAAGTTCAAAATGTGACCATCACAGAAGACATAAGATCCAAGATAAGGTTATTAAAGCCTTAGCTCTCAATAAATTGTAATCTGGATGACAAATATCACATCATGCATATAAATTCCATTGACGTCACAGACAAAACAGGTGATCAGGGAAGTATTCTCTTTCTTCATTGACCAATAAGCTAGGATGCTACTCTTTCACATCACCAAAAGTACTACCTCATTCACCAAGTTCAAACCTAGGTGGATTATATTCCTCCCTACAGATGTCTCATCATCCACAAAACATTTTTCTGTAACCCATTCTCTTTGGCATTTACAATTATTTTGACCTTTTGCAAAATACTAATATTAACGATATTTGTTTATAGCACCCATATGGTTTAAACAGATGGGGTGGTCCTTCTCTCTAACCACTGTGGCAAATTATAAAAAGGCAGATCAGTGACCTCAATCAAATATGTGGCCTTCTTCTATATGTCATTAAAATTAGTAAAACTATGATCATGATTTAAATAACTCTAAAGGATGGAGAAACTATGTTGACAATGGCAACTTACACTTTGCTAGGGTATTTCAATTAAGTTTATGGGCTCACCTTTTGGTCTGAAACCTACCCCTACCTACCCTTGTATCTCATTGGGCCACATGTCATGATTGTGTGCTCTCATTTCCCTATGGCCTTGCCTTTATAAGCAAGCTCATTTACATTGTATGTAATCAATCCAGTTGGATATTTTTCACCAAAAACAAAACACAAACATTTTTTTTTTTTTTATTAAAAAATTTTATTAAATATTAATAAAGAAAAAAACTTCAAGTTTTTTAATCAAAAATCAATAATGAAGTTTTTTTCTCAAAAATAAAAAATAAAAAATTAATTTTTCTTTATTATTTTTTCAATAAAGTTTTTTTCTTTATGCTTTTTAATAAATGTTTTTATTTTAACTTTTAATTAAGTTTTTTAAAAACAAAATTTTCATGAAATAAGCAAAATTGAGAACACAATTTTTTTTTGTCCACCTACATACTATCTTATAGCGTTCTCCAATCGGCAACCAAGGGGGGGGAAGGCAATTTGCTCCTACATTTTTGTAGGCAACATACCAATCGGAGGCATCTTCATCTACAATCTTCTACATTGAGGGGGGGCTTCTATTAGAATAATTTGTTGTTTCTTTAATGTTCATCTAGTTGTCTTAGTTAGTTTAGGAAAGTTTCCTTTTTTGCATACCGTTAACAATTGTTTCTTTTAGAAACATCCTCTCTTGTGAATTCTATATATAGAGCTTTCGTCTCTATTGTTTAATAACATCGAATATTTTAACATGGTATCAAAGCGGGCCAATGGGATTTCATAAAATTTCGAAAAAATTTGAGAAAAAATTCGTAACCTCTTCTTTTCTAGAATTTTTTCCAAAAATTTGGTTTTTCGATTTTTTATAAATCAGTGAAAATTTTGTTGAAATCTTTGTAGAATTTCGTGGGCTCTTTGGGAGCTATAATTCGATTTTTTTGTGGGTTTGTGGAATTGTGTTCGTGGGCAGTTTGGGTGTTGCATTTGAAGAATGTGAAAGTTTTCTTCTGTTTTTTCGTGCCCATAGATTTCTAATTTCTATTGCAATTGTGGTGTTTTAGATCTGCAACCCACATTTGGATTTTGCATCATGCGGCCTAGGGTTTCAGATCCTTTGTACCTACAATCTAGGGCTTCATGGAGTAGGGCCTTGTTCGATGTCTTCATCTCCCAGCAACAATGCGACTAGGGCACGCAATCTGCCTCTTTGTTTGGTCACCTGGAGATGTTCTGATGGGTTTATAATTTTTTCCCTTAAAAAATTATTGGTGGGGTTTTTATAATTTTTTTTCCCTTGAAAAATTTATGATGGGTTTCAATAAACTTTTTCCCTTAAAAAAATTTGATGGGTTTTAATAATTTTTTCCCTTGAAAATATTTGGGAAGGTTTCAATAACTTTTATCCTTAAAAATTTTTGTTAGGTTTTACCGTTTTTCCTCAAAAACGAAGTTTTGTATTTGATTTGTGTTGGGTTTTTGTCTGTGGGTTTTGATCGGTTTTTCACCTCAAAATCATGTTTGGTCATCTGTAATTCGAGATATTCGTGTGAGATTCTGGGTTTTGTATGATTTTATCCTTAAAAATCACAAGTACAAGTGTTCTTGTTTTAGGGTTTTTACCATTTTTTCCGAAAAAGCAATGCTTTGTAAACTTCAATTTTAGGGTTTGACGGTTTTTTCTTCAAAAATTGTGGCTTCTTGCAGTCTGTTTTGGGGCATCATGCTCAATTTCAAAAGTTTGTGGACGATTTGTGTTATCCAAAAGTTCTCCAGATTTTGGGAGGGTTAGTTGCGAGCTCATCTTAGTGACAGGGTCAATAGCAGGCTCATGTCGCAGAACGTTCTGAGAAGGGAGCAGCCTTCTCTATTTTTCTCTCGATAGTTCGAACGATGACCATTAAGGGAGGATATTAAAATAATGTATTGTTTCTTTAATGGTCATCTAGTTGTCTTAGTTAGTTTAGAAAAATTTCCTTTCATGCATTCCATTAAAGATTGTTTCTTTTAGAAACATCGTCTCTTGTAAATTCTATATATAGAGCTTTCGTATCTACCATTTAATAACATCGAATATTTTAACAGCTTCATGGTCTCTCTTCTTCTCTTATGGAAGGGACTTCTTCCTCACATGAGGTTTTGTTCTTCTCATACATCAATGAGAGCATTGTGTGCTTCATCTCTCTTTCGGGTGGGAGTTTTTTCCCATTGGGTCTTTCTCTCTTTCTCCACTTGTGAGAGATTGCATTGCATTTGTACATGGGTACCTAACATGGCCTAGTAGCCAAGACCCATCTTGTATTGTTAGCTTGAGTCTACATTTCCCTAAGTTGCACTTAAGGGGTGGTGGAGTGTTGGTGTAAATCATGTCTAATAATTACACTTTACTTAAGTTGACTTAGGATAATGCATTCATTGTAGTTTGCATATGAGACACTTAGGGAATTGCACATCTAGGGAAGATGGTTGTAGAAGAAATTCCACCTTTGGTGGTGTTATCTTGTTATCAAATTCCACCTTCGGTGGGTGATCCACCTTTAGTGGAATATTCTATTATTTCTCCTACCTCCCCTTGTATCTCATTGGGCCACATGTCTGATTGTGTGGTCTCATTTCCCTATGGCCTTGCCTTTATAAGCAGGCTCATCTCCATTGTATGGTTTATCCAGTTGATCGATTTTTGCATCTTGATGAGAATACAGTTTGTTCTTGTCTACCTTTGTCTATCTTGTGTTGTGATATTCATTGGGCTCTAGATCTTGGTTATTATTGGCAAACTCTCACAAAACCAAAAGGGTGGAAACACTATGTTGATGACATTAACATTTGTTGGCCCTGTGGTCGAAAGAAGCTTCAGGAATTCCATTCTCATTTAAACTTAGTTCATTTTATCTCTTTTACTTAAGAGATGGAATCCAATAACCAACTCCCCTGCCTTGACATTCTTCTCACTAGAAAACCAGATGGAACCTTAGCTCATAGTGTTTATCATAAAGCCCCCCATACTGACTTATACCTCCACTCTTCACCTCACCACCATACTGCCCAAAAGATTAGTGTCCTTAAAACTCTAGCAACGAGAGCCTTCATGATTTGTGATGCAGAAAACATTGACAAAGAGATTACCCGCCTCATCCATGTCTTCACTTTAAATGGGTACAATAGGAAGTGCATCCGTAGGAACATCAAGCAAGCCAAGTCTAGGACCAATCCCCCTATTTTTGCCCCTCCATCCGGCCCCATTGTCATCCTTCCTTATATTGAAGGTCTTTCCAATAAGATCACCAAAATCTTGTTTAAAACAGGCATTCGTTGCTCCTTCAAACCCTTTTGCACTCTTAGGAATCATATCCCTTCTCTCAAAGACCCCATTGACCGTCTTCTTAACCCTGGTGTTTACAAAGTGATCCATTCTTGTGGCACTCCCTATATAGGTGAGACAGGTCATTCTGTTAGCACCAAGATCAAAGAACATTGGGCAGACATCAAACACGAGCATATCCTCAAATCTGCCCTTTCTGAGCACTCCTCTAAAATCAAACACCACATCCCCTTAGAAGAAGCCCAAATCTTAGCCAAAGAAGATAACTTCTTAAATAGTAATCATCTTAAGAAACCTACCCCCTACTCTAGCTCTCCTTTAATCCGTTGTGTTTCCTTTTGGTCTTCCTCATTGTCCTCTTCCTTCCCTTTGGCCTTCCTCGTTGTCCTCTTCCTTCCTTCCTTTCCCTTCAATTTCTTCCATATTACTCTTCCTTTTCTCTCGTCTTTCTTTTAATTTGTGTGTTGCTTGGCTTTGTTTCTTTTCGTCCTTTTTTTATTTTTTGTTTATTTTAGTTGGTTTTTTATTTTCATTTTTTTACATTTTTTATTCTTTTCTCCTTTCTCTTATATCTAGTTTGTTTTACTATGTTAGTCTCCCCTAGTGTTAGTTTTTTTTTTTTCCTTCATTTTTGGTTTTTATGTGTTTTGGTAAAAAAAAGTTATCTAATTTGTTAGTTTTTTCAAATTTTTAGTTCTTTCTTGTTATTAGCTTTTGTTCCTCTCTTTTGGTTTATTTTTCTATATTTTCTTCCACTCTAGATTTTTAATTTCCTTGTGTTCATAATCCTTGTCTATTTCTCATGTTTATTGATTTTCATTTTGGCTTTTGTTTTTTATCTTTTTTTTCTACGTTTAATGCATCTCTTTCCAATGACATTTATACTAATTTATATTTTATGTTCCATCATATATTTTATTCCTTTCGTTATAATTAATTTATTATTCTATTCTTTGTCTCTCGTCTTTTTTATATTTATATCCAATCGAACTCCTAACTCTTAGGTTCTTGTGTCTTTCCTCATCAACCTCTTCTATTTATCTCTCTTTTAGGCTTGGTCTGCTAACATTATTTCAATTCTCTTCTCTTGCTTTATGCCCTAATGATATATCATAGTGTTTGATCTGAAACGTTGGCAACAAAAATTTGCATGGTCTAATCCAAAAGCAAGCACATTAATTAATACATAGTCGAACAACCAATTTTATCAAAACATGAAAGTACCCATTGTATGAGAATTACACAGGAAACACTAAGAGGGGGGGGTGAATCAGTGTTTCAAATTTTTCTAAACTCCAGCAAGCTCAAGAAACCAATTAACATACAGACATAACAATTAAAACAAAAACAAGACAAGAACTCAGATTTATCTCATGGAAAACCCTTTCGGGTAAAAAACCACAGCACAAAAATTTCTTCAATATCTTAGAATGGGCACCAACCTAGATTACAAAGTACACAACTAGAAAGAGAACTCCAATTCTCTTCACAGCACCCACTGTATTCAGAAGGGGCTCCAACCCCTGTATAACCAAGAGCACCAAATCTCCCTAAAACAAAAATTTGAGAACTCCGACTAACCACTCCTCAAGACACATTGAGCAAAACAGAACTCCAACTCAGGGAAATCTCAGATATCAGAAGAAGAATTTAGACACCAGAACCATCTACAGCAATTCAGCTTAGCTTCAGATTACACACTGCCCCAAAGAAGTAAATTTGCTCTTTCCACAATGAATATTCTGCTCCTTTTGCTAAGTACGACTCAATTAAGAAGCATACTCATGAATCTCAGCACTACCACCACTCTTCCTGCAACACCAACACACGTAACTCCAAACCCAATCTGTTACATAATGCAATAGAACTCAGAAATCAATACTGTTCACAATATGCTGAAAGCACCTCATTTTCAACAAAATGTTAATCAGCCACTGTATTAATTTTTTTTCCACACTCTTTTGTAATTTGAAACAATAATCTCTTCAATCACAAACCTCACAGCATACTACGATAAAAAAAAAAATTATATTCCCTTTCAAAAAGCATAAACTTCTGTGTTTTTTAACACGTAGAGCACCCTTGAAATCAACTCCACCCAACAGAAAACTGAAGACCCATTTTTTAGAATGCGATAAATAGTTTGTTTTTTAAAGAGACTTCCTTCAAACATCATTACTGGAATGCATGACCTCTGCCGGAAATGATTATCATTCAGAAATTTGATGTTGCCAAATAATATTCACACCATAACACATCTAAACGGCTTCATAGGAATTTTCTTCGATTGACATATTCAATTCCTGTATATAAAAAAAACGTTTTTGCTACCACAAATTCATATTAAGTTCGTGTATTAAAGTTTTTTTTTCGTGCACCTACAAACCAATTCACCCATGCCACACGCTGCTCACAAATTAATAAAATGAATCGCTTGACCAATAAAAATTCTGACAAAAACTGCTCATTCAGAAATACACGACTGTGAAAATAAAAGCTCCACTCGCTCCAAGGAAGAAAGAAAAATCGAAGATCTTTAAATGTTTTCGTATTCAATCACCCCACAATGACCAAAAAGGAAATTCACAAGGGGCGTTGCTATCAGAATGGATCACAAGGGGTGTTGCTGTCAGAATGGACCCACACAATTCTTCCACACTTCCATATTCAGTTCCGAAATTTTGAGTATATAATGCACCAAAGAAACGCTAAAAATAAAATCTTCCACTCAGCCATCAACGCCAGAAAAAAATCTATTTTTGAGTTCAATTTTTTTTTTTTTAAAAGAAACACTTCAATAAATTCACAAAGTCATGGCCTAGCTGGACACACCACACAGCCACTTAAAAGAAGAAATTCCGCCCCCAAAACGGCTCAGAACTTTAATTCGAAAACAATCACCCAAACAAATAACAAAGTCCATTAAATAATATAACCGCCATTCATAAAGATAATCGGACCATATAGAGAAGTGGGCCCTTAGAATATTCTACCCACAACTTGGCAAGATGATATGGCAAGTTTGCTGATATGGCATAAAGTTGACTGTGCTGCTGACAAGAACAAGTAGACACATATACACCTCGGGCAAGTAGACACACAAGCTGCTCAAGCAGGTCAAGCTTCTCAAGCAGGTCAAGCTGCTCAAGCTGCTCAAGCTGCTCAAGCAGAAATAACTTTGACATCAATGACAAAAATTCCAACATTGTACACTAGCTAAATCATCTTACTAATGGACATTGTATGCTAACTACATCATCTTAATAATAGACATTGTATGCTGACTACATCCATCACAGGTCATAAACTGAAGATGTTAGAGAGGCGATGAGAAGCACACAAACAATGCAGAAATTTAAAACTTGAAACTACAAAAGACAAACATAAAGCATGAAAGATAAATCAATGAAAGCCAGACACCAAAGTTTCTCATGCAAAACCCTTTTGGGTAAAACACCACAGCATCAAAAGTCTTTTATAAACTTCAAATGGGCACCAACCCAAATTACAAGGCAACAATCAAAAGAGAGCACCAAACCAATTGAGAATAGAAAAGGCTCCAACCCCCATACAAGTAAGAGCACCAACTCAAATGCCAACCTCAAGAAGAACACATAGCTCCTTTAAAAATTGCTCAAGAAAAAACACCTGCTCTTAAGTTCAAACTTTGACACCATTACCCGCAGCCAAGCTTTTCTTAAAATTTCTCTGAAACGAGTTCAACATAAACAGTGATATGATTTTATCCAGCAGCAGCATGAACAATAATTTGTCTTAATTCTCCTGTATATCTGTAAAAAAAAATCGGCCCAATATAATGAAGCATGATTATACTTCAAAAAAGATTTGCATATACAGTTATTGCTTCTACGCTTGTGCTCGTGTTCTTCAAAGCTGAAAAATAGCTTGAATCCCCTTATCTACACACACTGCAGACTATTCAAAAATCTCGACCTGGTATGTGTTTTTCTTCAAAAAATGAATTTTCACCAGCCACGATTACAACAAGACCACCCGACCTCCTCAAAGAAATCCATAAATCATCTCAAGCAAAACCGAGAAAAAAAGAAACATCTGCAGCTTCCAAGTCGAAAACATTAATCACACACATGTTGTGATAACCTCTTTCTTGCCATTACATCTTACAGCTCTGTATACTGCCTTCTGATACTTGCACCACCCACCTTCAGGAGACCATACGATGCTTAAGCAACCATTACTTTTACCAGACCCCCCCGAATTAGATGAAGGCACACAATTTCAATAAAAAATCGAACTCTCCAACTCTCCAAGCATGCAAAAAACGAAATCTCCAAGCCAAAACACGATTTTAAAATGAAAATCATTTATTTGTAACAACGTGGTTTACAAGAATAGCTTCTAATCCCATGAACTCTACTCCAAAAAAATTGACGACTCTTTTTTCATCAAATCCCACTTTACACAAGGTGTAAAAATTGAATGTAATCCCCACGTCCACTTCCACCAGAAATAAAAGGACGTGTTCATCAATTCTTCTTCAAGAAAAACATAAAACATAATTGAATCGATAAATACGTGCTGAGAAAATTTGACCACATCTGAATCTGGAGACGAAAAAAACGACAGCCCCACCTACAATCGACTTGCTTGAAGAAAAAAAACGGCAGCGCTAAATTCAAATCTGCCAGAGATTAATTGCCCACGATATAATTTCAAAAAGAATCGTGGTCATTAAAGGAGCCGACAAAGCACAGAAATATCAGTTCATGCTTTGAAAAAAAAAAATTAGTACATGAATTTCACTTCCCACAACATGTGAATGAATAAAGAAAATGGGCCCCACAGAATATTCAAAACATGACTTGGCATAGGGTGACAAGTGAGCAGCTGAGCAAGTAAGCAGCTGAGTCAGACAAGTAGGCACACAGCTGGTTAAAGTAAGCACACACACAGACAGCTCCAGCAAATAAACAAGCTACTCAACCAGACACACAGGTAAGGAGCTCAAACCAGAAAAGAAGCAACCAAGCACCTCAAGCACACAGGAAGGCAAGCAGCTCAAAATAAACTTTGAGATAAACTTTGACATCAATGACAAAAATTCCAACAGGCGATAGAAAATTCAAACATTTTAATATTTAAAAATGAAGGTTGACAACCAAGTTGAGAGATTTATTCCCAACCCAATGATTCCTTTAAAAACAAAAGTAGAGACTAAATTATAATTGACAAGGAGTAACATATGAAAGGTCATGACTATTGGATGTCAAGGAGTATATAAGAAGAGAAATCAAGGAGAAAGAAAAGCAATTTAAAAGATAAATTATTTATGTTTCCTACATGGAGTATGAATTAAACATTCAGCAAACTTAGGGACCAAACCCCTCATAGATCAAAAATTCAGGGACGAAAACCATTAATTCTTTGATCAAGTTAGTGGACAAAAACCCCTAATTTTAGCAGAAATATTTAAAGACATTTGTAAAAAAGAAATAGCTGCAAATGATAATAAGGTTTACAGCAGATATTCAAAAATAAATTTTATATTCTCAAATTTATATTATAATTTTAAATCAGAAATATATATCAAAATTATAGTTTAAAGATAAGATAATATTTGTAATTAATTAGGCAACAATTATTGTGAATGTGGGATATTTATTTTTAGAAAAATAAGGGAATTCTAGAACGAAACATTACAATTAATATCAGAGCAGTAGTACTACCAGCCCTCAAGTCTCAAAATTAGTTTCTTCAGCTGAGCCAAAGAGATCAACAGGCATTGGAAACAGAAAGGAAAAAACTAGAGGCAACAATACAAGAAACTAGCAACCAAATTAAAAAGTAGAGGAAAGAATAAAATGGGTGATCATGAATTAGAACAAGAAAATGAATTGAAGACTTATATGCAACGACAAAAACAAACAACACAATTGCTCTTTCAAACACTTCAATATATAAATGGTGGTAACTCAAATCATTCAGAAAATACCAATAGAACTTCATTTTGATCCCCACCTAGAATAACACAGACCACATTCTTACCTAGAGATGAGCAATCATGACAAGAAGAAGAACCAAGCATGGTAGCAAATGACTTAGATGAATGATAGACACATACTCAAGACATGATCCAGATCTTAGAAGACAAATACCATTTGTAAAATTTTATAATGCAAGATCAAGAAATATATCAAGAGAAGGAAAAAGACAACCAACAAATATTTGCGGCAAAGATCAAGTCAGATGACTCTCCCTACTTTTGCTGATTCGGGGAAGGTCATTACATGAGCATGGGTTCAAAAACTAGATATCTATCATTCTCTCAGCCCCATGACAGAAGCTGAAGCCATTAAATTTGCCATTCTTCACTTAGAGGGAACAGCACATGAATGGTTGTAATGTCTCCTTCCAGCCAGTGATCACTCCTGGTGAAGAATAGCCCATTCAGGAGGCCCGTAGGCTATTTTTGGCAAAATTAGAGTTTCCATCTTCCGATAGGATTTTGAGTGGGAAACAATTGGAGTTTGGGACTTCTAATTGTGGAGTTTTTCTGGGTTTTCAAAGAGCTTCGCAGTGGTGATACATGCATCGCGTTCAGTTGAGGTTTGCAAACTTACTATTTTTAGTAAGTAGGGTCAGAATAGCACATTTTTCTGGGTTTTTCGGGAGTTTTCTGACAGTATGACATGCAACTTCATCTGACTATTCTTTAGTGGACTTACTATTTATAGTAACATTTGATCCCGGTTTGTGCCCTAATGGAGCTGTGAGTCACTTAATATTTTTAGCAAGTGTGATTTTTTTAGGGTTTTAGGTGAGCCTGCTGGCTATTTTTGGCAATCTTATGGGATGACTCAGCGACTCGGTTCTATTTTTGGCAAGCAAAGTTGAGTTCAGAATGCAGTTTATTGGACTTAGTCGTTCATCATTTAAATGACTTAAGTTAATATTTTATTTTGGCGTCATATTCTATTGTTGAAATAATTGTGTTATTTTGGCATCACATTTGGGCAATATTTAGCAGGGACTTTAGCCTATGGTTAGAGTATTTTTGACGCCATAATGGAAAGATAAGGGGTTGAATTAAAAAACAAAGTTAACTCATATTATGACGCCTTTATGCTTCTTAGTGCCCACTTTGTAAAAAGACTTATGTTTTATTAAAATAATTAAGTGGTCTTTTTCCTTTTGGCGCCCATTCATGTGATGGAGTTTCATTTCATTTGGAAATGAATTTGAAGTGAATTTGGGATAGTTGTTCTATAAATACAGGGCATGGGGGTTCATTTGAGCATCTCAGACAATTTAAACCGTTATGCTGTCGGATTGACTCCAGACAATCTTCAAGGGTGAATACCTCCTAGGGCTTTTGACAGACTTCGAGTGTGAGACATCACTCCTAGCTGTGGTTGGATCTTTTGAATGCATGGTTCAATTTTTGTGGGCATTGTCTTGTTTTGAAGCTGATTTTGGGGTGACTTCTTCCTCAGAAGGGATCAATTTTTGGTGTGGTGTGTGATTTTTCAAGGAGGTCGTACCATCTTGTTGGCCGTACCCTCCTTCCTGGCCGTATTTCTTGGTGTGTGTGCTGCTGGGCATGTTTGATGTGTTTGTGTGGGCGATCGGTGGTGTGAGTTCAGTGTTTGCTTGCTTCTTTGGGCATTGTGCAAGTCTCTAGTATTGCTGAAGCTTAGTTGGAGAGTTCTTTAGTGTGTTTGTTGTGGTTCGTGGTGGCTGATGTGAAGTTGCAGCAGGCTGTTTTCTGTAACAGCAGATTGGTATAGTGGTTTCTTATATCTTATGTTGTACTTCTCTCATAGTTCAGTTTTTGTATTAGCTTGTGTCTTCTTATTCTCTTGCACCTTATGTGATGTTTATTGTAAAGCTAAATGGTAGTACCATTAGCTGTTTCAGTTTGCTTTACTCTATGTAGTTCCCATTGCGCAAGTGGAAGAGGCTAGCCTAGCCGCCTTCAGTGATTGTAATTTGGGTTTGTAATTGTCCTCCCGCTGAATAAGCGGTTGAGTCGATTGTATTGTTGTCCTCCCGCTGAATAAGCGGTTGAGTCGATTGTATTGTTGTCCTCCCGCTGAATAAGTGGTGGAGTTGATAATAATTTTCATTTCTAGTCCTCCCGCTGCATAAGCGGTAGAGTGATTGTCATTTTCAGTGTTTTGGTTTGTTCCTGGCAGATTTCCGCACGGAAGTTTTTGAGTTTCCATCTCCCGCTGAATAAGCGGAATGGGTTGGCTTGCCGCCCAAATTTGTAATCAATTTCAGTTTTCAAGCATCTAACGATCCCCTCAACACTGTATGCTCTCACCCTCCCAGATTGGGCTCTTAGTGATCAAAAGGTGGAAAGGGTTACTTTCAGCAGCATTGAGATTATCTTTCCTAACCTTAATGGGTGCGTGAAGTGTTTGTTGTGTTTAAAAATCAAAAAATTGTTGGGGATATTTCAAAGGTGGCATCAAGGGTTAGTTGGGGTGGTGCTTAAAAACACCTTTGTTAATTGGAGTGCTGGGAACCAAACTAAATTGGAAGGGCAATGGCAATTTTCCATGTTTTTAGAGCTCTTTTATGCTAATAGTGGGACTAACAATGGTTATGATCAAACAAATGCATGTAAGCATTTATGCTTAATTTTAGCACGATACACTTATATTTTTATTAGATCGTGGAGTTCTTATCAATGATCTAGCATAATTGGAGTGTTTGAAATACCATGTATCTAATGCAATTGAGTGAAAGTCTTGTAATCAGTTGCATACATTCTTCCAGGGATGTTGAATTGTCACATCCAATACTTGCTCCAAATAAAGAGGCAAAATGCAAATGTGTGACGTTCACAAGGGATTTTGAAATCCTTGACCTGCTTAATTTTTGGCATGTTTGGCCTCTATTATAAATGTGTTATTCTATGGACATTTGGCCCTTAATATGACTAATACTAAAGACTTTCAGTCATTGCACTGCTACAATTTTTCCTTTGTATACACACTTTACATGTATCACTTAGCCTGTTGGCATTTTCAGATTGTTGGCATTTTGCATATAGATTGCATTAATGATATGTTGTCATTGATGTCAATTGAACCAAAGAAAGATATTCATGATATTGCTAATGTTATTGTTGTTATTGCTATTGTCTTGTAACCGGTATGATAAACTTTAAGGAAGATGTTGTAAACCGGTATATGGTAGTTTGTAAGTTGAACCGGTGTAAAGGGTTAAACCTTTCTATGTTATGTAACCGGTAAACCCTACCATTTGTTTTCTGTTAAACCCTAACCGATCAAGTTTGTTGATTTAAGATCTAATGTTGAGCAGTAATGATGGAGACACGTGTGATCATTGAATGACGATTAGTTCAGATTGATTTGGCACGTTTGTTATCTTGGAAAGGAGCAAAGTGGATTGCATCTAATGCATAGCGCGTGATGAGTTACAAAGTCCGATGAAGCGGTGATCATGGAGCAGTTGGAATTTTCTTGAAGAATGTGAAGAGATTGTTATGATTTCTGACGGTCAAGATTGTACCGACTTGTTTGTAACCTCGATGATGAGAATTAGGTTTTTGTTGTGTTACCGACCTAGTTGATTTGTATTTAAGGTCGATGATATTGTTTTGTTAAGTGTTGGCAAAGTTGACAAGATTGAGAGAAACCAGTTGAGTGTGTGGTTGCCTAACCGGTGGATGGATCTGCAGTTTGAGTTAAGGCAGATTGAAGCTTAAGAAGGATTGATCAAGTAGATGTAGTGTTATTCAGACAGATCAAGAAAACCTGCTGTTTTCTAACAATTACAGCAGAAATTGAAATCCCATAACCGGGTAAGCTCTAACAAGCTTGGTTACTTTCTAAATCCTCTAACAAGGTGGTCCATTAGTTTGGATTCTCAAATCCTCCAGCGAGGTTACTCCTAACAGGGTATTGTGCTTTTCATCAAGGCATATTTGTAAATCCCTTAACCGGAATTAGTTCTTAACAGGATTTATTGTAAAAGCTTTAATAGGCTTGGCTCCTAACAAGGCGAACTTCAGAAGAGTTCAGATAGCTATCCTTGTGAGTCTCATCTCACCGTGGTTTTTACCTATTTGGGTTTTCCACGTATAAATATTTGTGTCAAGTGGTGAATGCTTTTGTGGTTATGATCTTATTTGTTGATTTGATTAACTAGTTAACTATTCTGATAAGGCACGATATTTGGAAGCATTGAGAAATGAATATGTTGACATATGATTAAGCATTTTTTATGTTTACAAGATTGAAGTTGTTTAATGTTAAGTTGTCATAACAGTTAAACCGGTTGATGTTAGTTGATGTTGGTAATCTTTGAGATATTATCTTGACTGAGTTACTTGTTAATAAGTTTATTTTTGAGTTTGGGAGTTTGTATCAGTTTTTAAGTATATTGATTCACACCCCCCCACTCTCAGTATTCTATCAGATACTTATTCTTTCATCATACCATCAAGCCTTTGTAATGGAATTTGACATTTTCATTCAGACCTACATTGAACTCGTACATTTTAGTATGGAATTATACTAATTAGTGTACTTTATATTTTCACCTTTATTCTAGAAATGTTAAGTATTAAATTGAACAATAAGAATGAGTATATAGATTATTCGTGGAAACTACTAAGTCGTATTATGGATATTGTTCATTTGCATTTCTTATGTGATAAGAATTGTGATTTAATATGGAATAATAATATTGATCAAGTGTGTAAGTTTACATCTATTTAGCACAAAGATGATTGTGTTCACATTAATCTGATTCTCATTGATAACATATATTGTTGTTATTCATAGACTTAAGGACTTGATAAACAATATCTTGTTGTTACTATGATTTAAAGTTTTAAACAATAAAAGATTTAATTTATAAATATACTATTATAGAGCGACTCTTAGATCTAGAAAAGATATTTAATGTTGTATAATGTCATAATGAGGATAGAATGTAATGTCCCGTTTTAAAATTCCTAATTTTTGCCTGAAGTAAAAATCTCAAACTCACAAATAATGATTGCATAGTTAATTATAAATATAAATTTATTCTAAAAATTATAACGTTGATTATATAATTCAAATTTAAAGCTTATAATGTATCTCTAAAAATATAAATAATAAAACTTATACTTTAGCCTCTGCTGTAGTTCTTCTTTCAAATTTACAGTTGCCTTCCTTAGCATGTACTATAAAGTCTTTAAAATGTTTCTAATTTCTGCCCAAGCTAGGGGTTTTCGTCCACTGACTTGACAAGAGAAATTAAAGATTTCCATCCTTCAATTTAGGTCCTAGAAGGGTTTCAACCTCAGGCTGTTAGAATACTGATTCATACTCCACAATGTGTGATAAATAAATATAAAATGTATTCTTCCAAAGATGCTTACTTCTTGTTTGAAGTCTCTTACATATCTTTTTCCTTCAATGGTAGTGATTCTTCTCATGCCCCTTAACTTTTGATTATTTTATTTTATTTTTTATATTTAATTTATTATTATTCTAATCTCATTTAGGAAAAATGGAGGACATTACAGCCCACCCTTCCCAAGATGACTTGTCCTCAAGCAATCACATACTAGGATAATCTTGTTAGAATTTGTGAAATGTGAATCCCACAAGCCCAGTTATCTTCTGCAAGAATACCTGTCACACATAAAGAAAGAATTGAACAGCAAAATAATTGAAGACAATAACAATTATTGAATTGCTTGTATTGCTTATTGCTTATTGCAAAGGATATGACATCCTTATAAAGAAATCTAACTCTAAAGATAGAAACCCTAAATGGTGGAGTCTACAAGATGGACAGAGTTTGAAACACGATGCATGAATCAGTCATGTATGCACAGATAGCATAATAGACTAATTAATGCATGAAACTCTCAAAAATCTAAACATAGTTTGTTTTTCCTAATTTGCATTATGCATGGAGATAAATATTAATTAATTATTCGTAATTAATTAATTAACTAACTAATAAATGCCAATAATTAATTACTAACTAAGGCATCGATTATTTAGTGAATTAATGCAATTAAGTGAATAATTAATATATAAATTATTTACTCCAACAAATCTTGGAATTTATTCTTCACTTGAATGAGTCTTTCTTGGAGACACCAGGATCCCAAATCAATCTTGGAAATATTATGAATCTCTCCAATGTAGTGCAATTCATTAACTAGTTATTCGTTACTAAGTCTTGTTGAGCAACTTTGTCTTTCTTGCCTACAAATAGTTTTGCTTAATAATTCATATTGTCGTGTAAAGTTGCCTAAGCCATACCCAGCTCTACTGATTGATCTATCCTTACAACTTTTGACTTTCTCAAAGCTGTTCTTTATGAAGAATCATTTCACCATTCATCTTCCATTGTGCTACTCTAATATCATCAAAAGTTGTGGAACTTGAACCAAGATATGTCTTTGCCTTTATTTCAAAAAGTGGATTATCTTCCTTGATCTTTATCTTTTTGACAAGTAATTGCTCCATTGCTAAATCTTCATCAACAAAAATTGTCTTTTGCTCCTCCCCTTTTAGGTACTCTTAAAAAAATTTCATAGGTTTCACCAAAGAGTCTATAAGTGTGTCTTAACATGTTTCTTATCTTTATTTTTTTGTTTAAATTTATTTTCAGTGGCCATATTTGAAGAATCTTTTTCAACAATGATTCCATCATTTCCGTGTTCTTGTGAATCTAAACTATCTTCCATCTCTTTAATATCAACAATAGTTGTAAATGTGAAAATGTCTACACATTAGTACTAGATTTTCCTTAATGTCTTCTTCCTCTCCACATCTATCATGACTAACACTTAATGTCTCATTAAACTCTAAAATCCAAGGTTCCTCACTATCTTCTCTCTTAAATGAACTATTGTCATGTTCAAAGTTTTCACACCAAATCCCAATATCATAATATGTTGCCATTTGGATCTCTGTGGGTTGGCTATTTTCTTCTCTTGAAATATTCCTTAATCTTGCATTATTAAATTGTATAAATGGAATTTGCCTTCTAATATCTAGATCAAGTCTTGAGTACGTGTTTATGCACTCATCAAAGTCATTTGCTATCATGTTTGGTTTGGCTTTTCCTTTCTCATGGCTTCTCATCTCTAGTTAACAATGTGGGTTGTGTAATTCTAGGTGGTGATCCAAGTGGAGTTCTATTGTTATGCTGACCCTAAATGATTTGAAATATTACCGTCTCCTCCATTGATTTGTGCAAGCCTAAGGGAATTGATTGTATTATTCATACTTTGAAACATTTGAAGGAGGAATTGTGTCATTTGTTCATGTATTTGCGTAAAACAATGCACTCATTCTCTTGTTTCTTCCCCTCAATCTGCCATCTTATTCACTATTGTAATGACCCCTACTAGGTTTAGGCCTGTTTTAAGCATAAGTAATCTATTTAAATATACTTATGACTTAAACTAAATTGATTAGGAGACAACTCTATTTTAACACAAATCAAATCTCTGATATTCCATAGTTCAATTAATTTATCAATTATTAATAAGTAAATTGTCCATCCACCATACTAGATAATTAATTCTATCATACTAGATAATTAATTTTATCATCCATAATTCTTAATGCAAGTGTCAACCTTTGTTACTACTTCAATTCTAAGGATGTCTATGTTACCAAAGCCCTTAGAGACCAAATTAAAATAGGCTCCCTCAAAGTTTACGGATCCAAGCCCTTATCCTATCTTGGGACCATGCCCTCAAAGTTTACAGGACGCTGATACTTACCCTATCTTGGGAATCATCCTGTTGACTGGATTTAGATTGCCCCTCTTTGAAAACAACTCCATCCCCAACTTTCTTAAATACTGACAGTAGTAACAAGCATTATATATAAACATATTCTTCTTACTGTTATTGACTTAAGAGTTCTTTCTGATTTACATTCTAATATTGTTAATTGTCTGATCAAACATTATATATAAATATATATACATTTCAGACATTATTATAAATTTATATAACTGCAAAACAGTTCATATAAAGAAGCAAAAATTCTGTAACAATTATGGAAGACATACTGTTGGCAGCACAATATAACAACTTGCTGTCAATCCACCGATCACAGCTTTTCCTTCTATTTTCCTTTGATGTGTCCTTTGGATTAATGCTCTTCTTCTTCCTTTATATCTTTATTATTCCTTGGGAAGGGACGATCCTTTGTGAGGAGACGTGCCTCTCCTTTAATTGCTAATTAATCATTTATTTGTTTCTCTTGATCACACCCCTCCGTATCAAAGTTGTTTATTATAGTTTGTTTTGTTATTATTTAATTGGTAATCTATCCCTTCTTGATCGCTGATTACACCAGCTCAACCTTAACTCCACTACAGCCATCATCTACAGACCACTACAACCTACAGGTGTCCTTTCATGTGGCTGGCAGAGAGACAATCTCATGATTATGATATGTTAACACTTCAAACTTTGCATCATATAACAGAGAATGAGGATATGAGAATAAACAGCTTACTCTCCACTTGAGCCTGGTCTCATCAAGTATGGGTACGATGGGTTTAAAATTGTGAAGTCTTACCAATAAGACAATTTTCTGAGAAACGATAATAGTCAACCTTATTGGGAGAGGTACGTACAGATATGTTATTATTTGTTTTCTTCTTGGTCCCACCACATCATTCACCCAATCCACAAGATGGGACCTTCATCCGACCCTAATAACTACAAGACCATCATGGTCGGCCACACCTTCTCCAAGCTTTATGCCACAACTCTGAACATTCTCCTCTCCAGAGAGTTGGATCATCATCACATTTGCGCCAAGGGACAAGTAGGTTTCAGGCAAGACTACCAAACCGTGAACCATATCTTGACTCTCTGAGCCATCATTGAGGAGTGTCATCACCGTGCCTCGAAGGTTTATTGCTGCTTTGTGGACTTCCGCAAAGATTTTGACACAATTCTGAGGTGGGCCCTCTTCCAGAGGCTGCGTGACATTGGTATTTCAGAGATCCTCCTGACCGCCATTATGAGACTTTATGAAAGGGTCCTGGGCCGGCTCAAGATCCCTACAAGGTTTTCCAGCTTCATCAACAACACCATTGGAGTTATTCAGGGCCTGTCCCCTACCTTGTTTGGGATTTACATTGATGACATGGAGGATTTCCTTCACGAGCATCTGTTGGAGGGTGATGGTTGCCATCTTCATCAGGTTATGATCTCTATCCTTCTTTTTGCAGATGACATTGTTCTCTTAGCCCCCTCCCCTGAGGGCCTACAGAGACAACTGGATTGTTTGGCTTCTTTCTGTGACCTGAGACAACTGACAGTTAATTTGGGGAAAACTAAGGTAATGGTCTTTAATAATCTCAAGACCTCTCATCTTCACTTTTCCTTTGGTGGCTCTGAGATCGAGATTGTCTCCTCCTATACCTACCTGGGGGTTAAGTTCTCTAGCCCTCGCTTCAGTTTGAGACCCGCCATCCAATTGTGCATCAACAAGGGGTATGGTTCCCTAGCCCTTCTTGGAAGACAATGTTTCAGACATCACTTCCAGGACACCTCGTCCAAGATGACACTTCTAGATACTCTCATCTGGCCTACTGTTCTTTACAATTCTATGGTCTTGGGGCCTTCCTTATTGGAGTCTGATTAGGTCTGTATCGAGTGGGTTTAGATCCTCCTTCAGCGCATCATCAGATGTAAGTAGTTTACTCCCCACAATATCATTTTGGTTGAGTTCGGTGCTCGCCCCTTCTGATTTGAGGCCATCTTTGATCTTATTTGGTTTCTTCACCACCTTCGTGGTTTTGTTGACTCCAACGTTGGGCATCACAGATACCCTTACCTTGCCAAATGGTCCTCAAAGACTATTGCTTCTTTGGCCCCTTCGGGGAGAGCTCATTGTTGGTTCACCGGGGCTTCAGCCCTCCTCAACTCTATCGAGATTGAGATTGATCATCTCCCCGCCTTTCGGTACTCTCTTGATGCCCCTCACCATCTCCTCCCCTCCAAACAGGAACTGAACGAGTGCATCAAAGACAACATCTGCAGACAGTACATCCATACCACTTGGGTCAACCCCCAAGAGGGTCTTCACCCAAGATGGCGTTCTATGCGGGGCACTTTCTAGAGTTGCAGGACGGGCTCATTGTTCGTCCTTCCTACATTTCACGCTTTTGGTCTCATTCCCTCCAAATCCCCCTTTGTTCTTTTAGGGTGGGGTCCCACCGACTCCGGTTTGAGATTGATCACTAGTTGGATAGAATGGATAGAGTTTGCCAGCTTTGTGACATCGGTGAGATCGAGATGGATGAGCACTTTATCGATGTCCTATTAACTATGAGATCAGGGGGAGGTTCCATTGCCTTTTTTGAGAGACTCAAACTCTCTCCATTTTCTTCAGGTTCACTGACCAGAGATGCCTTGCTCTCTACTTTCAAGAGACCCACTCCGAGATCATTCGTTGCAGTGCCCCACACACCCTCAATCTTGCCAGCTCATTACATCCTTCTCCAAGCTTCATCCCACACGTAGCACCAAAAGACAATTGGATACCTCCTAGCCACTCCAGATTGGTGAAGCTCCATAGAGTGGTCACACGTTTTTCCCCCTCTAGTCGGACTTGGACTACCTAGAGGCATCGTCCTACAACTTACCCCTCGATCTTGAGGTTTTTCTCCACTGCTTCGGCTTCCTAGGATTTGCTTGTTTGGCTTGTGGCCTCAATTGTTTTTGTTGTTCTATTCTTTGTGGGCACCGTTTTGTGTCCCTGCTGGTGACGGTCCTCCTCTTTTGTAACCTCTAGTCTATCGACCATCAGCATTCCACAAGAGGATGCCATTTTGTACTCAATTTGCATTTAAATCAATCAAATATATCTAGACTCAACTTGTTTCTTTTGTATACTCGTTTATTGACTCATTGGATGCATCTCCTCACTGAATTTTGCAAAAAAAATGCATTTCTAATTAAATTTAAGCAAATTTTTAAGTTGTCAAGTTTTGCCAAGTTTTCGCCGAGTTTTTTTTCAAGCCTTGTCGAGTAGTTCAACTATGGGTAGAACTATTACTCTAATACCATTTGTAATGTCCCATTTTAAAATTCCTTGAATAATAATCCCACTCACAATAATGATTCAATTATTAATTATAAATATAAATTTATTCTAGAAATTACAACTTTTAAGATCGAAGCTAGCCCATGTGAACTAATGAATGCCAAGATACAAGTTTTTGAGGAGGGCGGATTCACAATATGGGATAAAGCTATTCATAATAAGTGTCCTGGTCTGAAGGTCACAAAAGAAATCAAATCAACCAATAAGAAAGGGACCCATAAGAAGGCAAGATTGCCCCGCCCTCTGAAGGCTGAAGCTGAACTTTGGCGAGTCCCCGAAAGGTAACCCAGGCCCCATCGACATTGGTTGTGTATTAACAGAAGAAAATGATGAATTGATTTAAGCCATTTCAAGGAAAATTGGTTGGGCTATCAATAATGAGGCTGAACTCAAAACTCTTGCTAGAGGGTTATGGATGTGCAATTCAACTAATGTGGATGGGCTCAATATTGAGGGGGATTCTCTCATCAGCATAAATGCGGTCAAATCGAAGAAGATCCCAAATTGGAAGCTTCAAGATGGATTGGAAGGATTTAGAAATGTTTGAACAATCTGAAGGATTTCTCCATCAAACATATGTATTGTCAGGACTCAGGCCAATAAAGTGGCCAATTATCTGGCTAACCAAAGGGAGTCACTAGGGGAATTGGAACAAATTGTCTATGGGCCTGATTGTATGGACAATTTACATGAGGTTGTCAATATGGATAGATATGAATGTGTGAATTAACGTGGCAGTCACAAGTCCTTGGTAGTGCTCCGCTACGCTTAAGGTGGAAGTGGACAGAACTTGCTTTTTGGAGTACAAGATTCTATTGGTGTCTCCTTGTTTCTTTTTGGCTTTTTATGTTGTGGCAGTTGCCACTTCATGGGTTGGTTGGCAGCTCGTGCCCACCTTCCCTAGTCATGTGATGCTTTCCCAAGTCATTGTGAAGCTTTAAATCTATATTGTTGTTGTGTAGGGTTGCTTGTGAGTGGACAAAGTTGTTTACTAATGGCTGCAAGGAAGATATTTGGTGTAAACTGTAGATGCGAGGAAGAAACTATTGATCAACAGTTGTGTAGGTTTTTCAAAGCTATGGAAGATGTCACCTTGAAGGCTATCAAACAAATCATCGTGTTGACGTGTGTTTTATGACTACGTCTAACACAAAATAAAATTGCCCAACGGTTACTTTACTCTCTCTTGATCAAAGTACAATTGTATGCTAAGATTGCGGTAAGTTCAAACAATCGACTCCAAGGTTCCAATTACCGATGGACGTGACTCAGTTGGCTTGATGTGATATGCCAGTAATCCAAGGGGACTTACGCACACTTAAAGAAGATTTCGCAATTTTATGACTTTCAAGGAATTTGATCACGAATGATTTGTCAATGAGAAACTCTTTTTTAGGATTTTTGACTTGAAGATGTTGAAAGTAAAATGAGAGAGGGTTTAGAAAAGCTATGCTAAAACCTAAGAACTCAACAAACTACAATGCTTCAGATAGATCAACCACGCTTCACTTCACCATGTTAAGACAACTACATGAAGTGGGTGCAATCTTCAAGCAGTGTGTTTAAAGAATTTTGAATCATCAACGAACACCATTAGAGAACAATATCCACACAATGATTCAGATTAAATGCACACATATAATGGCTCAAACCAACCTTACACTGCTAATAACAATCAGCTATTAACAAAAGGTATGAGCAACGATCCACCTTAGAACACTACAATAAACTTTGTTCCCTAAAATGCATGAAACAAATCTACTCTAAGTGAGGAAAGCAAGACCATGCAAGCTACAAAACAGGACAAGTATACACCATCAAAAGAACAATGTATTACAATTTATTGCTTTAATAGCTTATCGCAACAATCTTAGACAATCTCTCCTCCCCTTTACAAATGAGGGGATCACCCCTTTATATAGGCCTCACGCCATGATTACATGCAAAACCTTAATTAGGGTTACCCTAAAAGATTCCACACACATGATGCAACAAGGTGGGAATATTCATTAAATGCCCATTATACCCATTAACAATTAATTCCTACATGCCCAAAATGGCGTCCACTTGTGCATTAAATGCACCACTTTCCATCAAATTTGCCCAATACATCATAAATGCAATAAATATTTCTCCATGCAAAATCGCCCATGATGCCATAAATGCACCATCATCTCCCGAACGCAACGGCTACATGCAAAAAAGATGCTCCACTACCTCGGCATGCGTTGACCCAACCGCCACTTGGTCAAATATTCCATCCATGCATGTGCCATTATGTCAAAAGATTCTCGTCCAAGAATGGACAACCATCATCTCACTCATTAATAGCATATGCAATGAACCTAGTGAGGACGGACTCTAATTGTCCTATGGAGACACTTGGCATGCTTTCCATCCTGAATTCCATCAAGGCAATTTCTTCCTCACTCTTGGAGAAAAGCTTCTCCCAATCCGCTTCCAACTCCTGTGTCTTCCGCATGGTGTTGGAGAACAAAGAAACACTTTCCAAGTGTGTCGTGGAAAATGAATCCACAAAGAAAAATTCATGCATTTTGTCCCTAAGGATGTCCACCATCAACTCTTCTTCAGTCACCCTTCTAGAAAATAGTGCCTCGACTACCTTAAGGATTTCCCCTTGTACTTTCCTAACTGAGTCTCTCAAGGAAACAAACTCCCTACTAAATCTTTCAAAATATTCTTTTCCAGTGCAAACGGCGTAAAACCACCGTGGGAAATCATAAACATCGTTCTGCTAAACAACTTTCCTGTCAATCTTCTATCTAGGAATCTTCATTAGCTCTTTAAGTCTTGGTAAATGTGCACGTCCTCCCATGAGCTATCCGCGACTTCTAGCCTGTTCAAGATTGTATGACTTCTAGAATGAAGGCAAGCCAAGTTCTCAATGAATCATCCTACTGAAATGAAAACACCTTCTACCCATGCCTTAGAGCATTGAGCTCTTTTCCTGACTTCTTCAGCGCCATCGATGGATTCTTTAGGAAGAGAGGAAGGAAGGACGAAGAATGGGTCTTCCTCTCTAAGTGGATGTTTGAAACTCCACACATATTCACACAATAATTGATTTTCATTCTTCACCTTGTTGCACTTCTATTTCATCTTCTTCAATTTCTCCTTCATGGTCAAGGAAGATTCTTCAAAATCTTCCACTACCTATGATGTGGATGCACGCCCCAAATTAACTTCTCTAATCAAGTATTCATTAGGCATGATCTCATTTCTGTCTTTGTCTACTATAGACTTGGCCAAATGCAACATTCTAGATCCATATTCATCCCTTGTGGTCTTCGAAAATATCTTGGCTGCCTTTTTCTCTACCAGCTTGTCCATCCTACTCGGAAGTCTTTCTAACTTGTGTTGGATCTACGTCTTCTTCAAAATCCCTTCTCATCCTTTCTCTGAGCCAATCAGGAGCAGTTGTCGTTTGATCGCCAACTCCTATGTGCATTTGCTCCTGTGAAACTTCCTCCATGTCTTCGAGAATGGTATTAATATAAGCAACCTGATCTCATTGTTTTGTGCTGGGAGGAATTTCGACCTTTGAATTCCCAGCGGAATAGGTTTGTGAAAAGCACTCGAGCTAAGCATATCCTGTGCCTAAACATTATCTGGAAAATTGTCCTAGGGCTGACCTCTTGGAACTTCTTGTGCAAACATTTCTACTTCCTGCACACTAGAGGAACTGGTCTATAAATGTGCCTCTTCTACCCTGGGCCTTTTCTGTTGCTTTAGGCTAAACTTCTGGCTGGATTTCCAATTGAACATCTGGATGGACTTCCTATTGAGCATCTAGTTGGATTTCCAGTTGAACATCTGGATGGATTTCATGTTGAACATCTGGCTAGACTTCCTTCCTCTTCCCTGTTTGCGATTTCTTTGGAACATTCCCCTGCTTGGCACTTTCCTATCGGATTTCTCCTTCTGCATGGGCTTGTGATGATCCTTCAGTGACATCACTATGGGAGTCCAAATTTCCCATCAATTGGTAAGTTAAGCGAATATTTCCATCCTTCAGTGCCTTAATGTGCCAATCCACGCAGTGTCGGGTGAATTTCATAACTGGCCTAGCTAGAATGTCCAAGTCATCAATTTCTGGTTCCGTCCAATCCGGGACCTGGATAGGTTTATCCTTCAACTTTTCAAATTCATGTTGAACCATGTCTTGATCTTCCTTTACCCGGTCTAACACTTGAATAATTTCAGCCATTCTGATTAAGTCAAGGGGCAATTTGGAATGCATAAGCTTCCTGACTTCAAGATCATCCTTGGAGTTGGCCCAGAAATCCTCCAGGTGAAATTTGTGTCTGAACTTTATTCCAACGACCATCCTGATTTTGTTATATGGATCAAGTATGATATGGTCATGTGGAATGTCAAATGATAGAATGCCAGCTCGTCAATGGATTTTTTTGTCGCTGCCAAATTTGGACACACTTCCACATAGTCGCCAAGGACAATAAGGAATTCAATAGACAGCTTCTTCTTTGTCTGAATCTAGTCATATGTCGTCAATTGCCTGGTGAGTTCTACCAGCGCCAGTTTGTTCGACGAGTACCTTGGAAGTTTGTGCAATTGAAAGGAAAATACCTGAGTCCCGATATATGTGAACTTCGGAAACTAAATGTACACTGCTCCAAATTTCCGTATCAATGCTCTAGCCTCTGGTATCACTCTCATGTGGAGTTCACCCTGCAATAACTTCGTTAAATACATTGTGAAAGTGTCATTCACCAGTTTGAAAGAATCGATGCTCTACAGGGGCAACTAGGGATAGCACTCGTGGACCTTCAACTGTGTTGGCCCACATCCCATGGGCCCTTTTCCTAGTAAGCCGTCGAAGCTACCCATCCTAGCCAACAAGTAAATCACATATGAGGTCATGTAGAAAGATTGGGAACGCATCTCCTTCAGATTTTTTAATTGCTCATGCACATAATGGTTGATCAATCTTGCCCAATCCACTATCCCATTGGCATTCATGATTTCACCAACAAAGAAGAACATCCAGGTTTCAAAAGTAAAAGCATGCTAGCACCCCATAATCCTATTCAACATCATCACCAAATCAGCATACTCTTGCTTGAAGTCAAGACTAGTCATTTGTTTAGGCATTTAGGAAATTTGAGGTCTTGGCTTTTGCATCCAGGTTTTGTTGATCTTCTCAGCACATCTATCAGGGCCCGCATCACATACTATTGTTGCTCTATCCTTAGTCTTGTAAGCCATGGAAAGGTCTCCCCAATAGCCTCCACAGTCAAGTTGGCAAGAAGCTTTCCATCATATGTCAAAATTGCCCTTCTTTCTAGATTATAATGTCTTGCACATTCCAAAATCAATTCTGGACATTTAACGGCTAGAGGGAAACCGGCTGTCGAGACAATTCCGCTTTTAACAATTATGGTAGTGGTGGGTGATGGAGCACATCCAGCTGTTCCAAACATCCTTAGTCGGAAAGCACCCAACTGGAAAGTTCCCAAATTGGTGTCGCTGATTTCTCTCCATTTAGAAAAAATTTTAGACTCTGAAAGGAATCCCTTCACCTCGTTCTTAAACTGTGCATGTTGGGAAGTAGTTGCAGCCTTGATTGATTATGCCATTCCTACAAATCAAAGTAAATTAACATTAAAAATTTGCATAAGGAATTAAATAAGATGGTGGAGAAGAAATTCCAGCTGATAAATTCCTAATTAGGAAAAAAATAAAACCTCCGCCAAAGTTCCCAGACTCGGACTCGACAAGGCCGACTCGACTCGTGACTCGGCTATGACTCGGCAATGACTCGGCAAAATAAAAAAACCTTGAAATTAAGAGATTTTTAACAATTTAAAACTTGTTTCATGCACCCATTATTGAATAAAGCCCAATTATAAAGTGTGCTAGCTTGTTATGCCATGAAAGGCATGCTGGTAGAGTATCTACTTGTTTGGGGCTTCTGTTTAGTATTTTCTTTGGCCAAATTGAAATTTTGGGAGCACCAATATGAGACATCATGAACATCTTCACTTGGAAACTGTAAGGAGTGCTTGTGTATGGTAGCATTAAATAGTGTGCTGTTGAACTTAGGTTTTACCTTGGGACTATAGTTGACCTTGGTCTTTCTTGGACCTCTTAGTTTTTAGGCTATATATATGTTAGATGGAAGGGGGAATTGTGAGGCCATAAGGGTTTGAAAATATGCTCCTCAGAGACATGTCCCTTGCCAAAAATAACCTTGTGCCCCATCGGGGGATTTTTTGGGATGTGGGGACAAGTAGGAAATGTCCCCAACTCACCCCCTTTTTTCAAAATTTTAAGAAACATCCCTGTTGTGAGGTACTCAAACATCGCCCCATTGCAAATGAAGACCCCCACTTTTTGCTTTCTAGGGTTAGCTCTTTTAGTTTTGTTGTTGGTCGTTTTAGTGTCTTAGCCTTTGCATTGAAGGGATTGAGTTTCTCAAAGGTCATCAACTTAGGTGGATCTCCTCAAGGTGGAGTGAAGGAGGTTAGGTCAATTGAGTGATTAGGGATTATTTAGATCATTCCTAGGATTTTTGTGTACTATCTGGTCACGCTTCAAGTTGCTAAATCAAACCTTGGTTGAATGCAAGTGTCCTCCTAGGTCCCGTCCCTTACATCAAGGTCAGAGTGAACTCGCCTTAAAAGTCTGGAATGTCATCCTGATCCTGAAATGGCCTAAAATTTGACTAAGTCTGGAAATTTGAAGGATCCTCCAAAAACTAGATTTTGCATTATAACTCCTGGAGATCCGAAACCACTCTCAAACATCCTGACAATATATATGGAATATAACTTAAAGTATAAGAAAGAGAAAAGACATAAGGAAATGTCACTTATACTTAAATGTTATATTCCATATATGAATCCTGACAAAGAGACTAACTTGTCAAACAAGTCAAAACATTGACCTGTCGTGGCCGAGTCTTGGAGCTTGGACTCGGCGAGTTTTGCCATAACTCGCCTGACTCACGAGTTAGGCGAGTTATGGTCAAAACTCGCCGAGTCCGAGTCCCGAGTCAGCAAAACTCGCCGAGCTTGGCTCGACTCGCCTAACTCGCGGCGAGTTTGGGAACTCTGACCTCCGTAATCAAGAACTTCTTGAAAAGAAATTAAATTACTCGCCTCTGAATCTTTACCACTTCTCTCCAGTCTCAACTTTCTCCAAAATCACACATGAGAAATGAATTGTGTTTCATTGTTTAAATAGAATTTCTCCACCAAGTTTCTAAGTTGGCAAGAGACTAAACTTAGAAGTTGCATTAAGAATGTGTCATACTTTCCTTAATAACTTGCCATGCAAACGAGTCCCACAGTTATCGTTTAGCTCAAAAATGGAAATTTCCATGATTTCTTAAGTTATGTGTCATAAGCATGGAATATTTATTTACCTGTTGCCAACTCATCGACTATGAGAATCTTTTCATTTTGAATTTTCAAAGGAGATTTCGAAAGATTCTTCTTTCCTTAGCGAATTTTGTCGATTTATCCACTTGGAAAGAAATTGTGATCATCCAAATTTTTGGAGAGAGAAAATTTTATCCGGGAAGAATTTTTTTGTGCTTTTTGAGTTCATCTTGTTCCAAGGAAGCTTTTTCATCAATTTGTCACATTTCCTATTTTTTAGGATTTTTTTCAAATTTGAGTTTGGGAGTGAGAGAGAGAGAAAACTCTTTCCTTTGACTAATTTTGCCATTGCCTTGAAATTTCTTCAACTTTTGGGCAAATTTCCATGCCTGAGGAGGATTTTTTATTCTCTTCGCTAAGGGGATTTTCCTTTCTCATCCTTATCCTTGACTTCATTTTCGATGCCCCTCTTTTGAACTTCTTCCTTGGGCGTTGGAATGACCATATGAAAGAATTTTCTTTTCAAAGGAAATCCCTTCCCTTCCTTGGTTTGGCACTCCCTATCCAACCTAGGCGTTAATTGCTTGTAGTGGAGGACTTTTGGGTGTGGAGGAAAATTTCTCCACAACCCCATTCTAGTGCTCGCTATCTAGACATGAGCGCCAAAACTACCTCATGGAGGATTTTCATGCCTTAGGAAATTTTCTTCCTCACCTTGGTTTAGCGCTCCCCCTTACACTTGGGCGTTGATTCACCCCCATGGAGGAATTTTGACGTTTGATTACTTTTCTTTGATACACCTTTCCTAGCTCTATATCCAACTTGACGTTGTTTCCATGTGGTGAAGGAATGTTTGACCTTGTTGACTTTTCCTGCATACCCTCACTTTAGCGCTCTAGCACCTAACCTGGGCATGGAAAAGGCAACATGGAGGAATTTGGGTGTGTAGGAAAAATCCTCCACAACCCCATTTTAGCACCCAACTACCTAACCAAAGCGCCAAAACTATGGTATGCCATAAAACCTATCTTGGAGGAAAATTCCTCCAAGACCTTTATTCGGCACCCATCCATCTTTGGCATGATTTCACTTCGTTGGGAATTTCTTCTCTAACTTAGCCATTTTTCAATTGTTTTCCAGATTCGGGATACCACCTTTGGATTGAAGTGATTTTGTCTGCCTTGGAAGATTTTTCAATGTCTTTCCACTTCTGGAATAAATGCCATACTTAGCCATTTCTTCATCAGTAGCTTGCTTTTTCAACTTTCCAAATTTAGACAAATATTCAGGAATGCTCAGTCTTCAATGTTGGGACCCCTGCCTATCATGTCCCCTCTTTAGCTCTGTCTAGCAGAGACATGTGAGTTAGCCTATTATGGAGTCTTGTAGGTTGGCAATGGTGGATAGAGACTCAGCCAGGATATTCAATGTTTGGATTTGGTGTTTCTAGCAGTAGTAGATCAGTTTGGAGCAGTTCCTTGATTTTAGGAGGCAGTTCCTACTTTTTAGGAGGTTGTGACAGCGTCCAGGGTTGGGGTTCCATGAGACCATTCCTTGGTTTCAGTTTCAGGAGATTTGGGTGTGTTTCCTAGTTTCTAGGAGCATCCCTAGATTTTAGGGATGAGACTGCCAGTTGATCCATGATTTCCGACATCAGTCACAGACAGGTGACAAGTTCCGTTTCAGACTTTTGGAGTCATTTGAGCCTTCTGCAGCTATTTGGGTTATATTTTTAATATATTTAAATATTTCCTAAGTTAGCGTTTAATTAATTAAATAAGGCTATGTTTATAGCCATTTTGGAGTAATAAGGGGTTTTTGGCTTCATCTGGATGCATATGCCCATGTGTTATAGCTCGTTGGAAAGGTCTTGAACTTTTACAAATGTTTCCCATATGTCGGGACCCTTTTGATGAACGTAATTCTTTTATATTAAAAAAGTGGCATTTTCTCTATACTTGGCGACTAAAAATGAGAAATAAGACTTTATAAGCCTAAGCGCACTTTTCATACACTTTTAGGGTTCGAGCTAGAGGGAAGGAGTTATAAGGAGATGGTAACCTAATTATCAAGTATCTTTTACACATTTCATCTTTGATTTGGAGAATTTGCTCTAGAGAGTGATTCAGCATCTGGGACGGAAACCCCAGGGTCTTGCCTGTCTGGGACGCAGCCCCCAACACAGTGGTTATTTGGTTCTTGCATTCAGTTTTCAGTGCCTTAGAGTTGGTACGACATCTTTTCTGGAGGATTCAGTGAACAGAGTTAGGGTTCAGCGTGGAGATCGGGGTTTTCAGCTTGGCATCACCTAACAGCCATACGGCTGTACTTTGCAGCCATTTCTCTTCCCATGTGAAGCTATGTAAGAGCTTTGGATCTTTGCTGCAACCTCCTTCTTGATTACAGTATTCACTCTTCATCCCAGTTGGACTCATTGTTATTGTAATCTTCCTAGAATTGTTTGGAATCACTATTTGGATAATTATTTGATTTAATAATCAGAAATCTGCTTGGTACGATTCTGATTTGGCTGTGTGTGAACATATATTTCCAGTGCTCTTTTCATGTACTTGTTCTTCAATTATTACTTGCTGAAAAACTATCAAAAACACAAAAATAAACAAACCTTCTGCAACTTCTGTCTATTCTCTAAAACCATCAAAGGAAACACAAGAAAATATAGTTTATTAATTTAAAACCTACAGTAGATCAGCAAGGGTTCAGGGATCTTTCACTGCCTGTGTTGAACCTGCCAAAAATAGACTTGCCAAAAATAGTAAGTACTTCAAAACGTCAAAATTAGGGCAAATCAAGGCAAAATAACACTTACTAAAAATAGAAACTGCTAAACTAGTAAGTTTGATTTTCAGCAAAATAAGGACAATCCGAGAGGTAATGAAATACCTAAAAAATAGGAACTTTCTAAAAATAGAAAGTTGCTCAGAATTGGCTCAAATTTCACTAGTAGATTGCTTGAAAGGTCCTAATTCCAATGCAATGCTCAATTTTTCCAAAACCCTAAGGAAAAGTCCTCAAATCTAAGTCTGAAGGGGAAAACCCTAAAATAGGTAAAACAAGTTCCAGACTTAGCCAAATTCACTCAAACAACTTGCAAACTTGATCAAATTCATCACAAAACACTTGCAAACTGAGGAGACCGAAGAGACTATTGCGACTAGACCCAAAGAACCAAAACCAAAAGACCAAGAGGACCTAAAAAGTAGGGGGTCCCCATCTAGAATGGGGTGATGTGTGATTAGGTCACAACACATCAGCGGTAATCAAGGAAAATATTTGGGGTAAACTGTAGATGTGAGGAAGGAACTATTGATCAACAGCTGTGTAGGTTTTTCAAAGCTGTGGAAGATGTCACCTTGAAGGCTATCAAGCAAATCATCGGCGGTAATTGTCTGGGCGGCAAGCACTTACATGATAGTGTTCTACTGGAGATTTCCACACCAAAATTGCTCAGGTCATTGGATTCATACATCATGCCACAGTTTTGGCTTACCATTTGGTCAACGAGAATATCGTCCACAAGGTGAAAATGGCCATTCTTTCTGTCAAGATGATCCCAAGATGCAACTTGTGATGCTTTGTCAAGTCATTGTGAAGCTTTAAACCTATAGTGTTGTTGTGTAGGGTTGCTTGTGAGTGCGCAAGTTGTTTAGTAATGGCTGCAAGGAAGATATTTGGGGTAAACTGTAGATGCGAGGAAGAAACTACTGATCAACAGCTGTGTAGGTTTTTCAAAGTTGTGGAAGATGTCACCTTGAAGGCTATCAAGCAAATCATCGGCAGTAATCGTCTGGGCGGCAAGCGCTTACATGACAGTGTTCTGCTGGAGATTTTCCACACCAAAATTGCTCAAGTCACTGGATTCATACATCATGCCACAGTTTTGGCTTACCATTTGGTCAAGGAGAATATCGTCCACGAGGTAAAAATGGCCATTCTTTCTGTCAAAGTGATCTCGAGATGCAACTTTATTGCTGGCATTTTTGATGTGGAAGCAGTCAAGAAGAAACAAATGGTGGCAAAGGCATTGGATCTATCTAAAGAAGGTCTGGAGCAAAGGACGAGGTAAAAATGGCCATTCTTTCTGTCAAAGTGATCTCGAGATGCAACTTTATTGCTGGCATTTTTTATGTGGAAGCAGTCAAGAAGAAACAAATGGTGGCAAAGGCATTGGATCTATCTAAAGAAGGTCTGGAGCAAAGGGATTTGGCTCCTTTTGCCAACTTTATTTGTGCATTTGGTGATTTGTTTTCTTCACAGCAGGTTGAAAGGATTTATTAACTGGCAGATGGTATGATGACCATCTCACATGATGTCTTGTAAACACAGGGAGCTACCCCCTTAGGTAGTACTTTCTATAAAAAATTATAACTTTGATTATATAATTCGGATTTAAAGCTTATAATGTATGTCTAAAAATATAAAACTTATCCTTTAGCCTCTGCTGTAATTCTTCTTTCAAATTTGCAACAGTCTCCCTTAGTATAAAGTCTTTGAAATGATTTCTAATTTCTGCCCAAGTTAGGGGTTTTTGTCCACTATTTTGACAAGTGAAATTAAGGATTTCTGTCCTTCAATTTCAGTCCTAGAGGGGTTTCATCCTCAGGCTGTTAGAATATTGATTCATACTCCACAAGGAGTGATAAATAAATATAAAATGTTTTCTTCTAACAATGCTTATTTCTCCTTGTTTGGCGTCTCTTATATGATCTTTTTCCTTCAATGGCTGTGATTCTTCACATGCCCCTTGACTTTTGATTGAATTAAACTTTAATTTTATACTTTATAAATATATTATATTTTATATTTTAATTTATTATTATTCTAATTTAGTTTTTTAAAAAGGGCCATTACATAGAAAGACAAAATTGCTAATATCTAAATTTATTCTTCTAATAATTGAACTAAAAGAGTTAGCAACAAATATATTCCTTGATGCTCATGTCTAACCTCAATTGGTTAGCTTCAACACTGAAACCTTACTGTCACCGCAAAATGCACTATTAGTCACAACTCAAAATTGACCCAATCTAAAAAAGATCTAGCCTCATGTTGCATAAAGCCCTCACAGCAAACTACTTGAAAAACAAATTCCAAACGTGCCAAATTGCATGAGTATATTACTCATAAAACCAACCAAATGTTGCATGCATAAAATAGATCGCAAGTAAAGTATATGTACATACAAATACATTGAAACTTGGTCAAGCCTATAGTGCCACGATTTAATCACAATTAAACTTGAAAAAATCATTAAAAAAAACAAAATCAGCAATCAAAGAGTTTTTTGAAATTTGCAATTTTATTAGGGAAAAATCAGAACCTCTATGCAATTTTCTTTCCAAAGTTTTCAAAATTTGCACTACCGTGATTTTCTTTCCAAAAAGGTTTTCAAAATTTGCTCTCATGTAATTTTCTTTCCAAAAAGAAATTATTTTAGCACACTACAAATTGTGTAAGTTTAGCATCTCATATTAAAGAAGTTATTAAGCAAGTCACGGTTACACAAACTTTCTTTCCAAAACATAATCCTCTAAACATTAAGGATTACAGAAGCTAAATTAAAGATACAATTAAAAGGTTCATAATTATATAGTTTTCTTTCATAAAACATTTTTATTGAACATTATGGCTTGTAGATGCTAAGTGTCTCAAATTATAGAAGTTTTTCCCTGTGTAACTGTTGACGTGTATTTTGTACACAACCAAACACAGAATAAAATACCCAAATGGTACCTTATCCTCTCTTGAGTAAAGTCTCTGAATGCTGAAGATATCGCGAAAAGGATCAATCAGGGTGACTTCAAGGTTCTTCGTTGTAGGATCTCTACGTGTGGATAAGCACCAGTGGTCGTTGTGAATGCTATTTCTTCAAGGGGCCTTACGTATTTTCGATCTGCAGGAACAGGGTTTTCTAAAAGCTAACAGGTTCTCAAAAAATAGCAAAAGATAAGGGATTCAAGAGATGGATACTAATCTAATCCTAAGAATGACTCAATGTAGGCTAGACTTGGTAAGATTCTACCAATTTCAATATTGCCAAGGAATTACAACTCTACTGGAATCGATGCGATCTTCTAAGGTGATTAGTGATTTTCAAATCATCAAGAATTATAGATACTACCATAAAGATACATATCAATAGTTCAATAATGATTGAAGGTTCAAGCAATCTCAATATTTCCAGTTGACCACACAAGGCGTCCTTACAATCAATAAGAAGCTAGTGGTTTGGAACGTGAATCTCACCAAAGATCAAGCACAACACTTAGTCCTTCAAACTTAAATACTACTTCGATTGAGAATGATTCAAGAAGATAAACAACCATGAAGATAGCCACAAGAATTGCAATAAAACACCATAACTTCAATATTTTATTGATCTCAAAGCCAAATGGACAACAATTGTTCAAAATTCTTTCTTCACTACTCAATCTTGCTACAAAATAACTTTCTTCTCTCCAAAGCTCTAACTATTATCTATCTCTCTAATATCTAATGACAAAATGAAAATGAGTGAGGGTATATATAGCATCCTCAATTACAATGAACGGCCCAGATCAAAAGAAGATCAATGGCTGAGATTCTGACACCTAAACCCTAATTAGGGTTTGTTACAAAACGTTCCCCTTTTAGATGAACATTATTAAATGCATAGCCAAATATTTAATTGACACAAAATTCGAGAAAACATAGACCAATGATAATTAAGATGCCACATCATCCTATAACAACCTCTCTTCTAGAACCTTGTTCCCTTTCCAATGCTCTTTCTTAGCATATGCAACGAATCTGGACACAATTCCTTCAATCTCAGCAATAGGAATCTCAAGAAGATTCTTCATTCCAAGTGAATGACCTAGTCAAAGGCAATGAGAAGAGCCACTTCCCATCCAGGTTCGAGTTCTTTGATCTTCTCAATCAGGAGCATAGTAGTGAACATTAGATCCCATTGCTCATCTGTGATGACATTCTCATCTTTGCAAAAGATGACCTTGACTCTCTCTCCCAACTCTTGGAGGTCCACATCTGTCTCAACTTCGATCCGCCTGCCAAGAATGGTACACAACACCTCGAACACTTTATCCTGAATTGGATGGATGACGCCTTCAACTTGACTGCATTTGGTGTTGATGTCTTCGAAAAGAACCTCTTTCATCTGGAGTAGAGTTGACCACTGAAGTAGGTTATGAGTTCCTCCATCCATTATCTTTTCTTGTGCTAGGATTTTCCTTGGTGTTTGCCTAATTACTTGCAAGACAGGAATGATAACATCTCTAGTGTGAGCGAAAGCGGCTACAGTTATCATTAGATTGTGGACAATCTCAAGGACCTGGATAGCTCGATGGATTGTCTTCATCATTCTTGTTGTAAATTCAACAGCTACCGTGTGGGATTTGTCAATCCAAGAGCTCATAAGCTGAACCAAACTCTTGACTCTTTCTGCCTCGCCAATTGATTCAAGGGGAAGTGCTTGCACAGGAGATACAGCTGGATCCCAATGTCTCAAGGGCTGATTGAGATGACTAAAGTAGCCTCTCCAAGCACCGACCTCTCTCTCAAGCTTCTTATTCTTTCCCATTTCTTCCTTAAGTTTGCCCTTAAGTGCTTCAAATGAATCGGTTGCCTCATCCATTGCCTGTTCAGTAGTGAGTGGACCAAGCTCAAATGTTTCTACATCATACTCATCTGCAAGAATTTCACCTTCATACTTGTCCACTACTGGTGTAGCTATCTGCAATTTCCTGGATCCTGTCTCATCCCTCATCACTTTGGACATCTTCGTGGCCTTCCTCTTCTCCGTTACTTCTTGAGAATTTCCTATAAGGCTCACTAAGTCAATTACATCTTCTTCTTCTTCAATCACAATCACCCTTGTCAGTCTCTCTTTCAACCAATCTGGAATGGCGAATCTTGTCTCTCTCACTTGTATTTCTTTAGGTAGTGGTTCATCTTCTCGGAGAGGAGATGTCACCTCATCATCATTCTTATCTTCATGTAGCTCATTAATTTGGGGAGACTGACTTGATGAATCTGGAGGTGTCTGTCCTTTCTCTGGCCTATCATTTTGCACCATGGATTCCATAGATTCATCAACCTCAGGTACCATCTTCTCTTGACCTTCAGCTTGACTTGCCTTCTTTCCATGTCGAGAAGATGTGCTTGATGGGCGATCTCAATTGGCCTCTTGCTTCTTCTTGGAAGATTCCCTCATCTCAGGTCTTTCTTTCCTCTTTGCACCTCTAGGATAAGAAGTGTTCTCACTCACGCTAGCTTCTCCTTCATCTGGTCTAGCCTCCAAAGTGAAAGTCATTGACACATTTCGTTCTCTCAACTTCTGATGCTATACGTCCACCCATCTGCGAGTACATGATAAAACCGGATCCATCAAAGCTCTCAAGTCGAAAACCTCGGGCTCATTCCAATCTATCTTTACTGCTTTGTCTTCTTTGTCATAGGATGACTGGAGATGTCTGCCATTGTCCTGAGCTTGATCGGCTACTCTGTAAACTTTGCATTTCCTGATGAAATCTAAAGGTAATCTGGAATGCATCTTTCTTTTCACTTCTAAATCACTTGAGAGATTCATCCAAAAGTCTTCTACCTGAAACTCATGTCCGTACTTCCTAGCAACTGTTTCCTCCATATATCCATAAGGATCAAAATTCTCCCACGGGGCAAATAAGGTGAATGAATACAAGGCTAATTCCTTCTCTGCATCCTCCGAAGCTTGAGTATTAGGACATACCTCAATTGAATTCCCCAATATGATAGGCAGGAGAACTCCATTTCCATGCTTGTGTCTGGATACTTTTGCACAAGCTACCAACTGCCTGGTTACCTCAAGTAGCACTATCCTGTCTGTCGGATACCTCGGCAACATGTAGGGAGGTGAAGGACACCCCTGAACTCTGATGTATGTAAACTTTGGAAACTGGATGAACCAAGCACCATACTTCTTCACAAGCTCTTGTGCATCCAGAGATAGTCGATTGTGAATCCCGCCTTGCAATATCCTAGTGATGTTCATCGTGAAGGTATCATTGACTAACTTGTAGTCACTTCTAGGTGGGTGATGCAAATGAACATAAGAGTCACAAACTCTCACTTCTCCAGGTCCTCTTCCAATCACTCCTCTGTGAGGTAGCCCTGCATACTCGAAACTCCTGATCAAGGCATATATGACATATGAGCTCATATGGAATGATTTGGTAGGCCTTAGTCTTCTCAACTGCACATCCAGACTATGGCTAATAATTCTGGCCCAATGAATCGTTCCTTTTCCTTGGACAATCACTTGAATGAAGAAGAACATCCACTTTTCGAAGTAGAAGGCTTGGGGAGCCCCTGTAACTCTGTTGAGCATAGTTATCAAATCTCTGTACTCCTCCTGGAAGTCGATCCTATGCGGTGTGTTGGGAATCTTGTTCAGGCGAGGATGACTTTTGAGCAACCAATTCTTGTTGATGAGATTTAGGCAAGTGTCGGGATCATCTTCATACATTGATCTGGCTCCTTCTAGGCTTTTGTAAATCATATCTTTATGCTCTGGAAGATGAAGAGCCTCACTTATAGCCTCTTCTGAAAGGTAAGCTAAAGTGTTTCCTTCCTTGGATACGATCGATCTTGATTGTGAGTCATAATGGCGGGCACACTCGATCATTAGCTCATGACACTGTACTGCTGGAGGGAAACCTGCCGCCTTGATGATGCCACTTTCAATAATCTTCTTTGCAACAGGTGATGGCTTGCCAATATAGGGGACTTCTCGAAACTTCTTCACACTGAAGTTTCCCAAGTTGGTATCTCCGATGTTACTCCATTTGGACACGATCCTGGTCTCCAATTCGTCATTCTTCTGATCTTCCTTCATGAGAGTCGGACGACTAGTAGATGCTCCCGCTTTTGGAGTCGCCATCTTGACACCTACACAACAATTCACAATTAGTAATATATCTTGAAGCGTAGAAATATAGAGTAAAAAGGAAGATTTAAGATTTTAATTAGGAAACTTCATGATAAATCTTGAGTTATCATTTCCTAATTAACCATGCCAAACTTAGATTTTTCAAAACAAAAGTTCAAAATTCAAATCTTCAACAATGGTGTCAAGATGATTTCGCCATACCTCCTCTTGAGTATTAAACTCTAAGAAATGATGCAAAAAAAGATGAATTTTGCTAGGCAAAGTGTAGATCAAAGCCCTCCTTTGAAAGAATTGCCTCCCCTCTAGCTTGGGAAAGAACAAAACTCCACTTCCTTCTAGCCTTCAACACATGAAAGAAAATCGCTCCAAGCAAACCAGATTTCGCACCTCCAATTAGCTCTCCAAATTCGCACTTAAGGCAATGATTGAATGATTTGAAATGTGAAAAAGCACCTCCAATATATAGAGCACTCACCCCTTTGCTCCCTCTAGGCCGACTTGGCAAAATGGGGGTTAAAAATAAATAAAATTCCAAAAAAGGGGGGCCGACTTGGCAAAAGAAATGAAAATAGTGCCTTGAGCGCTTTATATTTAATTTGAATTTAATAAAAATTAATTTTAAATGCCTTCAAAATAAAAGTTCGATTTTCTAAGGCTTAAAATCAATTTATTAAATGCCAAAATGTCTTTTATTTAATACCAATTCATTTTAATTTTCCAAATGCCTCAAAATTAGCAATTCTGGCGATCAAATGCAATTTGGAGAATATTAATTTTAAAACAAGGCTTAATGAGATTTCATGAGGATTTCGCCCTGGACCCTCTCTGAGGGTCAGGAGCGATTTTTGAATTTTAGCCTTGAATATTTCACATTTTGACTTGAAAATCTCCTAGAGGGTAAATCGATATCCAGTTAATGTGTTGCACTTCAAATTTGACATTTTGCGTGAGGAAAAATAGGTGGAAATGTCAATTTCGCTCTGGGCCCTCAGCAAGGGTCAGGAGTGATTTTTCATTTTCTAGCTGGAATCCACCTCAACTTATTTGTTAAACTCACAACGTCACTTCCAAAATCCATTTCCTTGCACTACAAAGTTAGTTCATCAATAATTTTGAAGGAAATAACATCCTTAAAGGCAATTTCGCTCTGGGCCTTCACTGAGGGTCAGGAGCAATTTTTCATTTTTTGCTCAAAATTAGCATTTTTCAACGTCCAAAACCTCTTCAAGACACTTCGACTAGGCCTTCTCACTGACTTGCAAACTTAGCTCTATCCAATTTTGGAGAAAAGGTGTGATTTTGAAGTTTTTCGCCCTGGACCCTCAGCAAGGGTTAGGAGCGATTTTTGTAATTTAGGCTTGATTCTTCATCATTTTTCATTAAAACTTTATTCATCATTTGGCAATGTCCTTCCTTAATCCACTCCAACCAATTCGCTTTGTTGTTGCAAGGTAAAATGAGGATTTTCAACAATATCGCTCTGGGCCCTCTCTGACGGTCAGGAGCGATTTTCGCTCTTTAGACACATTTCTCCATCCTTTGGACTCCAAATTGCATCTAAGGGATAAAACATCATCTCTTCTTCCTATCCACACTGGATTTTGCCTCAATTGCTCAAACAAAGGAGAGAATCTAGGAAAATCGCTATGGGCCCTCTCTGAGGGTCAGGAGCGATTTTTATAATTGCCTTCAAAATACTGGCTTTCAACAATCTCCTTTCACTCCAAGGCATTTTAAACATTATTTCAAACCTATGTCTAGACTTGTCTTTCCTCAAACTTGGATGAAAAGTTCCCATATTAGGTTTTTCGCTGTGGGCCCTCTCTGAGGGTTAGGAGCGATTTTCGCTCTGGGCCCTCTCTAAGGGTCAGGAGCGATTTTTTGATTTTGGGTTGCTTTCCTCTTTCGTTGATCATCCAAATTATATTCAATGGGTAGTACATGCTTTCCTTCATCCCTTCCAATCATAAAAATCACTTTGATCTTGCAAGAATAATGTATTTTTGAAAATCTCACTATGGACCCTCTCTGAGGGTCAGGAGTGATTTTTGCAACCTAGACCAAAATGCTTCACTTTTCGTCTCGAAATTTCTTTGCCAAGGAAGATGTCGCCTTGCTTCATGCTATGAATAAACTCTCATGTCCAAGAAAGATCAAAAAATGTGCACATGAAGAAAATCGCTCTAGACCCTCACTGAGGGTCAGGAGTGATTTTACCTTTCCTGGGCAAAACTCCTTCAATTCATCATCTTCAATCAAGTCTGGATACTTTAACATGCTCACTTCATTCTCCCCTATGCCTTTGACATCTCAAATTGACCAAATAAAGGTAGAAATGACCTCTATAAGTTTTTTCGCTATGGGCCCTCTCTGAGGGTCAGGAGCGATTTTTCTGTTTTCAACAAGGTCCTTCATCATTTCAAGTCAAAACTTGTTCAGGTAGCTGGGGAAAGTCATTTATTTTCCATTCATGATCAAAACTTGGTCTCTTTCCATTGCAAAATGAAGGAAATCAAAATCTCGCCCTGGGCCCTCTCTGAGGGTCAGGAGCGATTTTTCCCTCTTAGGCCAAAAATCATCACTTTTCCTGCTCTCAAAACTTCAATCACCTTCAGTAACGTTCAATCATCCTTCCGGGAGACCCTGCACAAAGCACATTAGAAAAGTCAATGACAAATATGACTTAAACAACATTTTCGCCCTAGGCCCTCTCTGAGGGTCAAGAGCGATTTTACCTCTTTAGGCCAAACTGCTCAAAATTTAAGTCTCAAATCACTTCACAAGGCAAAGTCAGGTCATTTTCAAGGCCAGGAACCAGTTAGCAAGTCTATCAAAAACAGAAATTGTACTTAGGATAAAATTCGCCCTGGGCCCTCAGCAAGGGTCAGGAGCGATTTCTCTGTTTCACACATCATCTCACTTCAAAAAATGGATCAAAACTTACGCAAGCAAGAACACACAACTTCTCCTTCAAAAATGCTAACATTTAGTCAAAATTGGATTTTACCCTAAAAACCTTGATTAGACCTGACCTAAGACCTATTTGACTCCCCTGAAAGGCTTACCTTATTTCAATCATCTCAATTCTTCGGGAGGATACTTAACAATTCTTCAAAATTTGACTAGACCCTAGCTGAATAACATCCAAAAGAAACCCCTAAGGTTTAGCCCTAGCCCAGACAGACCACTCACTCACTCAAAACCCTAAAAGCAGAGAGAAGAACAAACAAAACAAAAGCGAAAAAGAGGGGGTCCCCATTCTAATGGGGCGATGTGTGAAATGGTCACAATAGTAACCCGGGGACGTGTCCCCGGCCTAAGAACCCCCATCCTAGTCCCAAGGATGTGGGGACAGCTAGGGGACGTCCCCCCCCCCAGTAACCAATTCGCTAAGATTATCACGAGACTGCCCAAAAACAGTGGGACGTTGGCCCCAACCATGGGGGATATCCAAATGTCTCGAGGATGGAGGGGGACGTCTAGGATGTCTCAAGGACAAACGGACGTCCCCCACGGCTGGAGCCATTTTTTTGAAGTTAAAAAAATAAAAACTCAACATAATTTTAAATTTTTTTGGGTCTAATGTGGGGCCTATCCAAAAAAAGACCCTAAATCATGCAATTTATTTTATTTAACATATGAACATTAAACATTAGATTTATCTTTTCATTTTCACAGCTGGACTGTGCTATCCAAGCATACAGGCAATTTATTTTATGAGATACTTGCACAATGCACTACGATTTTTTTTCACTATCGTGTTGTTGGTTCAATTCCTTTGAATCGTGAGCATCATACATCTCCGTGTTTTATACAGTTTTTACTTTTTCGGTTTTCCTCAAGAAAATACGTGAGCATTTGTAAATCTATGTAATATCATTTGGGATTTATTATTTGAATTTTTATATTTCCATTTTTGCTTTCAAGTTTTGACATTTGAGCCTACCTGGAACCAACGACTTACAACACTAACTCTAGGTTAAATCGCTAAAATGAAAAATATTCCATGGATCTTTCATTAGTATTACGGTTTACTATTTAGTAACTATTTAGTTTACTAAATAGTAAACCATAATACTAATGAAAGATCCGTGAAAGATTTTACCCCATAGTTTAATTGCTTCTATGTCAAAATGAAACAGATATTAATTAAGGAATATTTATATTTTATTATTTTTTAAACAGCTTGTTATTTTTACTACTTTCAGATTAATATAAACTCAGAAATCATAATTTAGTTTGATTAGCTGAAAGATTTAGAGATTTAGAGATTTAGGCATGACATAGAAATGAACAAAAAAATAAGAACGGCACATGGTTACCCTGGGAAAACCTCCTAGGAGGAAAAACCCAGCCAAAAAAGATCCTCAAATCTGATTATGGATTATATTCATATAACAGTTACAACACTTATCTTTGGTCCTTGAAGATGTCTAAAGTGTTTGCTCTTAGGGCTGATGGAATCAACCACAGGTCTGCACTTTCATGTATATCAGGTCTGCTCCTTCAACACACCAATCAGCACTCAGACTCAAGCCTCTAGATCTGCACTTCTTGATGTGTCTTAGATCTGCACTGATTCAGTAACCCTGGAACTTTAATTCTGGAACAGCTCAACCTTCTTTATGACAGCAAGAACTTGATGTTTGCTTCTTTAATTGGCAGGGATGATTAGCATAAATTCCTTCACCAGCTTTTGCATTAATCAGATTGTATACATTGCATCATTAGGCATGTGTGAACTCAGATGTATACTTCGCATCCTTAGGCATGTGTGAACTTCGTATCATTAGCAGATATGTATTTCGCTTAAAGGATGTGTATAAATTGTATTTTGAATGACGCAGATATGTCTTATATATATGTGATGCAAAATCCTTTTTATGTCGGCCTAATATAAATTACTTTTAATTTAATTTGAATCTCTTTAATCTGAAATGCCTTGATAGATAGGGTCGGCCCTGTTTAAGCAAGCATGTTATTATGCATGTAGCGTGGGGTTTCATCATGTAGCGTGGAGTGGAGTGAGGTATAGGGCCCAGCCCTATACATTGGAGAAAGGGGTTGGCCCCCTTGGGCGGATTCCAATGTTGCCCAAGGCAATTGGAATCCGCCATTCCCTAATTATAATCAACACAGCTTCCACGGATCTTTCACCCACTCGGATATCGCTGAAACAATGAAATCTGAGACAAAACCCATTGGTGCAGCAACAGTGGGGTTTTGTATTTCAGTTTCTAACTTTCTGCAATTTAAGGTGAGCCACTAAATTGCTTCCCATATTTGATATTTTATTATTTAATTTATTTTCCATGTTTTGAAAAACGAATGAGAGAAATTTCTGATTTTTTTTTATGTTTTGTATTTTATCAGTTAAAAATTTCATTCAATTTCAAACTCAAAAAAGCGAGCAGCAGTGGAGGTGATAGTAGTAGTGAGAATGAAGTGGAAGTGGTTGGTGGAAATGCAAGTGGAAGTGTTGCGAGAAGTAGTGGGCAGCAACCTAGTATTTAACTGCCCTTCAAAAATTATGGAAACATATGCAAGGGGCCCTTTTAATAAAACAAAACCTCGTCTCCAATATGTTACACCTAGGGGTGAAAAAAGAAATTTGGGAGGGAGTAAGATGTGGAATTGTCATGTTTGTCTAACAGATTTTAGGGGCAGCTACACAAGGATAAAATCTCATTTTTTGGGTGTTCCAGGCCATGGGGTCAAAGCTTGTCCAGAACTAAAAGATGAGGAGAGGATAAAGTGTCATAGATTGCATATGGAAGCAAAAATGGGGAAACAAGGTGTGGCAATACCAACACCTTCTTTTGCATGTTCACAAACATCTGGGCCTATGACATCCATTATTGGTAGTAGTAGTCAAATTGAGACAAGAGGAAAGAGGAAGATAGGTAGTGAGAAGGGAGGGTCAGTAGAAGCTTTGTTTATTGCACAAGGACGTGAAGTTACAAAGTCGTCCATTGCTACATTCATTTTTACTAATGCCATCCCATTCCATGTGGTACGTTCCTCTTTCTTCAAAAAAATGGTCAAAAACATAGCCACTTTCGGTCTCACATTCACACCCCTTGGAGATCATAAGCTACAAACTACTCTCTTAAACAAAGGGTATTTCAAGGTTAATGTGCTAATGGAGGATATGAAACCTTGGATGAAGATTGTTTGCTCTATTGTGATGGATAGGTGCACTGATGTTAGACATCAACCACTCATCGGTATGTGATAACCCCTACGGTATCACCTGATGTAAAATTATTAAATAATATTAATATACTAAGAGGAAATAAATCATTAAATATTGATTAATTAAATAAGGTTATCATAAATAAATGCTTAAAATGTTAATGTATTTAATATATAAAATAATAAAGGAAAAGTATTATTAAATGAATGATTAAACTGGTAATGTATTCAATATATAAAATAATAAAGAAAAACATTATTAAGTAAATGATTAAAATGTCAATGTATTTAATAATAAGAAAAGAATTATTAAATCAAATTATAAATACAACGCTATAAAATAAACTACGAACTATGCACAATACATAAAGAACCACCACGACTACCCCTCGCACGAAGTGGTGTGACGGTAATCGCAGCCTGGGCTGCGACCACCGTCGCATCCCTTCGCACGGAAGGGACCCATGGAGGGATGCAACCCTTCACGAGGTATAAGGAAGAACATCAGCGCATGGAATGGGAGGCACGGAGAATATAGGAAAGGATAGGAGTTACAGCTGCATAGACAGAGGAAAGAGTAAAGGGAAGAAATAGCAGAGGCGCCACAAGTACGTATATGTGTGTGGATGTGTGTGCCACACACACACATATAAATATACGTGTAGTTTTTAATAGTTATATCATTATTATTATAATGTGTAGTTACAGAATTATGACATGATTATTATAATATGTATGTACAGAATTATGTCATCATTATTACAATGTTGTATGTTACAGAATTTAGCATAATGTTGTATGTCACAAGATTATAATTTAAGTAATAATGATAATATGAATTATAATGATATTGATTATATGAATTGTTATGAAATGTTGTATATCAATGAATGGCAATAATATGATTATATGATGGAGGCTATTGGGAGGAAATCCCCATAGCCTAATTCAAGGATTATGATAATCCCTGGTAGGCAGTATATATTGAGTATCTATATGCATATATGTTATGGCTTGGTTGACAAAGTTCATCCAAGAAGAGACGGATCTGGCCGGTCCTCTCTGGTAGACTTGGATGATGAGATGCATCATCCAAGGCAAGGAATTGATCATATATGATGGTCTTCCTTGGTATGGCTTGGGTGTAAGAAATTACATCCAAGACAGGAATCGAATTAACCTTCGATTTCCTGGTATGGCTTGGGACTAAGATGGGTTCCAAGAAGGCAAGCTTTATAGCCGCCTAAGGACATGTCCCAGTACTGCACTTGTATCCTTTTTATTAAATAAGAATTGAGATTAGTGTTAATTAAGTAACTGAAATTTAATTGCAAATTAAATTATATATATATATATATATATATTTGTTGTATTCTAACAATCTGTTTTGCAAGGCAATGATCTCTAACTAGTAGGGACATTACACGGTATCATTGTCACATGCCTTGTCGGTTCTTATTTTCTGAAAGTCATGGATTGTTCAGGGAAGCATAAGGATGCAGAGTTCCAATTTAGCATTTTGAGAGATGCCATAAAAAAGGTTGGGGCTGCTAATGGTGTACAAGTGATCACTGATTCAACACATGTGTGCAAATCAGCAAGTTTGATGGTGGAGGGTGCTTACAAGCACATCTTCTGGACCCCATGTTGTGTTCATGCATTGAACAATGCATTGAAAGACATAGGAAAAATAGAATGGGTGAAGCAAGTGGTGGCAGAAGCTAAAGACATTCAAATGTTCATTTGCAACCACCACACCTCACTTGCTCTCTTTAGATCATTTTCAAAGGAGTTCCACAAACCCATTGAAACAAGGTATGCCACTTAATTTTGTATCAAACTTCCAAATTTTTTTTAATGAACATTGAATATAAGTATGCCACTTAAAAAATTTATTATTTTAATGAATGTAGGTGTGCCACTTACTTCATCTTGTTGGAGAGGATGCTTGAGGTGCATGATTCTCTATAGTTGGTGGTGAATTCTGAGTGAGCTAGATGACGGAAATCAAACTCTACTGAAAAATAATTTGTCAAACAAAAGATCCTTGATGACAATTGGTGGTCCACTGTGAGGTATGACATTGCTGATTTTATTATTAAATCGCTAATTGTTTTAAAAAGAAGAAATTAGATTGTTGATTTCCATACTCTGATTTTAATATTTTAAACTTTGCACTTGCAGACATGTTCGCTCTATCATCTCACCTATCGTAGATGTCATCAGATATGTTGATACAAACTCTCCTAATCTTGAAGAGATATATGAGACATTTGACAATATGCTTGAGAAGATTAAGCAAACAATTTTGGCTAAGGATCCTACTTTGGGGTTCTATGAGCAACATATTAGACCCATTGTGACACAGAGGTGGAACATAATGAACACCCCACTTCATATTGCAGCCTAGGCAACGAATCCCAAAGGGTATACACCAAGGGATGGAAGGGTGCCTCCATGTGATGATGATGAGGTTTTAGATGGGTTCACGCGGGCCATTGATAAGATATATACAAAGGAGTTGGCTTCCATACTTCCTGCACAATTCCTTGACTTCAAAAATCTTCGTGATCCTACATTGAGTAAACCACAAGCAAGGTTGGACATAGCTATATTAGCCCAAAGAGACCCTATTGGATGGTGGACATGGCATGGGAGGGATACACCACAATTGAAGTTGTTTGACACTCACCTACTTTCACAAGTTGCTAGTTCCTCTGCTGCAAAGAGAAATTGGTCCACATGTGGCTTTATCCACTCTATCAAGAGGAATAGACTTACCTCTAGATGAGCGGAGAAGCTAGTGGCCATGCATAGTGCTCTTCAACTTCAAGATCGCCAAACTCCAAAGTATCAACAGACCAGCTTTACGATGGGATGTTGATCCCGAAGATGTGGCCCACGTTGATGTGGGGAGGCGGCACCAAAGGGATTGGTTGGGATTCCGTTGGATGAGGTGGACATGGACTATGACAATGGCAAAGACTCGAGGGACTCTGATTTTAATGTAATATTAGGAGATGCAGATTAGGGGCAGCATGGTACCTTGTTTTTTTGTATTTTGATTTTCATATCGTAATTGACAATGAAACTATATGGCAGCAGCGTAGCCTTTGGGCATTTTGTATGTTATTTCTTTAATATCTATTATCATATGCATATTGACAATGAATTCTGAATTATGAATGCATATTGAGTATTGACAATGTTGTATGTTCAAAATTTAGGTTCTAAAATGTTTTCATAGCATCATACACATGCTATATCTATGTTTTCATATGAATATAATGTATATATGCATACTTTATCCATGTTTTTATATGAACATTTGAAATTTTTTTATATATTTAAATTTTCCCTATATTTATTTAACCGTCCCCCCTCCCCAAATTTGGAAAAAAAATTCGCTGCCCCGGAAACTCCTGCCGTCCCGTCCCAGAAACTCGGGTTAACGTAGGTTTTTCCTGTTAGACGAGTTAGAATTACACAATTTTCTTTAAAAAATAAATCTTCTTTGCATAAATTCTCAGATTAACGAAGGTTTTCCATTTAAACAAGTCGCAATTATGCAAATTTCTTTCAATAAAAATAATTCCTGCAAACAACTCACAGTGACATGACTTTCTTCAAACAAAAATATAGACATTACTCAGAATTAAAGAAATTTTGCATTGAAAACAAGTAACAATTAAGCATTTTTTCTCGGAATTAAAGTGTTTTAACATTACGGATAGCCGAAGCTTGGTATCTCAGATTAAGAAACTTTTGCATCTAAACAAGTTACAATTACTATATAATCTTCGGCAAAAAGTTTTCTTTACGCTTTATAATTTGCGGAAACTTGATTAGAAAAGTTTTGCATTCAAACGAAGTCACGAATAGCGCAAAACAAAACGCCTCATTTGCAAAGCCAAACTGAGGCTAAGACACCTACCCGAAACGGCCGGTCTTCCAAACTTGCCCTCGCTTCTGACTGTCCCCAATCCTCGAAATGCTCACAAAATCCTGCTCAGTAAACTGCGAATTATTATACGCCATGAGCGCAGGCCCCTGCCATTCCTTCAGCTGCTCGCACAGCAAAGACTGCGTCCCGTGCGTTCGCCGATCCAGACAAAAGCACACTTTGGTGGCCCCAGCATCATCCGCGTTCTGAATTATCTCCTTGAGAACAGTCGTACCCTCTGGATAATTCGTTAAAACCTCTCTAATTCTTCGCGTGAGGTCTACCTTTTGCCCGAAGTCTTCCACCAGAAGGCTCCCCGCCGCCTCCTGTTTTCCAAATCCCTCCATAGTTATTCAAAAAAAGCCAATCAGTCCTTATATTTTAAGGGTTTGAGCCCAATTGTGGGGAATTGCCACAAGAATCTAGCATTTTGGGCGGATTATAGACAAGAATTTAGTGTCTTGAGGCGTCTAGCCAGGTGCAATTTTAAGATCTGGGGATGAAACCCAGCTTTCCGGATGTAAGTTTTTCGTTGAAAACCCTTGCGCGCGGGTTTGAATCTGGGATAGTAGCAATTTAAATAGCCACCTTTTACACTTTTTCTGATCTAATGTTATATTTTACTCTCGGCGTAAATGCACAATTAATTGCCGTCCACGTAAGTAAATAGATTTGCCAAACTCACGTACGGAAACGACGACATTACTTAACTTCAACTCCTACAAAAAGGTATACAAGGTAATTAAATTTGACGGGAACTGAACCTGTCGCGTAAAGTTGATTATTATCTTATGAATTGTGAAACTTAATGTCTATTCTAGTTCTTAAATTTGATGTTTCTATAATATTATTAGTATATTTATATTTTAAATTTTTTATGTAAAAGATGTCTAGAATATTGCTAACAGTTTTTAGATTTGATTGTGTTAGCAATATTCAAATGGATTGTGGAAATCTCAAGAGATCAAATTTCAATATATTTATTATTTATAGATAATATTTTATTCAATTTAAAATATAAGTAATATTATATTTTTTTGTTGGATTCAATAGTTGTAAATAAAATGAATGTATAATTATGTTTTGCATTTTTTAAGTTAGATTATCGAATCTTAACATCCATTTAACCTTCAACCCATGTTTAAGGGAGTAAAATTGTCTACACACTCATAATTCTGAGAGAAGAAACAAAATAGATTATATTAATGAAACATAAACTCCCCTTTTCATTATTGAATATGAGAATGAAATACAAAATAATGGCATTTACCATATTTGGTTCAGAACCATATGTAATTTCTATTTGTTGGTATTTTCCATAAATTTCATATCACATGTTCAATCATAATATTAGCAATGAGAGAAACAGAATCTGATGTCCTTATTGTCCATCTAGTTGAATTCAACACATGAAGATATTACATTATTTTTAAATTGCTCTAGTAGCATGTGTGTGCATTGCCTTGGTGGTTGGTTAACCATGGTGTAGCACATTCCCTATAAGAAAAAATAAATGTTTAAATATTTTGATTGACAACAAACAAGAAGTTCAAACCATGTATAGCACCATATTCACACCATGCATAACAGTTTAAATTGTGTATTAACAATGCATTAAAACCATGAGATACATTGTATATGCAAAGAACCAAAACGAAAGCTCACCAATCTACAAAATGGTAAAGCATACCTATCAAGCTATATTTAAAAAGGAAAATGTCACATTTGAGATATTTTGTCATTAAATTGCAACCTTAATCGATCGGTAACTCTAATTTAAATGTAAAGCTAAATGAACCCTAAGTCTGACCTTACATGAAAGATCTAATCATCTAAGCCTAGGAAGATTCCACAGCCAACAAGAAAGATTTCCAATGAGATTAATGTATGATAAATCCATGTCCTATAGATTGAGTTGTTGAGAAATAAATTTTGTAATTATCCCTCTTCTTACACCCAAACAACCCCAAAACTTGAAGCTAAGACCAACAACACTCTTGATTCCCTCCCTCACAAATTGCTTCCTCCATATTTCTTTTTCAACCCTAAAATATTTCAAACACAATGGTCAATGGTTATAAACAACTATAACCCTAATTGATCCCATAGTGTGCATGCTTTTGAAGCAATCTTGTCCAAGGTAATATATACATGTATTAACTTTCTTTAAACTCTTTCTCCAAGTATAGATTCAAAATTCTTTTTAGTTTTTAGTTTTTTCAACTCTTCTCACCATTTATTTTGTCAAACCCAATCTTGTTAAAAAGATGAAAGCAATCTTACCATATAATTTGCAACAACAAAAATTGTTGCTTGTTGTGAATTGCACAATATCAACTTCTCACTTCTTCAATGAGTTCCTTGTGTTAGCACCTACAAAAAATTCCTTTAATTTTTGCCTACTACTCACAATTATTTATTTCTTGCCATGACAACCTTCAAAAATGACATAAATAATTAGAAATACAAACGAATGGGGCAAAGAGAAAAAATGACCACTTTTAAAAGCCTTAAAAGAGGACAAAACAAAATTAAAATTCATCAATATGCTTTCAACCATGATATAATAGATGAGAAAAAAATCATATGCTTTTTTGTTGGGTGCTTGGCTCTATATGTAGCTGTCAAACTTGCAACAACAATATGGTGGAAGCCTCTTCGGATAGCCAAGCATTTTCAAGCTCAAGGCATTACAAACCCTCCATACAAGTTATTAAAAGGAAATAAACATGATATTCTTAATCTATTGCACAAGGCTAAATCCAAGCACTTGACAGTTTCTTGACAACAATAACAAAATTTTAACTATGCTTTTAGCACTAATGATAATTCATAGTACAAATCCATTTATGCCAACTACAAATTTTGATCTTCAAAATAAAAAAGAAAAAGAAATAAACTCATTCTTTAAACTTTTATGCTTCATCTAATCCAATGTGTTTTTGCACTTCAGAAAGCTAATGGATACAAAAGCAATTATATTGTAGAACAATATCATGAATGTTAGAAATTTGATCGAGAATCTCTTACTAAAAAATTACCTCATTGTAAATTATGCAGAGGGGTTTCAAAAAGGTGCCAATATGCATTTTTTATGGTGACTCTTTCACACTCACATAATGCCAGGTCAGATATAACGCCAACAACCATTGAGTTGTAATGTCATTGATTCATAACCACCAAATTTACAAAGGTTGAAGGACATCAAATTCATTTAAAAGAGGTTTTTGTTTACACATACTTGTTGCACCCCTATGTTGCAACTATATATGCCTCTCAAACTAATTAAAATAATCTCCAACATTATAGATGAGCAAAGTATATATCCTTATATTTATTAGTTGTATATTATCTTATGAGGATATTTTTTGTATATATTGAAGAGGGGAAAAGCTAAGGACCAAGGTTAGTTGCACAAATCAAATAAAACACAAACAAAGCATTAAAATCAAATAACCTTATACATTTGTCTTCTCTTCTTCCTCCAATTGAGCTTGAAGTGGATGTGCGCCCAAGTGCTCCACTTGATTTTCTCTTTGAGATGGTAGATTGTGGATTGCTCTCTACTACCTAACAAATGGATTAGGATTGGATGATTGAGTGATTGACAGATGTGGCTTAGATGAGGTATGAATTTGGCATTATGAGGGTAATTTGGATAAATTTGGATCTCAAATGGACAACATGAAATTACTTTCAGAAAGATGGATGAATTATTAGTAGAGGAGACTCCAATTTATAGATTGGTGATGCAGGAGCATCCCCGGTTCTTGGCAATCTTGCATCAACCAAACATATTTCTTTTGTGTTTTACCTTCTGTTTTGCAGTTTCAGCATTTCATTCTGCATTTTCTAGAACTGGCTCACCGGATATTGAGTTGGATTTTGCTTGAGGACTTGATCATCTACCTTATTCCCAAAACCGTGGAGCATTTGGATCATTTTTCGGCAAGTTATCACTACCGATTTCCGAGACAGTTTTCTGGTACCGGTTGTCTGGATCTATTTGCATTTGTAATCTACCGGGATCTACCGGATCCCTTTCGTAGCTTGTGGAGCCCTGAGAGTTGATTCTGATGTTCTTTGGCACGTGGTTGACCTTCCCTTTGATCTACACTTCATCCTTTGGATTTTTCGGAGGAATTTCTTTAGCGGAGACCAACCTTGTTGTTTTTTGTTCTTCGGCATTTGTTCCCTTTTTGGACCGACCGGATCCCCTTGGATTTTATAAATCATTGTAATTGAGCATTAGAATGTAGATAAGTCAAGAGATAGAACATAGAAGATAGATCCTAAAATTTGAGGTCCCGGTTGTGACCTGTTCTGTAATTAAGCATGTTTTAGCAGGCCAGTGAGTCGGTTTCTGCAACCCGGTTGTTACCAGTTGATTGTAAATAGTTCTCATGATATAATTCATTCAGTTCTACATTTCCTCTATCATATCCTTGTGTTTTCATTATGTTTACTCTTGTTGACCGGTCTGGATTGATCTCTTTGAAGTCCCTCCTAACCGGTGACTGCACCAATTGGAGGGGCCCAAAATGAAGGTTCAAGATTGATCTTGAATGAAGGGCTAGGATTGAAGAAAATTGGAGAGGATTGAGAGGGCTGAGTGGAAGATCGAAGAGATTTTCCATGAAGGCATTTCCTGTCTCCACACTTCTCAAGTACATGGGGAAGAGTTCCCCAAGTACATTGGGAAGAGGAGAAGGAATATAAAATTCCTTGGGAGAGGACAAACGATTTGAATTTTCCAAGATAATGGATTGTGTGGGGAGAATAAATGGAAAAAGGAATTAAATATTTCTTGGGAAGAGGAGGCATGGGGAGATTTGAATGGACCAAAGTTGGTGCATTTAAGGTTTGGAAGGTGAGATGGGAAAGCCATTTACGGCAAGAAGTTGACTCATCCCTGTGCAAATGATTAAGGGAATTGATTAGATGGGTTAATGAGAGATTAGGAGTGCAAGTGGGATTGTTATGAGGATGTGACATGAGGGGAGAGAATGAGTGGGGGAATATTAAAATGGAGGAAGTGATAACAATGATTAGGGTAGAATTAATTAGGCTAGATGATAGGATTAGAAAGGGTGATTTGTAGGAATCTTATAATTAGCTTAGTTAATCAAAGTTAATTAACTAATGAAGGTTTAGATGAAATAATGGAAATTAAAATGATTTTCAAGAATAAGGAATAATTAATTTTGATAAATTAATTATAAGGCTATAGTTATAAAATTAATTAAATTTGATTGAATTCATTTTTAAGAAGAAAGGGACCAACATGATTAAGTTAATTAATTATGTGAACAGGCTTAAATTAATTAAATATTAATTTAATTAATTTTAAGTGTCTACAATTTGCCCCTGTTTTACGCCGTAGCAAAATTGGCGATGGGTAAAAAAGGAAGAAAGATGCCCCAGTGTGGAAAGGCGGGTGAGGCATGCCCCCTCGAGAATTTAATCAAGAAATTTAAAATTTTACCAGAAAATTCTCGAAAGAAGAAGAAAATGGCATAAAGGGAGAAAATGAGGGAAAATATGGAGAAAGGAAGAAATTGAGGAAAGGCGATAGCGAGTGGAGAAGGTGCGACAGTTGGGCAAAACGATGACTTATATAGGCCACATGGGGCCCATAGAAGGGTCATTGACACACTTACTATTCACAAAGCCCATGGAGAGTAGAGCAAAGGAGTACGATGTCGAGAATTTTAGTGCAAGAGTAGTGCAACGAAATGGTCTGATTGTACCAAAAACCACCAGACTACGACCCACCGATATGTACCTTGAATGTGGCTTTGTGATTTTGGTAGGTTAGCATTTATTAGGCTTAATAAATGAGGGAAAAGGGGTCGGGGTGCAAACATTGATCGCCAGATCGATGTCTGCACCTAGGGATCACTACTTGTGCAGACGATCCTCGCCTATGCAGGCGAGATAGCATTGGTGTAGACGTTGATCTCTAGATCAACATCTATGGAGACGATTGTTGGCATATGGACACTCCAATGAGACATTGTGTGTGATTGAAGGTTTTGTCATTGATGGCAACCTTGCAATCCTATGGCACCAGCAAGACATTCTACCGGTAAAGCATTATTCAAACAAGACATTATACCGGCATCAGCAAGATCACTCTACACCGGCACCAGCACTGGCACAGAAGAAAAGATGTATACCGGCACAGAGGTCGACAAGATTTTTGATATGTAATATTTTGTTTATTATTGTAAGCCGACTTGGAAAATTGTAAAATGACTCTTGTATATAAAAGAGATCATTGTAGTCATTTGTAGGATATGGAGAGGAAGCATAAAGAAAATTATAAGGCAGACCTAATGTGCGAATTGTAGGTCAAGGGTATATGTAAAGAACAGAGCAAGAACCGGTATTGAATCTGGCATTGAAGATGCTATTGTAAAACAGTACAGATCATTAGATTTGCATAATCCTCATTGTAAGTCAGTGTGACTTCTTATTAAGCAATGTGCTCTAGGTAGTTGGCCTTCCTGCATGTGCAGACCCCTATTGTAAGTAATATTCTCTTATTGTCCAGTAAGTGAATATTGTGGGTCACAAATCCCACCGAGGTTTTTCCCACACCGGGTTTCCTCATTAAACATCTTGTGTTATGGTGTTCTTTTCATGTGGATGTTTTTGATTCTGTTAATTACATTAATTCTTGCATACCGGTACACTGTTACTTTATGTTCTGCATGTTCTGTTTTAAGAAAATCACATTACCGGTCAGATACTGATTCACCCCCCCCCCCTCTCAGTATCTGTGGGAACCCTAACAATCGGTATCAGAGCCTGGTCCTCTATTTTTAGAAGCCTAACAACTTGAGGAAGATCTTGACACCGATAAAGATGGAAAATCTGATGAAGCAACTTGAAGGAGCTCTTACTGACTATAATGCAGAGAAGTTGAAAAATATCAAATTAGAAGATGATTTAAAAGCAGCTCAAGACATTATTCAGGCACTTCAAGAAAATCTTACTGTTACGAAAAATAAGAGAAGAGAATTTGAAAAATTGCAAAATGAGAATGATGAAAAGGAATCACTAAATGATATGATAAGCAAATTGAAACAAGAGATCATGACAACAAAAAATGAAATGCAGGATATGACTATGAGATTTTGCAAAGAGATTGAGGACAGAAAGAAGAATGAAGAAGAATTGATCAGAAGACTAAGTGATGCAGCAAATGAGAACACAAGACTCAGCTATGAGAATGACATGTTGAAGACAGATCTGATGCATACTCAGAATGACTCGAATGAACTAATGAGACAAAAAGAAATCTTGGAAAGGGAATTGGAAACTGCAAATCAACACAAAGAAAAATTCAAGAAAAGCTCAGAAGAACTTGGTACCTTATTGAAGAATCAAAAACCCAAAGGTGACACTTCTGGAATTGGATTTGAAGTTGGAGAAAGCTTCGGTACTGCAAATACCCAGGATCATAGCAAACTGGTAAGACCTTCTAATACTTACAAATTTAATGGAAAATGCTTTAACTGCAATAAATATGGTCATAGGGCAAATGATTGTAGATCTAGGAATTATCAAAATATCAATCCTCCCACCGGTTAATGCTCCAAATGCAACAAAATTGGTCATATTGCTAAATTTTGTAGAAGTAAAGGTACGTCAGTAGACAACAAAAGTACTTGTTTTAAAGGTAAAGAAAAGGTTGAAGAGGTTAAGTAAGAATTCTCAAAGCAATGGATTAGAAAAGGTGATCTAAATATTAGGGATACTCCTCCACCGGTAGAACCAACAAATGCTCCACCGGTAGGACAATATGATGCTCCACTGGTAGGACAGAGCAATGCTCCACCAGCAGGTTGTTCTTCATCTAATTGAAGAAAATTATCTTGAGGGTTTGGCAATCTAATGACACATGTGCTATTATTCCCTCGGTTAGAGAAAAGAAGTTGAAAAAGCACTCATTACCGGCAAATAAAGTTAAGCTAATACATTACCGACAAGCAATTAATGTGGTAGGTAGCAGAAAAGACTTTATAAAATAAGGTTTTGGCTCCATTTCACTTCGCTGAGCATTCAAACTTTCAGAGAGCGCGAAGATTTCCGAGCTAAGGCATTTCGAGCAAAGAGGCAAAGCACTTCAACAATCAATCCATCCAAAGGCAGAAAAAGGTATTTATCGTCATGGCATCCTCCTTTGCACCTAAATTCATAGCAAACCCTACAGTAGTCGAGGTTATAAAATGCCCTAGGCCCGTGTTTGAGCTAGTTCCCGAGGTAGCTAAGAAAGATGACAATACAGGTGCTTTTTCCCAAATTCCAAAAGGTGTTGTTTATGCAGAAGACCCTAGAATGTATATTCATTGCAACATAGAGGAATAAGGTGATGAAGAAATTAAAAACATGTATAAGACTGTTATATGTGACAATTCTGGAAATGTAAAACGTGAACATAAAGTTGTTGAAACCCTAGGATTCACTGAAATCCTCTGCATTCCTGAATTTCCCAAGGAAGTGATTAGGATAGTTTTAAGCAGGGTGCATGGTTCATTCTTTTGGCTTGATTCAGTGCACAAAATTACAAAGGAAGTTGTGAAAGCAGTAACAAGGTTACCTTCCACCGGTAACAAACCTGACAAGACTAAGAAGGTCTCCAATGGCCTAGTAATGAAGTTAACTGGTGCAACATCAAACAGAAGGTCTCTGAGGGTTAATGATGTGACCGATATAAATGTTAGATTTGTTAGCGTGATTTTAGGGTACAAAGCAACTCATGCAAATAGACTCAACTCAGTCTCCAGTTTATGCATTAAGAGTGCTCATGATATGGTAAAAGAAAATGTGAAAATTAATGTATGTGAATGGTTAAAAGATGAGTTGATTGATAACTTAGCCAAAATCAAGAAGGATAAGAAAGGAACTTTTAGATTTGGAAATTTACTTGTATGCATAATGCTACATATAACCAAACAGGTTCCCGGTATAGGCAACAAAGATTTTGGATTTGACATATTGGTAGGAAAACAATTATCAGACTTATTCAACAACATGGGTGAAAACAAGGAAAAGAATATCAATGAGTATTTTCAAGCACTAAAGGTCAGAATGAACAAAAGAATCAGACTATCATAGGAAATTGTCAACAAATACAAGGATGATATATGTTTTGTAATCAAAAAGGATGAAATATGGATGGAAGCGTTCATCCCTAGGACAATCTGGGTAACAGAGATGGGGTATGAAACAGATGACCACATAGTGGAAACTTATGCCAAAGCACTTCTAGAAGCCCCCAATGAACCTAAAGAAGAAGTATTTGGTAGTGTTGAGACCATAGAAAGTCAAATTCAATCTAAGAAGAGAGTGAAAAAGGTCGAGGCATTTGTGAGAAAAGGATCCAAACAAGCAAAATCCATAAAGGAAGATGTATTAAAGAAAACCGGCATAACTAAAGATGAGTTGGCAACCCAACAACCTGAAGCTCATCTATCATCGGTAGGTACTTCCTCAGAAGGAGATATGCCACCAACTTTCAAAAGAGTTGTTAGGAAAAGAGACCCCTCACCGGCAACCACTCCTTCACCTAGAAGGACAAGGCAGAAGCAACAAGTTGTGAGATCTTCGGTCAGAAAGGTCACACCTAAAAAGAAGCTGACACCCAAAAAGAAGAAAAAGACAAACACAGACTTGGCCCCTCTTGACATATTACTGAATGAGATCACAGAGGAAGGTAAACTAAAGAACATAGGGAAAATTTATGACACCCTATCGGATTATGAGAAAGGGCAAGTTGAGGAGAGTGTAATATTACACATGGACATGTATAAAAAGTTTTTGATGCAAGTCTTAAATGAAATTCCTGATGAACTATACAAAAGACTTGAGGCCAGAAGGCAAGGAATAATTGAATTAGATGAGAAAATTAAAATAGAAAAACTACTTGTAGTATACCCAGTCAACTCACCTAAAGAAATTGATGATCTGATAGCTCAGGCCAACCGGACAGTTTTTTCCACTGCACACCAGCAAATTTCACTGAAGGCAGGTAGAGTTACAGAGGTTTCAGAGGAAACATAAAATGGTTGGGATATATTCTTGGCTGAAAAAGAAAAACAAGAAGAATATAGGAATCCCAAGCCCATTAAGGTATATCAAAAGGACAAAGGGAAAGGTAAATTTGGTGGACCACCAAGTATCAAGATTACAGACAACTTACCCCCACCTCCTTTAAATACTCCACCGATAAAAACAACAACTACTGAAGATCAACCGGCAACTAAGAGTATGGATACAAAGGATAATAATCCTAATCCTGAAGTCCTATATATTGTGAATGTTGATACTCAAAAGATCAACATAGTGGTAGATAAGGATACAACAGATAAATCGGGTATACCCAAAGAGCCTCTGGTAACAGGGAATACAGAGCAACCGACAGCAGATATAGAGAAAAAGATGGAATTTGGAACACAAACAAAGGAACCAACAGAGCTAAAGGCTCCAGTATAGATGCCATCGGTAAGAATTGAAGCAGGAAAACCAGTGCTTAAAGAAATGCAGACACAAACAAACCTACCAGAGGTCAATACAAGCTTGGTCACTTCCACTAGTACTCAGTTTGTTGGGTCACCATCAAATGTGACTAAGGTATTACTTGAATCTATCAAGAAAATAATTGATTATAGCTCACAAGCTTATAAAGCAATAGATGATTCAATTCCATTTTTGAAATCAATAGCTCCTAATTGTAATATAGACAATAAAGATTCTTTAGGCCAGTTGGATACACTTTGTAAATATATTTCTGGAAATTTTGAGCAAACAAAGGTAGAATCTGTAAAGGAAATTGTAGAAAAAGAGAAACATAAATTATTTGAGGAAGGAATAAAGAAGTGTAATAGGGAGTTCAACACACTTCTACTGGAACTGTGTAATTTGTTAAAAGAGTACAAAAACCTGTATAAAGATACATGTAAAACAAACTTTTTGACTATAGATATTGACAAAAAGATAAGCAAGGCACAGGATGAGATAAACAAACTTGCAGACAATTTTGTCAACTCACCTGATTCATTATCAGTTTTTGAAGAAAAGATAGCAAATTTTGAGGAAGAATTGCTCAAATTGGAAAGAGAGAAAGGGAAAATAATAAACAAGGCAAAACTTTTGAGATCTAAACTAAGTCCATGATTGGACTATTTAGCATCTCTGCGGAAGGAAATTTCAGAGGCACTAACACAGGGAAGCAAAACACCGGCAGAGCACTTGCAGTATCTCACCGATACAGTAAACAGAACTGAGACAACAATAAAAGACAATAAGAAGTTTATGGATGGCATAAACTTAATTTTGGGAGATCTTCTTCAGATAATAACTACCCAACTACAAGGTTGAGGTTATGGATTGGTACAACTACAAACTCTACTAACCTTTGTCATTGATGCCAAAGGGGAAGTAGTAGGATGAGAAAATTCAAAAACACAGGGATCATATGCTCAGGGAGAGTTCTCACATTTTTGGTAACATTTTTGGTCTACACATTTTTGGATATCTTTTTGAAATTTCTCATGAGTGTTGCCATCAATGCCAAAGGGGGAGATTGTTGGCATATGGACACTCCAATGAGACATTGTGTGTGATTGAAGGTTTTGTCATTGATGGCAACCTTGCAATCCTATGGCACCGGCAAGACATTATACCAGCAAAGCATTACATAGGCAACCTTGCAATCCTATGGCACCGGCAAGACATTCTACCGGTAAAGCATTATTCAAACAAGACATTATACCGACATCAGCAAGATCACTCTACACCGGCACCGGCACAGAAGAAAAGATGTATACTGGCACAGAGGCCGACAGGATTTTTGATATGTAATATTTTGTTTATTATTGTAAGCCGACTTGGCAAATTGTAAAATGACTCTTGTATATAAAAGAGATCATTGTAGTCATTTGTAGGATATGGAGAGGAAGCATAAAGAAAATTATAAGGCAGACCTAATGTGCGAATTGTAGGTCAAGGGCATATGTAAAGAACAGAGCAAGAACCGGTACTGAATTTGGCATTGAAGATGCTATTGTAAAATAATACAGATCATTGGATTTGCATAATCCTCATTGTAAGTCAGTGTGACTTCTTATTGAGAAGTGTGCTCTAGGCAGTTGGCCTTCCTGCATGTGCAGGCCCCTATTGTAAGTAATATTCTCTTATTGTCTAGTAAGTGAATATTGTGGGTCACAAATCCCACCGAGGTTTTTCCCACATCGGGTTTCCTCGTTAAACATCTTGTGTTATGGTGTTCTTTTCATGTGGATGTTTTTGATTCTGTTAATTACATTAATTCTTGCATACCGGTACACTGTTACTTTATGTTCTGCATGTTCTGTTTTAAGAAAATCACATTACCGGTTAGATACTGATTCACCCCCCCCTCTCAGTATCTGTGGGAACCCTAACAAGATCAACATCTATGGAGATGATAAAGGGAGGGAAGGGGTAAAACTGCAGATCATTGTATATGGTATGTAGAACAACGCATGGGACACAATTTCGGTGTCTTCGCTTAGGAAACGTCGTCTTCTCCTAAGAAATGGGAGATGGGAAAATTTAAGGCTAGAAAGAGGATGAGGGGTTGCCAAGAGATGCCCCGAGGCTTGGGATGGGTAGAATATAAAAGAAAGGGCTGACATTAGGGATTGCTTGGATATGGGAGGATTTTGTTCCACTACAGTCACATGAGCACTGGCCTCCCACTATGAGGATTTGCAGTGAGTTGTCTAGGGCTGAGAGAGCAGTGTTGGCATGGTGCGGATTGGAGTTTGTTTCTAGTTAGTTGAGGATATGCTCACATGTAGCAATGACGATGACATTGGTGGAGTGCTAGCACAACATGACCTGCACTTTTCATTTACTAACGTTTGAGGCCTCCATCACTTTGCTTGATGTGTGGTGGATCTTAAAGGTTTCGATTCGTAGCGTTATTATTGAGTATCAACTAGGGAGGGAAGTGGTACCTAGAGCACATGTGCCAAATGAATGACCTCCCGATGGATAGGACATGGATGTCGCTAGAGCATTCCATGGAGCATCACCAGTGAATATCGAGGCTAGCTCTGTTTATTTGTGGACTGATCGGTTGGTGGATGATGCCCAACCTTAGTGGGCACAATTTCTCTATTAGATGGTCTCACTACATATACTACATGATCGAGGATGGGACTAGGTATGCTTGGGGAGTAGCTATACTCAGGAAAATGTACCACAATATGCACATGTGTGTGTAACACGCGTATAAGAACATGGGTACTAGGGTGACATTGCTACACATCTAAGCTTGGGAGCACATAGTTGTGTGTCAGCTACTAGGGGTACAAGCACGAAGGCAATGATCCATGTGTTGATAGATACAGAGGCCTCCTACATTACACCAGGGTAGGAGCAGTGTGGTTTTGGCGACATCTGATTGATGAGATGATGGATTTCACTTGGCGCCCATACAGAGATTATGAGCGCTGGAGCAGGGACATCCAACTACACTATTATCAAACACAGTGTTGGTTGATGGGCCACATCATTCATATTATTGATCAGTATTTGTCTCACAAGGTCATGTGTTAGTTTGGCATGATATAGGACATCGTCAGGGTGGAGAGGACACACCCATATATTACTCAAGAGATGACTACCTAGGGTGAAGTGATAGGGTCCTTTGAGGCATGCCTCAGTTGGATAGGTTTGCAAGAAATCCTATGGTAGGAGAGACCGAAGATAGTGGATCTAGGTTGTACAAGGGCATACACAACTCAGTGGGACGTACATCGGCCAGTGGATCTCATGATCCCATGAGTTTTGGCAGCAGATGAGATAGCACTGTCGGTGGAGGAGGTGGTGGGTGGTGGGTGGTGATGGGGATGGTGCAGGATATGGCAGAGGAGAGGGGAGGAGGAGGGGGAGGAGGAGGAGAAGAAGCTAGAGGTAGGCGGAGGGTCCCGAGGAGAGGCAATAGGGTAGGTACAAGCACAAATGTTAGTACAAGTGCAAACCTCCAACAATAGTACTACCACCAGTACAACCAAAAGTGTAGTTGCAACCACAGGTAGAGGGAGAAGGATAGGGACAAGCACAAGTTCCTATGGTACCCCAGGTCACTCTAGATCAGGCCATTTTGGAGCGGGATGCAAAGAGATCCCATGCTACGAGTCTCGAGGACAAGCTAACACAGGAGAGGAGGGCAGAGGTGGAGCAAGCACGAGTCGATAGCTTAGAGGCAGAGGTAGATAGGTTGAGGAGATAGGGGTATGCTTTGCAGGTGTCACTGGAGATAGCCATGACAAAGAGAGACTCATACCAGTTGGAGGCCAAGACTACCTTGGAGATGCTACAAGCGGCTAAGGGGTATAGATGGTGCAACAGATAGAGGATTTGGAGACGGAGGCGGAGGGGCTAAGGGAAAGGCTAAAGTAGGTGAAGGCAGATGTCACCCGCCTCTAGGGAGAGAGAGAGAGATATATAGCTTGGTAGTTACTGATCCCAGGGAGTTTTGCACCAAAATTTGTAGAGGTGACAGTGGTGAGGCAACATATTGAGAGGATGGCTGGAGAGACATAGTATCATAGATATCTCTACCATTAGGTTGTGCCAATAGAGCGAAGGATTGATTCATACACAAACACCACCATATCTCATAGAGCACAAAGCTAGCAGTCAGGGGGATCAGTTGGGTTGAGGGAACCTTAACCTCCTCCAACTTGACCATCTGGGGGTTGGGAAAATCTAGGGAGCTGGGGACAGGGAGAGCATAGGCTAGCTCTAGTTTTGTGACGTTTTGACCCTTTGGGGATGATTTTTCATTGTATCATGATTGGACACGTTATTTTTTGATATATATGAGATGAGCGTGATTTTTGGCAGTGACTCATTTGTGTACTTTATTGATGGACTTTTATTATGGACTTTGATATTATGGATGATGATTGATGATGCATGTTTATGATTATGATGATGATCTAGCTGACATGTCTGTGATGTGGGATAAATGAATATGATGTATACATTATGTTTATGACTATGATATGTTCCTAACATGTTGTGGGTGTTGGATAGATGCACTTAGGATGTCTATATGATGTGATGATGATCATGTATATGTGATGAGAATGCCTAATTTACATTGTATGCGGGATACATGATGTGAGCTACAGATATATAATGTGGCGATTTACATGATTTATTGATGTATGATGTAAATACGATGAATGCACTTTTTAATGATTATTGTGATGCATGATGTTGTCTTACTGAATGAGATGAATGAAATGATGTGCAATTGGGATAATGAAAAGTAAAATGATTGTACATGCATATGATGTTGAATAAAAAATGGATATGAACCTAAATGTTATACAAATGAAAATAACAATGCATTTAAATGGTATGCTTATGAGAATTAATCCTAATAATGTATAAATAAAAAATAGCTTTAAATGATATGAAAATGAAGAATGGGCTAAAAAATGTCTTACATGGATTACAATAAACCTTAATGAAAATGACAAGTGGATAAAATGAATAAGAATGCAAATGGAAATGAATTCTAATGCAAAATAGATTAAGATGAAATCTAATAACACGCACATCAAACCTAAATGAGACGCAAATGAAGAATGTATAAAAGTGAAATGACAGTGAACCTATTATGAAAAATGCAAGTGAACCCTAGATGCATATGATATGAATTCTTAAGTGATAATGCAAAAGGACTCAATGCCACATATAATTGCAACTAAAATAAATTTCTAAAACGTAATGAAAATAATTGAACCATGCACAAACTAAAGATGGGTAATGCAAATGAATCTTAACATGAGATGCAATGCAACCTAATGTGAAATATGATCATGCAAACGAGACCTACGATGGAGATGTAAACAAAATGTAATGGATGGATAATGGAAAATTGAGATAGGAGAATTTTTGTGATGTGTCGACCACAATACAATTAAATAGATTGGATAGAAGAAGGAGAAAGGAGAAGTGGAATAAATAAATCGAAGTCTCCAAAGAAAATGAATGAAATGGAATGGGTGGGTGGATGGAATTTTGTTGTGTAGATGTGGAGACAAAACCTTGTTTTGATATTGTTAGGGATTATCTACATTGTTGATTATAGGAATCAGGATGTTGTGAATATCCAAGGCATGGACCAGACTCTCAGACAATAGGTATCTCAATGCACATAGGTTTGCAAACACCAATTATGGTGTAGATGCGAAACTATTGGATCATACAAGAAAAATTGTCAAACGGGCCATACCACAAAAAGATAGCCCAATATACACAAACCCAAGACATACCAAGATATAGAATGATCAACTTAGCCCTAGATAGGAGTAGTCATGGGATGCAAAATAAAAATCAAAGCAAAAAGACCAATTAGGCAAACAACATACACGTGGCCAACTGATATCTCACGCCAAGAGTAGGATGGGGGCTTGGATAAACTACCAAACATGGGAAGGATGCGTCTCGATGGACAAAGGTAACTGATTTGAATGAAGAGGTGGCAAAAAACTAGATAGATGCACAAGCGTATGCAGATAGGAGTATTGTTGCTAAGATTTAATTAGCATAGTGTGGATGGACATTTGGTTGATGTGAAAGTCAAGAAGAATCTCAAATTAATGGGATAAGCTTAGAAAATGGGGGAAATCTTAGTGTAATGGGATGAAAGCTCAATGTACTGAATGATTCCTATTCAAGGTTTGGAGTATAGCTCATCATTTCAAGAGGAGATAGAGGAGATGAAGGATCAATATGAGGATATGGGTGAACCACCAAGGCGAAGAGTGCCTACACAAATAGGAATGGGATATGGAAATGCACAAGGGAAATGCCAGATGAAGGGGATATGAATGCAAAGGGAAAATGATGCAAGCAAAAGCAATGAGTGTCCAAACAGATGATGGATCTGACTTATTTACCTTGACACCTGCAAACAAGTTTTCACCCAATTACTTTCCCATAGCTCATTAGAGTAGTTTTCACTAATGGACAAAATGATTTTTCTTACTTTTTTACCTTTTTCATTTTTTTTTTCATTTTTATGATTTTTTGGATTTTTTTTTTCTTTTTTCTTTTATTTTTATTTTTGAAAATTGATGTACTCTGAAGACTTGGCATAGAATTGATCTTCAAATGCATGATGTTCATGGGCTCATCCAAGGGTTCTCCTTCAGGCGTAGCGAGTTGATAAACTCCCAAGCCATACTTTGTAATGGTGACATAAGGTCAAGCCAATTAGGATCAAAATTGCCTTTATTTTCCCAGTACTAAAGATTTCTATAATTCTCCAAAAGCACCAAATCACCAATGTCAAATTCTCAGGTCCTCACTTTCTTGTTGTAGTTCAATTAGAGGCAATTCTAATAAACTCGTAAGAAATTCAAGGCCTTGAGACGTTGTTCATCTAACAGTTCAAGCTCTTGTAGCCTAGCCACTCTATACTCTTCATCAAAAAGGATGTTCTGCATCGATACCCAAAGTGAGGGGATCTTGATCTCAAGGGGGAGGACAACTTCAAAATCAAAGACTGGGGAGTATGGTGTGACTCTTGTAGGGATGTGAATGCTTTTGCGGTAAGCCCAAATGACAAGATGGAGTTGCAGGTGCCAATCAGAGCTAGCTTAATTGACTGTTTTCTTCAAGATTTTTATAAGAGTTTTATTTGAAGCCTCAGCTTGACCATTCCCTTGTGGGTAATATGAAGTGGAAAAGTAGTATTGGATGGTGAATTTCTGACATAGTTATTTAACGTCCTAATTCTTGAAAGGTTTGTCATTGTCAATGATGATGACCTTAGGAATTCCATATCGACAGATTAAGTAGTTCAGGATAAACTTTACAATCTATTTTCCAGTGGTAAAGGTGAGTGGTGTGGCTTCTGTCTACTCCAACTATAATAATAATAACTCTAATTGAAATCTCAATCGGAAGTTTGGACATTCATCTGGTAAAGTTATTATTTTCATGGATAGTGTTCATTTAGTTATCAACCTAGGGACGTAAAACTTGAAATGGGTCTGCACTATATGCACTAAGCTCCTTCAATGGCTATTATGCATTGCTGTAGTAACTATCATTATGCAGAGAGGAAAAACAAGAATGGAAATCGTAGAAGGCTACATGAAAACTTATAAAAACTATGCTGGAATGATCTAATGTAAACAACAAAAATAACTCTGTTCTGGCTTGGCTGCAGGAATAATCAGTGGATCTATTTCCAGTGGCTGCAGGAACAATCCAGGCATGAACTTCTACTGCAACTAAAGGAGAAATAATTTCAATGAACATAAACATAGGATCACTCACCAAGTGGCCCCCCTTGGATGAGTGATATCAAGCTTCCAGCAAAATACTTTTAACAGATCAAAACGACATATTTTGTATTCATTTCTTCCTGAAAATGATTACATGTTCTAAAAGAAAAACTCCAGAATACTTGCCAAAATTCTCTGCTCTATTCCTTTCTATCTGTCTAACCTCTAAGAAAAAGGAAGAGCTTATTATAAAGCAAAGGTCAACTACAATGGACAACTCAAATCACGCCCAGAAGAAGAGGCGGATGATTGACAGATGAAGAAGATAACTAGAACTTGGCTGCAAGAACCGTGGATCTAAACCGAACCACAGTCTTTGCACGTCGTAGCGATATTTTGCAAACTCAATGCCCACTAGAGTTAAACTCCCATAGTGATATATGGCTGCTCCGGTTATGCCATATCTTGCACTCATTTGGCTCCTCTTCAGTTTGATCTCCAACTATCTCATATGTGATTCTTCATTCCTTAGGTGCGAAAGGAGAAGATCCATCACGACATCATTTATTATCTGCACTAAACAAGAACAACATACAAGGGCATGCATACGTATTCTACTTAATTAATACATTCATTAACTCACATATAACATTATCCCAAATAATCCGCATAACAATAAGAACAAACTACTTGGCTGCAGGAATAGATTGGCATGGCTGTAGGAATAGATCGGCAAAATTCAAACATGATTTCATAAGTTCAGGTTTACACATGGAATACATATAGTCAGTTCACAATAATTTACTACCACAATGCAACCCAAAAGATGTCAAAAACCTAAGAGTTTTGATGGTAAAAACATGACAAAGTATCAACTTATCATGCCCCCCAACTTTAAGGGTTTGTTGATCCTGCAACAAAAGGAAAATTTTTGATTCTTGCTGTAACCCTTAGATCACCAACAGTGCCCTGACTTGTCCCCCTTGAAGCCAAGTTCCAATAAAATCCTTTCATTTTTTCCAGCCTGGCCCATCTATTTGTTTCTTCTGTGAATACATCATAATTCTGCTCTGTTGGCTGGCATGCCAAGAGTGGCCGCATAAGGATCAGAGGTTGAAAGATCAATGGTAGCCACTTGTTGGCTTTCTCCCTGCCTAATTGTATGTATCTGGAGGCTCTTTGCATGGCTGCATGAAAATTTTGTAGTGAGTAAGGTTCTCCCTATTTTAAATGTTCTGGTAGATTATTCCAGCGCTGAGTTAACTCTTCCATTGTTACTATCCTGCTAGTTTGAACCAAATGCTCGTATGCTTGATAAAATTCTTCTTTCATTGGAAGCACTATTTTACTAACATCATCTCTTATTAGTAACTTTTGCCAATCATAATAAATAACCCTTGGTTCTTGTGATTCTCTTCTTAATGGCAATGGACAGTCAAGCTCATACTCCCTGGCTTGTGGCCCTATGATAATCTCATTTTGGATCCCTGACATTAAAGCTCTGATATGGATATCCCCAATATACAATAAAGGATTCCACTCCCTGTCTGAAGGTACAACATAATTATGTAAATATAATTCACATAGCAATTTTTTTACAGCAGGTGGAGAGGTTTGATAAGCTAGAAAAGAATTCTTCAGGTGTTTCTAAGGAAGGATTAAGGTCCCTAACAATGCAGTTTAATTTGTAGTTCAGGTACCGCTCTTTCAACTGTACTGCATAAATTCTTGGAGGTGCCCTGCACTGTATCAACTCAAGAACTATACCATAAATTATTTCTACCTTAGCTTCTAATTCTTCAATTTTGTTATCTCTCTTTTCAATATCTTTTTGTTGTTTATCAATAATCCCTTGCAACCTATCCTTCTCTATTTCCCATTGTTTATAAAATGTTAAAGCAATAGATAAAATACTTAGGGATGAAGGAGGTCTTATATGTACTACCTTAGATCGTGAAATTTCTTCAATAAACTCCTCATTTTGAGTTGGCATACCTCCCATATTTTCCTCAGGCTATTGTAGAACATCTTCAACATTTTCTTGAACTTGCAGTGCCACAGAAGCAAGATTTTCCAGTTTATCCTCAACAACATTTTCCTAAATTTCATCCTCCACAGGGCTTCCTTCTTCCAAATTTTCTACTGCTATAACCTCTATTGGATTCCCCACAGATTGAGTCTTCTGTGTCCTCCTTCGTGTTCTTCTAACATACACTTTCGGAATGGCTGCAGGAGCTTTTATCTTTGTCCTACGCCTCTTGGTTGTAGGAGGAATCTGAGTTACCTGCGGACGGGTAGTAAATTCTTCCTCTGTTTCACCCTTTTCTAACTCTTTTCCCTTTCTTCACAAAACTGGCGAATCTCTTTGAAGAGAAGTAGAGGGTTGTTCTTCAATTGGTTCTGATTCAATATTTTCTTCCATAACAACTGCGGCTCCTTCAGCAACAAACAAACCCTCATTTTCAACAGGCGGATTATCTGCAACATTTCCTTCTTCAACCAGCAGATTATCTGCAACAGGGGCATCATTGACCCTAAATTTTTTATATCCTCAAATACACCCCATTCCATTTGTGAAACATCTCTCAGGGATCACTGTACAAGTAGCTTAACCAGTTCATGATGGCTAACAGAGCGATTTCCATTCTTTCGCGTCTCCCTAGCACTTGTAGAAATGAGATGGTATAAGAAATTAGGCACATTAACTCATCGGCCATGCCGCAGATGGCTAAGTAACTTAAAATGAGGTGAATGTAGGTTTGAATATCGCCCTTCACATGTAATATAATTCAAGATATACAAAGCTACTTGAGGCCAATGTGCTGGTAGAGAAACCCTTCTAGTTCCTTGTCTATCCACCATTAAGGGTCCGTCAGTGGGAGTTGTGAACTCTGCCCTGGCACTCCTTGCGTCTTTTGATTTCAGAAAGAGTTCTTCTTCCTGCAGCAACCTTGTTACTTCTGCTATTTGTTGTTCTATAGCAATTACCCTCAAACCTTTAACCGTAGCTTCCCCTTCATCAAAGGAATGCATGAATTCTGCAGCAATTTCTTCATTGTAATCCCTGATTTTCAAGAAGTAATCCAACCAGCCGTGGTTTCGGAAATAATGCTCACAAACACCATCCTACAACAGCCCTTCATGGACCGTTGGCTCATGGTGAATTAGATCACTGCCCATCTTTTACTCTAGTATTTTTCTCTCTGCAACTGAACCAGAATATTTGACAGTATTGCTAAAAATGAAATCTCTTTACATATCTTAATTATGGCAGTAGACTTTATTATTCACTTGCGTGAAATAATAACATAATCGGCAATGATGGGAAGCATATCAATTTGGGGTACCAAAAAGGACTAATAATTAATCATATTGGAAAATGAATAATAAAGTACCCCCCCAACTTAACCTAGCACATGTCCACACAAGCTGACAAGATTTCAAGTAGTGGAGCGGATTTAAACAGGATATAATCATAACGAACTAATAAATGCATAATTAAAATAAAATACAATATACACGTACCTACAATTGCACAAAAATGAAGGTGAAATGAAATGAAATGATAGGTAAGAGAGTGGGATGGAATGACGTGGATGGAATTTTATTCACGGAGAAGAATATTCCCATATAAAATGGAAATATTTTATTATGAACTGGTAAATATGTTCACTACAAAGGTTGTAGGAACATTACCTTTATTAGCCTGCTTAATTGCAACAGGAAGCTCATGAGTTGCTGCAGAATCCATATCAATTGTTGCAGGAACCTTAATGTCACTTTGTGGAACAAACTGCTGCAGGAACTCTTCTTTAGTAGTTGGCTTATGATATAGTCTTAGTTGGTGCCCATTTACTAAGAGTTTAAATCAAACAGGATTAATTGTAGACAAACGGACGACTCCATTCTGAAAAAACTTCTTCTATCTCATAAGGACCTAACCATCTGGTTTGAAGCTTTCCCATAGCATCTTTATATCTGGAATCATAAAGTAGTGCCCAGTCACCAACTTTGAATTTCTTTTCCCTGATATATTTATCATGCCATTTTGCTCTTTGAAAAGTGGCTGGAGCATTACACAACCCAAAAGGAAGAACATAATATGCATACGTGTTGCATGGGCAAGTAAATGTTGTCTTCTCTCGATCCTCTGGGGCTATCTGTATCTGATTGTAACCACTAAATCCATCGAGGAATGAAAAATATCTCTTACCAACAAGAGAATCTAATACCCGATCGATAAATGGCAATGGGAAATGATCTTTTCTTATTGCCAAATTTAGAGCTCTATAATCAACACATACTCTCCATTTGCCTCCTTTTTTAGGCACTATCACCAGAGGTGATACCCATTGACTGTTAGAGATAGGATAGATAAACCCAACTTTCAACAATTTCTGTAATTCTTCTTTAACTATCTCCTTCAAGGCAGGATTGACTCTTCTTTGAGGTTGTCTAAGTGGGCAACAATCATCCTTTATGTAAATACGGTGAGTACAAATTGTTGGATCAATCCCACTCATATCCTTGTAATCCCATGCAAAAGCATTTTTATGGAGTTTCAACAAGTCTACAAGGCCCTCCTTTTGAGTATCTGATAGATCTCTATTGATATTCAAATATTTATTCAATTCCACCTCTATCTTAATAGTAAGATCAATCTAGTTTATATCATAAAAATGAGAAAAAGATAATTCCTGCGGCAATAGAGTATGCAAAATATCAGTGGCTGCAAGAAAGTCCAAACCTGCAATATTCAGAACCAATTCTTGCAATTTTTGCTCTTCTATAAATTCATTTATCAGTATTTTATAAAGAATTGATTCCTCATCATATAACTGCATGAATGGTCCTTGATTAATCATCATAAGGTGATTAATATAGTCAATTTCATCAGATTCCTCTCCCAAGATAGGCCAAACAACTTGTTGTTGCTCAAGCTGTGGTTGTGCTGGAGAATACAAGGCTAATGTTTTTGTAGAACTCCCATCTAAAATAGTCATGTCTCCTGATCTACACCCTATATATGCATTAGCTGTGGCAAGCCAGGGTCTACCCAAAATGACCGGATATCCTCCCAATGTTGCTTTTGGAGATAGAATTATAAAGTCTGCAGGATATTCCCAGGAATCTAGAATAACTATGACATCCTCTATGATACTGTTAGGTCTCACTGTAGAGCCATCAGCAAGTTGTAGAACTGTGGGTGTAGTTCTTAAACTATTGATCTCTAGATATTTCATTACTTCCCTTGTCATTACATTAATGGCTGCTCCTAAATCAATCAAAACATTCCTTATTTGACTGCCATTAATGACTATACTCACAACAGGACTACCTGGATCAGAATACTTTGGAATTGCAATTTTACCTAACATGATATTAGCCAATTGACCCATAACATGCACTGTTTGTGGATCCTTTTTCTTCCTGTCAGGTTTCTGTAAGCATGCCTCTCTTAATGCCTTACCATATATAGGCACATCCTTTATTGCTTGCAACAATGGAATTTTAACACAAATGTGTTTCAGTTGATCACTAATATCAAAGCTTTGCTGTTGTTCAATGGAAACTTCTTTGTCTTGCAATCTATGGGGAAATGGGGGCAATATTTGACTCTGGGGTATTGTATCTGTTGAATTAGAAATTTCTTGTTCCTCCTATACCTCAGTGATAACTAGATGAGCGGGATTAGGTAAGGTTGTTCCAGATTGGAGATGTATGTCATCTAATGATAAAGAATAGGTTGGGTATTGATTAACATCAGCTGAATAAGCTTGTTGTTGTTGTTGTTGTTGTTGTTGTTGTTGTTGTTGAGATTTGATATTTGGATTTGGCAACGGTTGATTAGGCAACTGTGTTGGTTTAGGCGGTGCAGCTATAGCTGCAGGAGGAGGCATTAAAGCAGGAGGTTGTGGCTACTGAACAAGAGGTTGATATCTAGAAGATTGGGCTAGCCATGATTGGTTCCCCCTCCATTGAGAGGTAGGTTGTTGTGGACACCTAAAATTGTCATGTCTAATTAAATAAATATTTTATTTATTTAATTATCTAAGCTTAATTCTTCTATTAATTAAATAAATCTTTATTTATTTAATTAATTCATTTATCCTCTTCTAGCCTTATTTCTCATTTAAATAAATACATTTATTTATTTAAATTATCCTTTTCCTAAATTAAATAAATATCTTATTTATTTAATTGATCTCACTTCTTCTATTAATTAAATAAATCTTTATTTATTTAATTAATTCATTAACCTTTTCTACCCATGACACATGTCATTCATCTCTTAATTCATACACTACCTACCCCTTTCATTATTTTATTATTTCTTCTACCTACCCTCTAATCATAGCCGACCTCCTTTTACACCTCTCAATCTCATCCCTCAATTTCATATAGTGTCTTCTATATAAGGAGATGCTTCCCTCATTATCAAACCCTAATCAATTATTCTAATCAATCATCTTAAGGATTTGACTACACTACGATCCTACTTGCAACCACATTCCGTTCTTTGTTGAGCTCTTGTGCACATAAAATCTGAGAGCAAATATATCAAGCAAGATCAATGGAGATAGGAAGAATGGAGATTCAGACCCTATTGGACATGTGATGGTATAATCTTTGTGATTTCATTTGATTTGCATTGTCTTAGGTAATCTTCATATGTTATGGTGGATCTTTGTTGATTGTTAGGCTAGGGTTTTGTGGTTGGATTCATTTAGCCTTTCAATATTGTTATTATTGTTATCCATTTTCACCATATACATTTTGGCACGCCCGGTGGGACCCTTGTCCCTTTTGCATTTAACATCCTTGTTGCAGATTTTGTAATGTGAAGTTGCAGATCCGACGTTTTTGGCAGCATTTTGTTATTTCCGCGTCTGCGTACTTTCAGATCGCGTTTTTTATTTTCTGGCGCGTATGCGACATTTGGATCCACGCCTGTGTTTCGGCAATATTTTATTTTGCAGGTTTCAAGAAAACGCGTCTGTGTTGTAAAGTCGCGTCTGCGCTTCTTTTGGTCGCGTCTATGTCCAGAAGATGCGTCTATGTTCTATAGCCGCGTTTGTGTCTCACAGAACCGCGTCTGTGTTACCCAGTCGCGTCTGTGTTGAGGGTAACCGCGTCTGTGCTCGCCCGTTTCAAATTTTGGGTTTTCATTGATTGGGTTTTTCAGATTTTGCATGTAGGGTTTCAGATCTGGTTTATTTTGAGCTAACATTTTCAGATCTAGCTAACGAAATTGGTGCAGCTTGTCTTGAAAGCAAAATCGTTTGGTTGAAGGCCCCTATTTTCACAAAGTCTTTTGGGTTTAAAATTTACCTAACTTGTGTGCTTGCAGGAAGGGGTGATCATTTGAAACAATCAAAGCTACTAACAACTCTTTATTGCAGGTCCTTGGTAAGGGTTTTTGAATTTTTATTGTGTGCCTTGTTTTCATAGACTAGCAAAAACTTCAATTGGTGCACTAAAATTGAATCATTGTCTTTTGTGTCTTGAGCAATAGGCTCTTTTTGTTTAATTTTTAGAGGGTCTGTCTTCCCGTGCGGTCATTAGGACTACTAGTGAGAAGAGAACGACCCAAGTGGTAGCGAGGAAAACCCACCTCATCCGAACCACTATAAACAAATGTATTCATGGTGAAAACTATGGATAATGTGTGTTGATTAGTTCATACCGACACTATGTCTCCCCATAAACCCGTTTGATCAAATTTATTTGATCAGTTGTAGGGCGTAACCCCTACCGGCTGGGAGTCTTCTGTATTTACAGAGCTAAAAGTGTCGCATGTATGGCCACACGAGCGGATGCCCTTACTAGCACCTTTTTGTTTTAGAAGCCCAAATCCTTTTAGTTGTTGGGGCAGGAGGTCGGACCTCTGGTAGCGGCCCACACACATACGGTTCTTAGTAGAGATACAAAGTTCGCCATGAGGAGTTTTCATGGGGACTGATGCTTGGCTGACCCGAGAAGTGAGTGCCGAGGGTGGAGCCAGTGAGGTCAAGCATCTAAGTATCCGCTCTGAATAGCGTAGCCTCGGGGGTAAAACCCCATGTGGGATCAACAACTATTGTCTTGGCCAGCCATAAGAATTGTGCTTGACTTATGTTAAACATTCAAAACATTCAAGACCAAACAACAAAACATTGTGTCTTTTGTGTCTTCAAGTGTATGCAAAACATTTTTACATCAAACAACACACTTTTCTTGGAGTCATTTTGAGTCTAGACACTTGCAAACATTGGGTCTTCATCAACACTGTGTCCTCTTGTCACGAAAAACAGTCAAACAGTCAGATTTGGTCACAACAAAACGACTTCACAGATTGAAAAAAAATTGCACAAATTTTACAGAAACACGTCTGTGTCGGACATAATAGCGTCTGCGTTAGGAAACCGCGTCTGTGTCGGACATAATAGTGTCTGTGTTGTGTAACCACATCTGTGAAGGGCAGAATCGCGTCTGTGTTCCAACAGTCAACATTCCACTTTGCAAAAAACTCAGAAATGCGTCCGTGTTAAATAGAGTCGCGTCTGAGTCAGGAAACCGCGTCTGTGAAGTATACAAGCGCGTCTGTGTCCAGAATTGAAAAACTGTTACAATCCAGCAAACAAACACAGTCAGTTTCAGAATTTTTGAGCTTCCTAGGTCATTTCTCCAGGGTTCATCTAGCATTCAACCCGTCCTTGGGTCTCACATAATCCATCATTGCTTTACATCTCTCATTACATTCACACTTGTCTAAAATTGAGTCAAAAAGTCACTTGCTTGTCCTCACTATACTTTGTCAACACACTACATACAACAACACTTTGCTAAGTGGTCCCTCATCAAGGTTTCTTACCTTTGGGTCTCATTTTAGAGTCAAGGTCAACTTACCTCATCAAGAGAAACTATCCTCTCTTTGGAAGTCACACCTACTCTACTACATACATACTTGGTCTTACACTTTGGACATTGCAAGTACACTTCAGATTCATTTACATTTCATCCAACTCTTAGTCTTCCATACTCTTTCCATTTTTCATCTAGTCTCACACATCTTGGTCAATACCTAGTTCATGGTTGAAACCCGCCTTCAAAAATCTAGGAGAGAAACTAAAGAGGCTCAAGAGTCTGCAAACATGAGTTCTTATGAGTATGACAATGAGATATTTTTCAATTCTGATCATACTACATTACCTGACATGGATGCCTATAGGAACATTCCAAATGTTGAGAACATGGACACTATAAACAACAATGTTATTCATAATGACAATATGGACAAATTTTCTGTACATTCAGCAGATGTGGAAGAATCCATTATGAATCCCCATTTCAATCGATTGGTTGAGGAAATCATGAGGAGGGATAGACAATACTTTTTACAAATGATGGCACAAAGTGGAGCCAAGATACCTCATGATTTTGACATGTCTCAAATAATGGAAAATCGACCATTGCAACAACCTCACTCCAACATGGATCAAAGGAGACCTAATAGTGGAGGAAATAGAGGACCATATATGGTACCTGAATCACCATCAGCTTTGCTTCAAAAACCAGAGGTCCCACATACACATGGTCAAACATATGATACTCACCTTCGCAGACCATTATGGAAGTCTTATGGAGAGAAATATGCTCAATCACATATCAATGCTAAGGATCAACCACCAAAGCAATGGGATATTCCAAGGCATGCGCAAAATTTGGACACAAGGAAACCCCGTGTCAAATTTGGGGGCAATACAATAGAACATGACATGCCTGTAGAGTATGGTATACATGCACAAAATAGATATGGTGTTCCTCAACATGAATCTATACCAAGTGGTCCATATACGTAGCCTCATTACAGACCTCCTCCATATGAACATGTGTATGATCAATATCATCCATATATGCAACATGCTCCTCCTCCAATGGGTACCTCAAACATAGGATATGGTCCAAGAAGTCGATCTCCACCTAAGAGCAATTTGGAGCAACAAATCAAGGACTTACAAAAGAAAATGGAGGACATAAATACACCGAAGCCAACATACACAATGAGAGACATATGTCCTTATCCATTTGACAAGAGCATTCCAATGCCTCCTTTTCCTACACACTTTGTGACGCCTAAATTTGATAAGTATAGAGGCAAAGGGGATTCTAAGGCACACATAAGACAGTTTTTCACAGCTTGCATTGAGGTAGCAGCAGAAGAGACATATTTGATGAGACTATTCCCACAAAGCCTAGGTGATCAAGCTATGGAATGGTTCTCCCAACTCCCACCTGGTATTAAGTCATGGGGTGACTTAGCAGAGGCATTTATTCAACATTTCTCTTACAATATAGAGACAGACATATCAGTTACTACTTTGTGCAACACAAAGCAAAAAGAGGGAGAATCTTTTTCATCATTCTTACAAAGATGGAGAAATCTAGCCAGCAAATGATCTTGTGAAATTCCACAAAAACAAATGGTAGAAATGTTCACCCAAAATGTTAACAAAGACATTGGTTATGATCTAAGAAAAGCTTGTTTGTCCACCTTCAAGGACGTTATTGAAAAAGGCCTAGCGACAGAAAAGGTCCTAATTGAACAAGGAGTCATCAAGATATTCAAGGAAAACAAAGATGACTTTAAGGGAAAAGACAAGCCAAGATTTTGGAATAAAAACAAGAACACGGTCAATGATGGTGTTGTTGATGCCAACACAGTGCGACCCAAAGTCATCTTTTCAGGATCAAGTTCTACAAACAATCAAGTGAATACTCAAACAACTTCCAGATCACGAAGGAAGTACACTCCATTGGGAGAACCACTTGAGTCGGTCTTCAAGAAGCTAGTGGCAAACAAAACAATCACAGTTCCAGATTATCCTCCATATGAACCAAAGGTCAAACCAAATTGGTGGAATGATGATGAGTATTGTGAATTTCATAAGAGCAAAGGTCATAAGACAGGAAATTGTCATCGACTGAAGAACATCATACACGATCTCATTGATAGAGGTGACATTGAGATTGAGGGACATTCGTCTAATCAAGAACATGAGATGTTTAAGGAACCATTCCCAAAACATGACAAGGGAAAAGCTAAAGCCACAGAGGATCAAACCAACTATACCAGAGCATCTTACAACTATGATTCAACCATCAATCACATTTCGATGGACAATTATGTCTCTACCATTATCATCAAGGACAAAGCGTCTGAGAATTCTACCCAGAGACCCAAGATTGTCCTAAAAGGTGTTGGATCTTCTTCCGAACCTACCTCCGAATGTCATGCCACAACTCATCGAGGTAAAATCACTTTGCAAGGTGCTCCAACTAAAAACACCGCTTCTTCATCAACCAAACCTGAGTATGACCTTGTAGAACAGCTAAGGAAGACACCCGCGCTCATTTCAATCCTTGAGCTATTACGCATATCTCCCGCACATAAAGCCATTCTTGACCAAATCTTGAGAGATACTGCCGTTCCTACTGATCTAAATGTGGACCAGTTTAAAGCCATGGTGGGATACCTTTCCGTTCCACATTCACTTACTTTCACAGAAGTCGATGACGCCTCTGTAAGTCAGCCACATAATGCACCACTACACATTGAAGCCTTCATACACAAACATCGAATAAAAAGAGTCCTGATAGATGGAGGAGCAGGTCTAAACATTTGCACATTAAGCACTATTACACAATTGGGATATTTTGATAAAGCTGTGAATTCTACAAACAAAATCACCATCAAGGCATATGACGATGAAGAGCATTCATCCAAGGGTACAGTCATCTTATCTCTCAAAGTTGGGCCAGTTACAAAGGATGTGGTCTGTCAAGTCCTAGATTTAAATCTCACTTATAACATATTGCTAGGACGTCCTTGGATTCATGAAATGAGGGCAGTCCCATCGACATATCACTAATGCATTAAGATTACTCATAATGGAGTGGAAGTAACAGTTAATGGCGATCCTAATCCATTCATAAATTGCAATAACTTGAAATCAAAGACTGAGACCATCATTCCCAGTAATCGTGAGGCTGTTCCTTCCTCGGCATACATTGATCCTGAGTCATTAAAACCTTCGACATCAAAACAAGGTGAGCTTAAAGGCAAGTTTCAAGACAAAGGCATGGGGGAATATACTTTCAATCAGACCATGTACTTAAGACAAGTCATGAGTTCCCCAAAAGAATATGGAAGACCACATCCTAACAAACAAATCTCCATCATGATGCTCAAATGGGACCCTACTACCTTTCAAAGATGGGGTGAACTAGAAGAGGAAGATTTATACCAAATGCTTTTCAGAGACAATGAAGAGGAAACACAAGAGCACATCAATTTACCATGTGAGAAATATGGCAAAGGCTTTAAAATTCTACAAAAATTCGGGTATGATGGAAAAAGCCCTTTGGGGTTACGAAAGGAAGGCATCATTGAACCTTTACAACCTGAATTGACTCTCAAGAAGGAACACTCGAAAGGACTTGGTTTCTCAACTTCCAAGGCCCACACCCAAAGGACAGAAGAAGCCTTACAAATCAAAGCTGCCAAAATTCAATTAGAGAATTGCTATTCCACAGATTCCAACAAATGGGAATGGGGTTCAAACAAGTCTTCCAGTGACTACGAGCTCACCGAGACATTCAGAGAGCTAGATGAACCCACGGAAGAAGAGGATTTTTATAACAAGTTCAGAGTTGGTCAAGAAACGACCCATGAGGAGTCTACACAGTCCTTGTCTCAAGGTTCTAGGTTGAAATCACATAGGACGAGAACACCTGTCCCAGAATGCGCTACTAGTGATGATAATTTGGATTCGCTCGCGATCAAGACTGATGAGGAGAGTGCCATTGATGACCTCGATAATTACCTTGACATACCCGAATATAACTGCATCTTCACTCTTAGCCCCGCTAACTTTGAAAACATTAACAGCCTTCCCCTTGTTCACCACCAACTCATTGACTAGGATCATGAAGGACCTGCGTAGTTTGACACATTCCCAAACGATGAGGCTTTTATTGACTATTTGGGCATACGGGATGATCTTCCTCCTAGAGACCATAAAGTGGGATACACTATAGAACTCAATAGCGTGGCATATTTTGGTGAGGGTGTCGGACCTTCCAGTTGCAAAAAATGTGAAAATAAGAACAAATCAAGGGTCTTGTGGTGAAAACCACATTGTGGCGCTGTCTGACCCCAAAAAAGTAAAAAGAAAGGACGTATCTGAGGGCGAAAACCTCTCTGAGGCACCCGAAGATGGAAGACTTGACATCCTCCCAGCATCATATGAGGAAAAGTCATCCATGTTGGTAGAGGAGACTATCAAAACAAACATTGGTACAAAAGAGGTTCCACACAACATATTCCTAGCTCAATCACTGACAGAGTCCGAAAGGTCAAAATTCATAAGTTTCTTCAAAGAACGACAAATCAACTTTGCCTGGTCATACGCTGATATGCCTGGATTAGATCCAGATTTGGTAATGCATCATTTGATAGTCAAACCGGGGGCAAAACCAGTAAAATAGAAATTAAGAAAAATGCATCCACAAGTGGCATTACTAGTCAAAGCAGAACTTGAGAAATTACCCGATGTCGGATTCATACGCCCAATCGATTATCCCGAATGGATCTCCAACTTGGTACCTGTTAGTAAACCAGATCGCAACATCAAAATTTGCACAGATTTCAGAGACATCAACAAAGCTTATCCAAAGGATGACTTCCCATTACCAAATATTGACTTGATTGTTGATCTCACAGCAGGTCATGAAATGTTATCATTGATGGATGGATTCTCTGGTTATAATCAAATAAGAATCACGCCCAAGGATCAACATAAAACATCATTTACTTGTCCGTGGGGAAATTTCTGCTGGAATGTCATGCCTTTCGGGCTAAAGAATGCAGGCACAACATATCAAAGAGCCATGACTACTATCTTTCATGATCTCATGCACATAACCGTGGAAGATTATGTTGACGACCTCTTGGGAAAATCAATAGACAGAAATACACATTTGGACATGCTTTCAGTCGTCTTTGATCGGTTGGAAAAATACAAAGTAAGATTAAATCCCAAGAAATGTGTCTTTGGAGTAACCTCTGGGAAGCTCCTAGGATTCATTATGTCCAAAAGAGGAATTGAAGCTGATCCAGCAAAAGTCAAGGCCATCTTGGAAATGCAACCTCCAAGAAATATCAGTCAACTTCGATCCTTACAAGGCAGACTCCAGTCCATCCGAAGATTCATAGCACAACTGGCAGATAAGTGTAATCCTTTTCAGCACCTGCTACATAAAAACATCAAATTCAAATGGGATGATAACTGTCAACAGGCTTTCCAGACACTCAAAGATTATCTTCTAAATCCGCTAGTTCTGATGCCACTAGTTCCAGATCAACCATTGTTGCTATACATATCAACTACTCCAACAGCACTGGGGGCACTCTTAGCACAACAAATTGCTGAGGGCAAAGAAAAAGCAGTATACTATATCAGTCGCACATTGGTAGGATACGAGCTAAACTACACACCAATTGAGCGTGCATGTCTCGCCGTGGTCTTTGCTTCGCAGAAATTACGACATTACATGCTTACTCATAAGACAAAGTTAGTTGCAAGAATAGACCCACTGAAATACCTTCTCAATAAGGCAACACTTATTGGGCGACTGGCCAAATGGGTAATGATCCTGAGTGAATTCGACATCGAGTATGTGGACAGAAAAGAAATAAAAGGACAAGCCATCGCAGATCAATTAGCAGATGCTCCCATGATAGATGATGTTCCTCTAAGTTCAAAATTTCCAGACGAATCCATTTTAACAATGTCACATGCAAAGCCATGGCAATTGTACTTCGACGGCTCATACACACAGCACGGGGTAGGAGCTGGCATCCTCTTTATAACGCCTCAAGGGGATTCTATACCAAAATCATACCGCTTATCATTTCCTTGCACTAACAATATAGCGGAATATGAGGCATTGACAACAGGATTACGAATCGCAGTTCAATGGAAGATCCAGGAACTTCGTGTTTTTGGGGACTCCCAACTGGTCATCCGTCAAGCAACTAATGATTACCAAACAAAAGATGAGAAGTTAATGTCTTATAAACAAATGGTGGAAGATCTGAAACAACACTTCACGAAGATAGATTTTGAGTAGATACCAAGAGAGCAGAATCGCGTCGCAGATGCCATGGCTACAATTGCTTCCTTGATTGATCTACCTCCAAACGAGACCCGCTATGAGTTCTTGGTGGATAACCTTTTGGTCCCTTCATATGAGATTATGCCTACTGAGACGATATGTGTTGTCGGTCCCGAATCCCAGCTATATGGTTCCATTTTCACATACCTACGTGACAATACTTTACCTCCTGATCTATCAAATAACCAACGTCGCACTTTCATTTGCTAATCCTCTCGATATGTCATTTTAGCTGATATCCTATATCGACGAGGTCTAGATGGCACTCTTCTTAGATGTTTAGAAAGCGACGAAGCTCAGATTGCGTTACGGGAAGTGCATGAAGGGATATGTGGTCCACATGCTAGTGGTCCTACCTTGGCCAAGAAACTCATTAGGACTGGATATTACTGGCCCAATATGGAGAAAGACTCATATCAGTTTATCAAGAAATGTAAGCAATGTCAAATTCATGGAGATCTCATACATGCGCCAACACAAGAACTTCAACCACTTGCGTCTCCTTGGCCCTTTTGTCAGTGGGGACTCGATCTCATAGGCAAGATTCACCCTCCTTCTTCCAATGGTCATAAATTTATTATCACTGCCACAGAGTATTTTACAAAATGGATTGAAGTCGTGCCTCTCACACAAATCACAGGAAAACAGATTGCTACATTCATCCTCAACTATATCATTTGCCGATACGGTATTCCTATTTCCATTATCACTGATAACGGGCGTCCCTTCAAAAATCAGGATGTTCGTAAACTCTGTGACCATTTCCATATTTCCCATCGTTTCTCCACACCATATTACCCCCAAGGTAATGGCCAAGCTGAGGTGTCTAATAAAACAATCCTGAAAATCCTAAAGAAGACAGTCGACGATGCTGGTCGTAATTGGCATATCCAACTTAATCCTACACTTTGGGCCTACCGCACAAGTGTCCGCACACCTACAGGAGCTACACCCTATTCACTTGTCTATGGCGCTGAAGCTATCTTGCCTATTGAGGTTGAGTTACCCTCTTTACGAGTCTCTTTGCAAAACATCATCATTGATGAAGACTATAGGGTCTCTCACTTACAAGAGCTAGAACTACTGGATGAACGAAGACAAATTGCTTTTAATCATCTCAAGGCTTATCAACAACGAATGAGTCGCAGCTACAATCACAAAGTCAAGCCTCACACATTTGAGGTAGGTGATTTGGTTCTCAGAGAAAACCCCAAAAATCAGCAAGACAGAGAGAAGAATGGCAAGTTCGAACCAAATTGGCTTGGTCCTTACATCATTACAGCAGTATATGGATCTGGTGCATATCAGCTTTCAACTACAGAAGGTGAACCTTTGGAGGATCCTATCAACAACATGCACCTTCGCAAATTCTACACATAGCTCTTCGGAATATCCTAATTCAAAAAATAAAAAAATAAAAAAAATTCCAAAATACAAAAAAAATTATAAAACAAAAAAATCGTTACTTGGTGAAAACCTGGCAAACAGGCGCCTTGTGACACAAAAAACATTGAAAAATTGAAAAAAGTAAAGAGAAATAATTTCGTCCAACGGTGAAAACCACTTCGGTGGCGCCTTGGGCAAGTACCATGGTGAAAACTGGGTCACCAGCGCCATGCGTAGAGACATTGCTCCTCCCTCCTTCGGGATTCACTTTCATCTTTTCACTTTGCACACACTCACGACCAGTTCGTTCATAATAAACTTACCCATTCTCATCATGGCTTGTTATTGATCTACCCAAGATTGGTTTGCCATTCATAATAAACCTCCCTTTTCATCCCCTTTCCATCCATAATAAATCAGATCCTATCTCTGGCTAAGGCAAAATCCTACGTCTAGTAATGGGTGTGGAATTGAGAACATCACATGTTTCGAGGAGTACAGTTTCTTCCAGCTTTCTTCAGTTTATCCACGCACAATCCGCAATAAAGCAACATTTGCATCATAAATCCGCAATAAAGTTTCATCTTCTCCGCAATAAAGTATCAGTTTCATGGATTCAGTCAGTTTCAGATGAGACACATCAACAACAATGGGCTTCAACAAATCAAATATTTCAACAGACTCAGACAACATTATGGTTCAGTGCTATCTATCCTTTCTGTGAAAGTAAACATTGTGACCACAATCAAATAAGACTTATGCAAGTGACAAGAGACACTAAACTTGAGGACTATAGTGGATTTTGGTGTCGAGTCTTGGTTTTCTTTTGATTTCATCTTTTTTTTGGTGACATGTCTTTTAGCTTTTCCGGGATGTCTCTGACTAGAGATTCTATCTCCAAGATGTCTTTGACTAGAAAGGCGAGGATGGGGTATTGTCACCTATTTTTCTTTGCTGTCTGTGGATTGTCTCTTAGTAATGCTATGACTTGTCCAAGGATATGAGGACACTGTGAGTCTAGTGTGAACTGGGGCATTCCTTGTTGGCGACTGTCTTATCTCCATGCAAACAGGTACAATGACTTTCTGGGTCGAACATATGCCTCGATTGTCATAACCTACTTGCCATAATAAAGCTCAATAATGATAATGCACAAGAAGCTCTTCCACTTTCATATCTTCTGTCTTTCATCCCCCTTTCTTGATTGACTTCCATCGTCCTTCTCGAGTCCGTGTAGCCTGCTATCACATGACTGAGTATAATGACACACCAAAAACATTTGCATCTCATTTAGTTTCACCTGCATTACCACATATAAGCATTTCATACATACATATAGATATCACAACTGCATCACATCCTGCACACAACACATGTTAGCACATTTACATTAGCATTATCATATTCATTTGCATTACATACATTTACTATTGCATTGGCATAACATTTTAAAACATAAAAGAACAAAAATATTGCATTGCATCATATAAATATCTGCATCCATATCATAAGCATCACATAAGCACATCTCATCACATAGGTACACATGCATATAGCTACCGCAAAGAAGAATCATTTCATATATATATAAAAGTGTCATGATACAATGATGTCAAAATCATATGGCTACAATCACCCGCAGGTGTCTACATCATCATACAAAAATGGTACAATACTGATACACAGGGAGCTCTCTACGGCTATGATGAACTCCCTCCCTCAGAGCCGACTGGCCTTGACGGAGTCTGAGCCCTAGAAGGACCCGCCCTAAGATCATCTCTCTTGGCCCCTGTGTCCTCTACAGCCACCCCTCGTGTCGCCCTATCTGGATAAAGGAACTCACTAATCACTCCTGCCAACACTACTGGTAGTGCTAATCCTGTCCATGTCATGGTATCCCATGCCACATGTCCCACCCTCATCTCTAGTCCCGAATCCTAGAACACTCGTCTAAGGGCATCCCTATCTCCGTCTCGATCGTACAGAATCAGCTCCCCATCGATCGGTATCCGCAAAATCTTTTATACATCCTCCAGGGGGACTGTCATCTCATCCATCGGCAAATGGAACATGCACGTCTCAGAGTGCCATCTCTCAGCTAATGCAGTCAGCAGTCCCATGTTCGCCCGAAACTCGGGCTCATATAGCACATGTCTCAATCCCATCTTCTCGATCGCAGCTCGCTCCTCGACGGTCAACTCAAGTCGCAATCTCTGAGTAGACGGGAATCTCTCCCGTGACTCTAGCATCGGCAAATACTCCTGCAGTCAAGCAAATCACTCATGTCAGTCATAGTGGCATTCCCTGTTTATCACAAAATGCTACTTTTTATCTACATGCACATTGCTATCTATCCTAGTGACACTCACTGTTCATCACAAAGTGTTGCTATTTATCCTAGTGGTACTCCCTGTTCATCACAAAGTACTACGTGTGTGGCACTCACTGTTCATCACAAAGTGCTGCTCACATTTGCACTCACTGTTCATCACAAAGTGTTGCTTCTATCCTAGTGGTACTCCCCGTTCATCACAAAGTACTACATGTGTGACACTCACTGTTCATCACAAAGTGTTGCTCATACTCTAGTACTCCCTGTTCATCACAAAGTACTCTATCTTGGTACTCATTGTTCATCACAAAGTGCCTTGATCTATCCTAGTCTTCCCTAGAGGACCTGCTTGAGTGTATCCTCTCAGCAACATATCCAATCGATAGTGTATGTTCATCACAGAACTGCCGATTTGACCTAGAAGACCAAAAATCAACACAAACACGCTTACCTGACATAAACGCGCTTTCAGACTGCACAGACGTGCCTGAAAAACATAGACGCGCCTGATTGACACAAACGTGCCTATGCTCTGCACAGACGCACCTGCACGACACAGACGTGCCTCCTTGGCACAAACACGCCTGAAAATAACAGACGTGTTCGCAATTGACATAGACGCGGGTTCAAACGCAGACGCGCCTGGCACCAACACAGACGCGCCTGGCACCAACGCAGACGCGCCTGGATGTTTTTGGACTTTTTTGGACCCTAGTCTAAGCGCATTTATGACCCTATCTAGCATGAATTAATGACAAAATTAAATGCGTCAAAGTACAAGGAGGTTTTGTGGTACTCACCGGCTCTCCTGCCTCTGTTGGCCTCTGAAATCGGCGAACGCGGTTGAATCTGTGAATGAAAGCCATCGCTGCTGACTGCTGCTGCTCTATCTTCGCTCTGCAATCTTCTCTCGTGGATGTGTAGATGACAATGAGGATGTATTTTCCCCCGTGGTCTATCTTATAGCCTACCCTAGCCCTAGCCCTCGTTTCCCGAGTTAGTCTTCACTATCCCGTGACTCTGTCACTTTATCCGGTCAGTCCATTCTAGCCTTTCTTTCTTATCGAGAGATTGTTTGCGATCTTTCCAGACATTTTCATCCAATCTCTCGAGGGGGCATATCATTCCCATCTTGGGGCAACTCTGTATCAGTTCATCTTATCTTCTTTGAAACAACGCGACAAGCCGCATTGTCTCAAAGAGGGGCAAAATGTAGACACCTAAAATTGTCATGTCTAATTAAATAAATATTTTATTTATTTAATTATCTAAGCTTAATTCTTCTATTAATTAAATAAATCTTTATTTATTTAATTAATTCATTTATCCTCTTCTAGCCTTATTTCTCATTTAAATAAATACATTTATTTATTTAAATTATCCTTTTCCTAAATTAAATAAATATCTTATTTATTTAATTGATCTCACTTCTTCTATTAATTAAATAAATCTTTATTTATTTAATTAATTCATTAACCTTTTCTACCCATGACACATGTCATTCATCTCTTAATTCATACACTACCTACCCCTTTCATTATTTTATTATTTCTTCTACCTACCCTCTAATCATAGCCGACCTCCTTTTACACCTCTCAATCTCATCCCTCAATTTCATATAGTGTCTTCTATATAAGGAGATGCTTCCCTCATTATCAAACCCTAATCAATTATTCCAATCAATCATCTTAAGGACTTGACTACACTACGATCCTACTTGCAACCACATTCCGTTCTTTGTTGAGCTCTTGTGCACATAAAATCTGAGAGCAAATATATCAAGCAAGATCAATGGAGATAGGAAGAATGGAGATTCAAACCCTATTGGACATGTGATGGTATAATCTTTGTGATTTCATTTGATTTGCATTGTCTTAGGTAATCTTCATATGTTATGGTGGATTTTTGTTGATTGTTAGGCTAGGGTTTTGTGGTTGGATTCATTTAGCCTTTCAATATTGTTATTATTGTTATCCATTTTCACCATATACAGTTGCCAATTCCCTTGAAACTGGTTCCCTTGACCCTGAGATGGATACCAGTTCCCCTATGGCTGCTGCCACTGTGGAACTTGATTAACAAATTGTTGCCCTTGGCCTTGTGACCCATACCAATGTGGATAGTTACCAAAATTTTGAGAATACTGTGGTTGCTATTGGTTGTTTGGTGCATAAGAATTACCACTATAACCAGAAAAAGAAAGTGGATCGGGTGGCATACCTTGTCTTTGAAAATTTGGTCTTCTTTGAGCAACATAGAAGACTTGCTCGTCCTCACCTTGAACTGGTTTGAAGTCAGGTACTTCTACGTTTGCAACCATCTTACATCTGCAATCTTTCTTCCGCTGTTTACAATGAGGACAAAATTCTGCAAGGAATGCATTAGCTTCCTTATGCTTCTTCTTAGTTGCCAATGTATCCAACTGGGTAGCCATATTGTTTATTATGTCCTCCTTGAAGTCTTTTAATAGATGACTAAGTTCCAATCTAGAAACTTCAGTTCCAGATGCTGATAATGGTGCCCCTGGCTTAAATCTCCTATTCTTCTTAGATGTAGATCTGGAATACTTTTTGCAAATTTGCCCTATTTCAGCCCAAGTAGATTGTGTATTGTCACCTCCCATGAGATCTAAGGAATCGATACATTCATCACTAATACCCCTCAAAAATATCAATTTGAGGGAATCTTCATTCATAGTACTATGCTTGGACTTCTTGACACTAAACAAAAACCTTTCCAGATAATCCTCAAGACTCTCATCTTCATTTTGTGTCATTCTAAAGATATCATCCCCATGACGATCAGTGCCTCTACAATAATCTTTGTATTTTGCAAGAAACAACTGTTTCATCTCATCCCATGTATTGATTGTGCTACTACCCAAGATCATAAACCATCTCAAAGATGACTCCTTCAAAGTGGCAGGAAATTTTTTGAGTCTATGGGCATCTGTAGTATAGTCAAAACTCCTACAAAGAACATCAAACTCAAACATAAATGTATCTGGATCCTCTGCCACCAACCCATAGAATTTAGGGATTGAAGATGTTGGAATGTTCTTGAGGTTAACATTATCATGTTAATCAGAGATGGGAAACTCAAACGTTGGACTTGGTGGTGGTGGTGGATTATTCCCACCAGGAGGAGGGTTCCCTTGCATTGGACATATGGAGTTTGTTACTATAGGAAATTCTTCTTCTTGTGGACCAAAAAGGAACTGAAGACTACCTTCTGGAAATTCAGATTTAGGGTGATTCAAATTTTGTGGGTCTCGATAAAGTTCAGCAAAAGGATTTATATATGGGAAATTATCTTCTGCATGATTAGAATGAGTGGGTAGAAATCTACCTGTGGGGTCTCTTTTTCTATTATGCATGTAGATTCATAAAATTTTCAACCAATTAAAAAAAACTATAATAACCATAAAAGGTTCTCAGTTTGACACCATCCTTGGCAGCGGCGCCAAAAATGTCTACTCCAACTATAATAATAATAACTCTAATTGAAATCTCAATCCGAAGTTTGGACATTCATCTGCTAAAGTTACTATTTTCATGGCTAGTGTTCATTTAGTTATCAACCCAGAGACGTAAAACTTGAAATGGGTCTGCACTATATATGCACTAAGCTCCTTCAATGGCTATTCTACATTGCTGCAATAACTATCATTATGCAGAGAGGAAAAACAAGAATGGAAATTGTAGAAGGCTACATGAAAACTTATAAAAACCATGCTGGAATGATCTAATGTAAACAACAGAAATAACTCTATTCTGGCTTGGCTGTAGGAACAGTTAGTGGATCTATTTCCAGTGGCTGCAGGAACAATCCAAGCATGAACTTCTACCGCAACTAAAGGAGAAATAATTTCAATGAACATAAACACAGGATCACTCACCAAGTGGACCCCCTTGGATGAGTGATATCAAGCTTCCAGCAATATACTTTTAATAGATCAGAACAAGATATTTTTTATTCATTTCTTCCTAAAAAATGATTACATGTTCTAAAAGAAAAACTCCAGATTACTTGCCAAAATTCTCTGCTCTATTCCTTTCTATCTGTCTAACCTCTAAGAAAAGGGAAGAGCTTATTATAAAGCAAAGGTCAACTACAATGGACAACTCAAATCACGCCCAGAAGAAGAGGCAGATGATTGACAGATGAAGAAGATAACTAGAACTTGGCTGCAGGAACCATGGATCTAAACCGAACCATAGTCTTTGCACGTCGTAGCGATATTTTGCGAACTCAATGCCCACTAGAGTTAAACTCCCATAGTGATATATGGTTGCTCCGATTATGCCGTATCTTGCGGTCGTTCGACTCCTCTTTAGTTTGATCTCCAACTATCTCATACGTGATTCTTCATTCCTTAGGCATGAAAGGAGAAGATCCATTGCGACATCATTTATTATCTACACTAAACAAGAACAACATACAAGGGCATGCATACGTATTCTACTTAATTAATACATTCATTAGCTCACATATAACATTATCCCAAATAATTCACATAACAATAGGAACAAACTACTTGGCTGCAGGAATAGATTGGCATGAATGCAAGAATAGACTGGCAAAATTCAAACATGATTTCATAAGTTCAGGTTTACACATGGAATACATATAGTCAATTCACAATACTTTACTACCACAATGCAACCCAAAAGATGTCAAAAACCTAAGAGTTTTGATGGTAAAAACATGACAAAGGATCAACTTATCAGCTTCTACCCACTTGGTGGCAGTGAAATTATGAACTTGTGGCCATTAGATGAGGTGGGATGGATTTTTTCCTATGAGAAAGAGACCCCACTATGAGAAGGCCTAACGTGTAATGAACGATTGTAGATCCTAATACGATGTGTGAATCTTATCACCATGTTTTTGACAAGGCACTCATTTCTTAACATATATATATATATATATATATATATATATATATATATATATATATATATATATATATATATATATATATATATATATATATATATATATATATATATATATATATATATATATATATATATATATATATATATATATATATATGTTGTTCCATCATGGACCAGTAGTATCCAATGTGTAAGAGCTTCTTAGCCAAAGTGAGGCTTCTTGAGTGTGCCCCACAAATACCTTCGTGTACCTCACGTAATGCTTGTTCATCCTCCTCTTTGTCTAAACACCTTAAGAGTGTTTCATCGAAGTGCCTTCGAAATAGGGTATCACCAAGGATTGTGTAACGGGAAGATCGACAAATGAATATCTATTGTTGGGTTTTGGTGAGGTGAGGGAGAATGGTATTATTGTAAAGATAGGCATAGGTTTATTGATATCAGGATGAATCGAGACCAACAAGGACACACACCATGTCGAACTCAGGCACATCGTATGCTGGGACAAGAAGATGCTCGACCAAGAATTAAAAGTTCTGACTGTTTTTCAAGCATATGCAAGAGAGAATCAATAAAAGCCATAACATCTACAACTCTATTGTTTGTCCAAGGGATTTGCTTGAACTGGATGGTAGTGAAGTGTTGCTTGAAGTCCTACACCATGCGGCGATAAGGGAGCAACTTGTCATCTTTCATTTGGTACTCATCATTAACTTTGTTAATGACAAGTTGAGAGTCTCCATAGAGTTTACATGTTAGTGATCTTCCATTGGATAGCTAGGTGAAGTCTAGTAATGAGGGCTTCATACTCCATGATGTTGTTTGTGCATACAAAGGCTATCTTGTAGGACTTGGTTATACAATCGCCTTGTGGGATGATCAACATAATGCCTATCCCCGGTCCATGTTATGTGCATGAGCCATCAAAGTACAATTTCCATTTGGTAGATCCTGCAAATGTCATGATAGAATCATCCAAAAATTCTGCAACGAGGGGATGATCTCCTTGTACGGGAGCGTTGACTAACTGATAAACTATGATTTTCCCTTTGATTGCTTTCCAATCTACATATTCTATGCCAAACTCACTCAACAACATAACCCACTTAACAATTCATCCTATAAGATTAACCCTCAATAACAAGTACTTGAGGGGATCTATCTTCGCGATGAGCTTGGTCTTGTGATTAAGCATGTAGCGATGAAGCTTTTGAGTTCTAAAAACCATTGCAAGGCATGCTCGTTCTATTAGAGTTTAATTGAACTCATATCCAACGAGAGTGTGACTGATGTAGTAGATGGCACACTCTTTACCCTGATCATCAGTTTGTGCAAGTAACACTGCCAGAGCCACTGAAGTTGCGAATATGTACAAAAATAATGGTTATCTTGGAATAGGAGGTATTAATACTAGATGGGATGCCAAATACTCTTTTAGTTTGCCAAAAGATTTTTTGGCACAAGCAATTCCACTGAAACTTTATGTCCTTGCGTAAGAGATGTGCAAATGGATGACACTTGTCTCCAAGCTGTGTTATAAATCGACGAATGGACTAAAGCTTGCCTTGTAGACTGCAAAGTTGCTTGAGTGTCTCAGGAGGCATTTCCATGATTGTTTTGACTTTAGTTGGATCCACTTCGATTCCTCTGCAATACACAATGAATGCTAATAGTTTTCCAGATGTGATCCCAAAGACACACTTCTTAGGGTTGAGTCGTAGCTTTTACTTTTCCAGTCTCTCAAAGATTCTTCTTAAGATAGGAATGTGCTCTTCTTGTGTCTTAGACTTGCCCAGGAGGCCATCCACATAATCTTCCATGATGTCATGCAGGAGGTCATCGAAAATAGTTGTCATCACTCTTTGATAGGTTGTGCATGCGTTATTTAGTCCAAAAGGCTTGAATTGATAATAAAATGTTCCCTAATGAGTGGTAAATGTTGTTTTACGTTGATCTTATTCGATAATTTTGATTTGGTTGCACCTAGAGAAATGATCCATTAAAGACAACATCTTGTGCCCAGCCGTAAGGTCAACAATCATGTCAATGTTAGGTAGGGGAAAATCATCCTTAAGACAGGCTTTGTTGATGTTGTCCTTATTTCTAGCCGTGTCACAAAAATAGGATAACCCCTACAAATTTTGTCCAATTTGTAGCTTGTGTCTCTAAGCACGCTTTTCAAGGTAGTCTTCATTCACCCTCATGTGTGATTTAGGACCCTTGATTCTTGATTTAGAGGTTCTAGTCCTTTTTTGGGCCTTTTAAGTTAGTTTTCTCTGTTTTGGTGTAAATTAGGTTTACAACCCTGAATTACACTTCCCTTCAAAATTTTATAGTCCAGCGCAAATCGAGTTTGTAACCTCGATTTACACCACTCCATATCCATTTCAAACCTCTTGTCAAGTGTAGGTCGAGTTTACAAACCCAAACTACACCTAAGGTCGAAACATCTAAGTCATTTTTGTTTTTGGTTCAAGGCGGGATTACAACCCTGACTTGCACCAAGTCCCCCCATTCTTGGTGCAAGGCGGGGTGATAACCGCAACCTACACCAAGTCTGCCCATTTTGTGGTAGAGTGGGGCTATAACCCCTACCTACACTGAGTCCACTGAAAACAGTGCAGATCAGGGCCATAACACCAACCTATGCTAAGGCCTTACCCAATGGTGCAAGTTGGGGTTATAAGCCCGACCTACACCATTTCCTTTGATCGTTTCGCTAAGTGCTAAGTGTTGTTGTGAATCAGGGTTATAACCCTAACTTGCACCATGATTCTTTCTTAGGTGTAAATTGGGGTCATAACCTCGATTCACACCAAAGACAATATTTCTTTCCTTTGTCTTTTGCACAAGTGCATTTCGGACTTATAAGTCTGATATGCACGTATATGATTATTGACCCTTCCCAAATGCAAGTCAGACTTATAAGTTCAAAATGTACTCCATGAACCACACCTTTGGTCATTTTTGTTCAACTTTGAGAATTCTTCAAATCCATTTATGCAACTCCACTCCAGATGCCAAATTCAACACATTGGGACCAGATGACTGTGAAATACAAGCTAACTTGCGACATCATGAAGCTTTCATTGGTGAAGAATATTGAAAACAAGACAAGGCTCCTGACACTTAGTCATTTTTATGCATCTCTAGTCCATTGTCATTTTGTAATCTCAATTGACACCTCAAGTGTCATTTTGTATCCGTGTTTTTTGCATCTAGAATGTGTAGGAGTTCTAAGTCAAATAGGACCCTTCTTTGATTTAGTCATAGTTTTCCTAGATTATCTCAATGCACCTCACCTATATATATGAGGTTTCTCTTTGTAATATGTACCTAGGATTTATGATCTTTAATCTATATGCAACAAAACTTTGCCAAAGTGAAGAGCAAAAGTGAAACTTTATGTTCCTATTGTTATTTTGCAAACCTTATCAAATAAGAAGAAAGATTTGACATCCAGACCTTGTGTTGGATTCATTTATGGTTTATGGTGAGAGTGTTCTTATGCCATTCTTGTTATAAATTCTTATTTTTCTCAAGTAAAGGTGTTTGTTGAGGAAACATTTTTAAAGAGTAGAAACAATTGTTGATTTGTGGACTTTGTGCCATATTTCAACTCTTGTTAATAGAATGAGGAATTAGTGAATGTAATACCATTTTGAAGACTTTCAACTTCAAATTGGTATTTTCAAGATTATAGTTAATTAAAATATAGTAAGATAGCATGTCGAAGACTTTGTGCTTTATTGTGTGTTAGCGAACGGATTTTGCCTTTCTTTAAATTAATGAATTTTCCACTCTGTCGCCTTCTTTTAAAGACAAAAGTTCACTATACAGTTGGGTAAGTGTAACATATACTACTTCTCTCTGAATTTTTTGATAGGTACAGCTCCCTTCGTTAGTTATTCAAGGAATAATGTATTTTATTTTCAATTGGTATGCTTTTAACCTGAAAGCACGTAAGGCTACCTACCTCATTCTTAGATGAGAGGCTAATGATCTACACATATTTCAGGGAAAACTAAGTTTTTCTTAATGCTTCAATACAAGAAATAGAAGTGGCTGAAACAAAGTTCAGAACACCGGTTTTACAATTCATAAAAACAGATAAGAGAGAGGAAATCTCCTTTCAAAACACAAATCTATTAAACATTCACAGAAAGGAATCTCACAAAAATAATAATATTCTGCACTGGAAAGGCGATCACTGTCATTTGATTTAGATCAACATATGCAAAGATATATCACTACGTAGATTGAAAACTCAAAGGTTTCTCTTTCTCGCAAAACAATATGATCCTTTATATATATATATATATATCTTATGTAACAAAGACACAATCAATACATCTATAAAACCCTTTTCAATTCCAGATCTTTAAAGTCTGATGACTTCCTTCAACAAAACAACACTTCTCAAAACAAAAAAAAACTAATTAAAAACTAACCAAATTCTAACCAAAATCTAACCCTTATCCCGTCTATCTTAGTCTAATTTATAGTTTTTAGAACAGAGGAGGTCTCCCTGAAAACCCGACCTCCTTTAAATCAGTTATGAAACTAACAGAGTATAATTGGGACAGATGTCCCAAAATCTTTTGCATAAACATGAAAGATATACACAAAAACAGGGCCTTGATCAACGCATTATGCTGCTTTCCCATCATCATCTTCTTCTCCGCTTCACTGGGCGTTGTGGGTAGTTGCAAGTTCCTAGATTATTGATTGGTTCAAAACCTTCATAGCATTGAGTTTTGCCTTGGCTGCTTCTTTGTTCCAACTATGCTTCACCATATTTTTGGCATGCTTCAGTAACTGATCGTTACCGATAAATGTCATGGACTCGATCCGAGAAACCCGCGTTATATCTTCAGGAGTGAAACTGCCCTTGGCTTTGATTTTCTCCATGTATATCCTGAAAACTTTTATCGCATCCTGCGTGTTCAGCCTGCAAATCCCCAACTGCCAATCGTGGTTAGGATTAACCACCTTGTTGTCATTAACTAAACTACATTGGAGGTCTTGGAGTTCATACACAGAAGCCTTAGCATCAGAGATCACAGATTTGAAGGTGAGCACCCACCATATTATGGTCTTTTTAGCACGAAGAGTTGACATTCATCTGTTACCAGCTTGATTGAATGTTCTGTCAAAAACTTGATAGCTCCGTATTCTTCTATTTTAGTGAACATAGGCAAGACATTCTCCCATTTGTGTTCCTCTTTCTCCCATAGCGAAACTTGGTTTTGAATCTCTGCAATGAGGCTCTGCATCTCATCACATAATTTTTGGGAGTTCGTTATATACTTTTCTCTGTCTTTAATTACTCCTTCAATCCATCTTTCAATAGCCTCTGCAATGCTTTTAGCTCGTTGAACCTGACTCATTAGCTTTTTATTTTCTGGTGAAGTAGGATCAAAGCTCTCTGTAGCATGGGATATAGGAAGTGCTCCGAAGCAACCGATGTTGTCAATGAATTGAGCAAGGATGCTTATATGCTGCTTTAGCTCTCTCTTTTCCCGCCCGTCTTTCTCCGACCTGGTGAGCATTTTCTTTGTGGATACCTGGAAGAAATGGTTATTTGAATCTCTACTCATGTTTCCCAGCTCCACCTTAGTGACCTCAAAATCTTCTGCACTGACTTCCTTGTCCTCTTCCTTGGGCTTGTATGAGGCAATCTCGACAACCCACTTTCCGGTCCCTTCATCAGTATCCAGTCGAGCAGTTGTTTTGAACCTTTTTGGCTTGGGGCCCTTCTTTGTGTACTTAATGACCATATCTTGAATTGGAATAGTCACGGGAATGGAACTCCATTTTTTGTTCACCAAAGTGGTCAGCCACTTAGGGGTTGCGCTGGAACTAGTTGCTCCTTCGATCATTTTGGAGGGTGGTGTCATAGCTACGGTAATCGCATGGGAATCCAGGGCATTAGCAACGTCACTGTCCAGATCTTCAACCTCAAATATCTGAGCTTCTAGAATATTATCCTTCACCTCTGTATCCTTAGCTTGATCCATCCTTCTTTGAGCAGCACTTCGTGACTGGGTATGTCGAGGAGTGGAGAAATCCAAAGCTGGATTAGACTTGTGCCTAACCTGAGGCAACTTTTTATCCTTACCTGCATGAACAGGCATAGAAGCATTATTAGAAAAACGCTTTGGTGAACACAGAGTAACCTCACTATTTCTTGCAGAGTTAGACTTGGCGCCTAATTTCACTGCATTCTTTCTTTCAATCCATTCTGTGGTTCTCTCCAAAACCCATTTTGTTTTCAGCTGTATATCATCCTCTTCTTCCTCACTCCAATTGATACAGGACACTTCGGTTTCAGCTTGAGCTAAGTATCCAGGTTCAAACAATTCTAGATAAACTTCCTCAAGCCCATCTATGTGAAGCTTTACTTGTAATGAAATGACTTGCTCCAACACCATCCTCATGTTTCCCCTTTTGAACACCTCGATTTCATCACCGCAATCCTCCCAGAAGTCCTCTAATTATGGAATTAGGAGATACGGCATTAGACCAAGACTTCGGAAGAAACCCTTATTATCAAAACCTTTCCTTTCATGGTACAAGGGAAAATTGACGTTCTTTAGGTCTGCTCCAATACTCAAAGCGTCTGACATTGAACTGCAGGATAACATACCTAACTGAATGGGAAAATGACTCTCCCATTTGTCTCTAGGTTGAGCCTTTTTAATCACAGTAGTCAGCTGCCTACATACCTCTGCTAAAACAAAACAATCTGAACAAAAATGAGGAAGCTTGAAGGGCTCTTCCTCAAAACTGCCTATCCTTATATAGCAAAAGCGAGTAAACTGGATAAAGAAGCTGCCAAACCTCTTCACCAATGCCTGTGCATCCTCAGAAATTCTTTTGGTTTTCATATTCTTCAATTCATAGCACAAATCTCCTAGAAAGGCATTGTGTACCCTCCTAAAGTCTTGCAAGGCATTATCCTTTTGCAACATAGGGTAAAAATAATATACGGGGACCTCCTCCTCAGTGGGTTGGCTAGGTATTCCAACTATCTCCTTAACACACGCCAAACAATATATAAGATACGAAGACATGAAGAAATTCAGCTTAAACTATTTGGCCATACTCAACTGCTCCCTCATTGAATTGGCAATCAACTCTGCCCAATCAAGGTATTGCTTCCCTTCTAATACTAGCTGCACATAGCAATAAATCTATTCGTCGAAACTATAGGCTTTTGCAGAGCCTCTGACTGTGTGCAACAGTAACATGACATCGTGAATGTGAGGCAACATATGATTCTTATTAGGATTCTTGGTCAATCTAGAACCACCCCTTTGAGGAACCTTCAACCAATATTTTGCTACGTTATTTCAGTGCTCGGTTCTGTCTGCGTTGAACTCGGTGATTGACTGGGTGAGAGAAAAGTTTGAGAACTGGTAGTCAGGTAGATTGAAAATAGAGGAAATTACTTCGTAGTTAATGGCAAGGAGGGTTTCACCATTGTCTCTCTTGATGGTTTTGGAGGTTGGATCATACCTAGCAATACATTCCCTAACTAATTCTGGGCAAGGGATAGCTGGGGGAAAGGTTGTCGCCTCTATGAGACCACTACTCAAAACTTCCACACCAAAGGAACCATCAATTCCCTTGAACACCCTTTCTTTTAAAACTTCAAGATTTTCCCCTTTAAGGTCGGTATCACTGACTATGGGCTCTATACATGCAAGACTAAAAACATTCCCGAATAGGTGCAACGTGGACTTCATAATTCATGAATGACAAACCTTGTTTTCCTTCAACAAACCTTTACTACAAGAGAAGAAATGCATGTAAAAATCACTGGAGAGGACAAGAAATGGACTCACCTTCACAGTTGAGAGCAACCAGACGACTACCAGCAAATAAACCTTCTATCCAAGAAAAATAACACCACAGCGACGAGGAACAAATTTTCAGAGAATAAATCCTCATACCTTATAGCAGGAGCAATAATACATAGTTATTAAGTGCAATAATTTCAATCGTCAGTTTAAGTATATTGAGCTTGTGGATTGGACATCGCACGCATGCATTAAATGCATGGCGGTGTTTTTGAAATAACCACCAGTTCCCGAAATGATTACTTGCTTCGAAATTCCAACAATTGACGTCACCCAAGATATCGTTCACCTTCCTCATACTTGGCAATTAATGCACCATCAAATCTTTTAACTCATGGGACCCACCAAATTTGAACACACATGAACATTGTGAATAGACTTCATTGAGGTTCAAGTAGTTCAAGGTGTACACCGCATCCAAGAGAAATCTTTTCTGAAAGGATTAACTATGTCATGTGCTACCGACCATTTGAACTGTGTTGAACATATTGAACACGTCTGAACCTTTTGAACTAGGTTCAAAGAGTTCGACGCCTGGAGAGATGATATAACACATCGCCGAACGAGACCAATAAGGAACCACTGCAAAACACTTTAAAAGATTGTTAGTATGAAAAACCCCCAAGATACCTAAGAACCCACGGAACCTAAATGAACCTAATGAACCCGGTTCAAAATGGTTCAATGTGTTCACGGAGTTCGACCAATTACTAAAACTCGACATTTTTGATTTAAAGACAATTTACAAACGGACTAAGGCTTGAACCCAGGCATTGCAAGAAAGACAAGGACTTTGAATGAAATTTTATAGGGTGATTTACTCTTGTTATGAAGAATAAATGACGCAGTAACATTGTGCCATCTTGGAAAAGGAATTTTAATTTGAAGACTTTGAGCTTCATTTTATCATTTTGAAAAATATTTTTTAAAATTCTAACAGGATATCAGAACAAAGACTTTGTGCTTTACTTTGAATGTCTCAATTTGATACCGTGGGTTTCAAAAGAAATTATTTGAAGAAAGGTTGATAGGACAACAGTGATTTTTAAGACTTTGAGCTCAAGCACTCTTTCTTGTCCCAGAGAAGCAATAGTGGACTTTGGGCTTTTATAGATACTTTGCTTCTTTACTTATTTATATTTTGAGAATTTGTACATTTTGTGTTAATCTGTAACATTGAAATTGTAAGAATGATTGCTACTCTATATTGTAAATTATTTCCTGAAGAAAGATGAAATAATAACATCTATTTTGAAAAAGAGGATAGGATGATGCACCACCCAAGTTTAGATTAGAAATAGAAAAGTTGTGTCTTATTTTAGAAAGATATAGTAGTAAGTTAAAGGGGGAGCCTTCCCTTAGAAATTAGGAGATATTTAATCTCACACATTGTGGTTGAAACCACAATTTTGTAAACTCACCTAGTTTCCAAATTTTTCAACCAACAGTTTTTGATGACTCTGTTGGGGATATGATGCACATCCAAAGGCCTCATGCTTTTGGTTGAGGTATACCAGTATCCTATTCATTGTAATATCTTTCATTCCAATTTGTCAAGCTTTCACCAAGGGCATGTAAAATGGCTGCCCAAGGTGCTTGGGGGAATGCTTCTGGTCCATTGAATCTGATTCCACCTCTACATGCTCTTCCTGATGGTTTGAGGAAGAACTTTCTGAAGTTCTTTGGAGATGGCAAACAACACCTGGATGAACACATTGCAACTTTCTATAGTGCATGTGGAATTCTCGGTGTGGAACATGAAGATGTCTCTGTGCGGCTATTTATTGAAATACTCCAAGGTGTTGTTGCTGACTAGTTATATCATCTTGCACCACAAACCATCACCAATTGGTAAACAATCAAGACAATTTTTGAAGAGAGGTTCAAGCCTACAAAAGATGTGCATGCATTGTTATCACAGTTGACTCAATTAAAAAAGGACCATAAAAACCCATGCGGGAGTTTGTGGCTAAATTTAACAAGTTGTCTAACAAAATTCCTATGGTGGCTCAACCCACTACTAAAAATTTGAAGTGCTTCTTCATCAACGCTCAATCTCTTGAGGTGAGTTTCTTGTTGAGAAGGGCAGTTCCAAGAGACCTTGTAGCTGCACAAACCCTAGCAGCTGAGGTTGAAGATGATCTTATCCTTGTGGGTAAGATAAAGATAGATCCAAATGGGTCTAGAGAAAAATTTCCTTTGGAATCATTGTCTACCAAGAGAGCTAATCCCATGGAGCAGAGGTTAGCTAATGACTTGCTTGCCCTCAAAAATAAAATAGCTCAAGGTGTATTCTCTTCCCCTTGAAAAGACATTCCAAGGAGTTCGTGTTCAAATACTATTTATGATTATGCTAAAGGGAATCGGAACAAGATTCCTTCATCACCAGAAAAGCTTGTACTCGAGGAACCACTAGCAAATGCAACAACGAGGAACTCTAAATCTGAACAAAGTGATCTTGCTAATTTCTTCCAATCGGAGGAAGTGGACATAGCTGGCAACTCTCATATTTGATTAGTGTGTTATCAAGGAGTTTTTGAGCAAGATACCATGGGTAATAAATAAAGAGGTTGAAATCCAATTTGTCAAAGTATCGATAAAGGAGGACAATCATGTCTTGAGATGTGAAAAGATAGACATGTATGAAGGTACCATTCAAGTTGAATAAAATGAGAAGAATGCATCTATATTTCAAGGTCATGAACTTGGACATATGTGCATGTGGAAGATAGTAAGGAACTCTATGAAGACCGTTTCAAAAGTATAATAGAGGAGTTTTTTCTCAAGTCTTGATGACAACTCTCCCAAATTTGATGTTTGTGAACAACATGATGAAGCAAGCAATGCAACCATGTTTTCACTTGGATCACATGAGGAAACTCATTCCACTCAGCATGAGGTTGTGGTTGAGGAATCAATTGATAAAGGTACAATAGTCAAGAAGAGATCAAAGTTTGTACTATCAAAGGGATGTCCTATAAGACATCTAATTTGGTTGGAAGTTAACAAGATGCCAAAAATCACACTTGAACCTGAACATGAGGACACAAATGAACATGGAATCAAGCATGCATTTGCAGTTGAGAAGGAACAATCAAAATTCATCGATCCACTCTTGAATAGTAGTATATATGATCAATTTGAGAAAACAAGTGCATTTGTTCATTTCTTCCAGGGAGTAGTGCATCATCTCATTGTACTATTGTTTGTGCTTCATCTCCACTTGGAAATCTATGATCATGTCAAACATGGAACCTTGTTGAATAAGGGAAGCTACTTTTGGGTACCAATTAATGAATTCATTTGAAGGATTTCTTGTTGTTGGTTAGTCTCTAGGTTAGGTTAGCTTCCCTTTCTAGTGCAGGAGCACCTAGTTTTGAGTGCAAATTATTCTTTTTGGTGTGTCTGTTCATAGTTTGGTTTTGGATAGTGAATAAGAGTCTTCTCATAGGTCCTCATATGTTTGTGATATTCTTTGATAGGTTGGATGTCCATAGGACCATGCATTTTCTCAATTTTGGCTTGTAAGCCCTTGTAAGCCTAAAATAGCATAATCATGCATTTTGATGTAAAATGTCTTGTATAGCCTTGTTTGAAATTGGGACATGTTAAAGTAGTTGTTTTTAGTCATTCTAGATGGTTTGGAGAAGGAAACAAAGCATGTAATGCAAAAATGCACTTTTTGGCAAAAGTTGTCAAAGTTGCTTGACAACTTTTTGCAACTTTGAGCAAAGGGTTAGTTAGGAAACCGACGGAGATTTAGTTAGGCCAAAAATGGAATATAAATTCCTTGACCATGAATGTAATGAGGTTGGTGAACACCTGAAGGAGAACTTAACAAAATTTGAAGACCATTTTTCAAGTTTTTACCTTGTGTTTTCCAAGAATTAGAGCAACAGTCCGTACTTCATGGATTGATTGCATTTTTGTTCTTTGATAATTGTTTTGTACATGTTCTTGTAGTGCTCGGGAATCATTTTGGTTAGTTTTAATGCAGGTTTGAATTGAGTTCTTAATTTTGTAAGCTCTCGGCCTGAGCAAGGGTTTGAGAGGCCCAAACATGGTTCCAGCTTGAAGTCCTCTGAGTTTTTCTCAATAACCCTTGGGACTCAAGCCATGGAAACTTTGTATAGTGTACATAGCCTTTTTTTTTCATTTTGAGGTCATTGAAAGGCCAATGAGCATCATTTCCTAGGCAAGCTCAGTCATAGTCCGGTTAGGAAATGAGTAAAATTATGCAAATGCTTGTAGGGATGAGCAAGATTGGAGTTTTAGACTATTTGGCATGAAAAATTGGGGTGTGGTAGAGCATATGTGAGAGTTTGGAGGTGTGGCAGATCAAGGAAGACATCAAAACCTTGAAAGAAGACCAAAAAGAGCCTAAAACCCCCTAAAACAAGCCATTCTCGGGTTCCATACCTGTACGGTCAGACTGAGATTTCTCATTTCATAAATTGTAAAGTACTTCCAAAAGGGTACTCAGATCACCAAAGAGTTTGTGTGGGTCTTTGGGAAAATTGTGAACAAATCCACAAAAACCGGTTTTGTAGGACTAATTGGGGCTCTACTAGGCCTAGAAAATAGGGAAAGAAAAGAGCGATGGGAAAATGGATCAAACCCAAACTCAAAACCAGTTGATTAGCCTTGGAAAACCTCATGAACACCTACTACAACCTCTTCAAGCATTTGTTAGGAGTTTGATAGTGTAAGATTGGATTTACCCTTGTGAATCTCAACCATGCATGAGCAACCAGTGAGTACATCTTGATTGGGAACACTCCTAGAGAGTTTGGATGCCTAATTTGATTGATAGACTAGAGAAAAATGAAGGGATCCCACTAGTACAACACTTGACTACCCTTTGATAAAGGATTGACTCTCTTTGAGTATACTTCCCCATCACTTTCCAATAAGTGCAGTTGCACAAAGTTGAGTCTTGTCTCAGTAGGTTGTTTTTAGTTATGTCTTGTCATCCTTTTGTCTTTTGTGTCTTTTGTTGCTTGACTCTATATCCCAATTGATGATAACAACACTTAGAGTTCTATATTCTTCTCCCTTCAACCATTCTAGTAATCGAAGGAACTCCCTAGTCAGAGCCAATTGTTGTCCTCATTTTTGGCTGTCACAAAAATTGGATAACCCCTACAAATTTTGTCCAATTTGTAGCTCATGTGCTTTAAGAATGATTTTTGAGGTAGTTTTCATTCCCCCTCATGCATGATTTAGGACCCTCAATTCTTGATTCAAAGGTTATAGTCCTTTTTTGGGCCTTTTAAGTTAGTTTATTTGTTTTGGTGTAAATCGGGTTTCCAACCTCGAATTACACTTCCCTTCAAAATTTTATAGTCCAATGCAAATCAGGTTTTTAACCTCGATTTACACCACTCCATAGCCATTTGAAACCTTGTGTCAAGTGTAGGTCGGGTTTACAAAACTGAACTACACCTAAGGTCGAAACATCTAAGTCTAATATGTTTTTGGTGCAAGGCAGGGTTACAACCACGACTTATACCAAGTCCCCCATTCTTGGTGCAAAGAGGGGTTATAACCCCGACCTACACAAAGTCTGCCCATTCTGAGGTAGATCAAGGCCATAACCCCAACCCATACTTAGTCCACTGAAAATAATGCAGATCGTGGCTGTAATCCTGACCTACACCAAAGCCTTACCAATGGTGCATGTCGGGGTTATAACCTCGACCTACACCATTTCCTTTGACCATTTTTTTACAAGTGCTAAGTCTTGGTGCAAATTGGGGTTATAACCCAGACTTGCACCATGATTCTTTCCTAGGTTTAAATCGAGGTTATAACCTTGATTTGCACCAAAGACAATAGTTCTTTCCTTTGTCTTTTGCATAAGTGCATTTAGGACTTGTCCAATATGTACCTATATGATTATTGACCCTTCCTAAATGCAAATCAGACTTATAACTTTGAAATGCACTTCATGAACCACACCTTTGGTCATTTTTGTCCAACTTCGGGAATTCTTCAATTCCATTTCTATAACTCCACTCTGGATACCAGATTTAACACATTGAGACCAGATGACTATGAAATACAAGCTACCTTGCGACAACATGAAGAATTCATTGGTGAATAATGTTGAATACAAGATGAGGCTCCATATACTTAGTCATTTTTATGCATCTCTAGTCCAGTGTCATTTTGTAATCTCAATTGACACCTCAAGTGTCATTTTATATTCATGTTTTTGAATCTAGAATGTGCACGAGTTCTAAGTCAAATAGGACTCTTCTTTGATTTAGACATAGCTTTCCTAGATTATCTCAATGCAACTCACCTATATGAGGTTTCTCTTTGTAATATGTAGCTAGGATCTATAATCTTTAATCTATATGCAACAAAACTTTGCCGAAAGAGCAAAAGTGAAACTTTGCGTTCCTATTTTTATATTGCAAACTTGATTAAATAAGAAGAAAATTTTGGCATCCAAACTTTGTGTTGGAATCATTTGTGGTATATGGTGAGAGTGTTCTTACGTCATTCTTGTTATAAATTCTTATTTTGCTCAAGGTAAGGTGTTGTTGAGGAAACATTGTTAAAGAGTCGAAACAATTATTGATTTGTGGACTTTGTGCCATATTTCAACTCTTGTTAATAGAATGAGGAATTAGTGAATGTAATACCATTTTGAAGACTTTGAGCTTCGAATTGGTATTTTCAAGATTAAAGTTAATTGAAATATAGTAAGATAGCACGTCGAAGACTTTGTGCTTTATTGTGCCATCTTGGAAAGGAATTTTAATTTGAAGACCAAGAGCTTCATTTTATCATTTTGAAAAATATTGTTTAAAGTTGTAATAGGATATTAGAATAAATACTTTGTGCTTTACTTTGAATATCTCAATTTGATACCTCGGGTTTCAAAAGAAATTATTTGAAGAAAGGTTGATAAGACAACAATGATTTTAAAGACTAGGGCTAGCAAGGATGATCACCTGGTTACTAATGCGCATGTTTCTGAGAGCTGTAAAGATTCTGAGTCGGATGAGGATCAGTCTAATGCCCCTATCCATAAAAAATGGAGAGCTAATACAGATAATGTGGAAACGGAGGTGCATTGTGATTTGGAGGAAGAAAAGGGGAAGGATACTGAAACAAAAATGGAGAGTGAGAAGGATGAGAACGTTGGAGAAGAGGAAGAAGGGAAAAAAGATGTTAATTCTGAAAACCCTTATTCTAACCCTATGGTCTCAGATACCAGGAATGTCGCTCTGAACTCTATGGAGGAAGACAACCCGAATTCCATGGGCACTGAGCAGGGTAGGGATTTGGCGAATACTATTTTGAATACTGCCCATAATTGCACTCTAGAATCCTTCAGCTTCCAGAAATGGGTTATTGACAACATTACTAGCATTTAGAGCAAATAGAGGGACCTGGAAAATAAGATACACAATTTGATTAAGGAAACAAATTCGGGGAAAAAGAATGAGGAGATGGAAACCAGTGAAGCTGAGGAGGAAATTGAGATGGAGGACTGGTTGGAAAAAGACCTGATAAAAGGGGATTTGAAACATCTAGAGGATGTTATCAGAATTGTAAAAGAACAGGTTGAGGAGGATAAAGGTAACATCATCACTCGGGTTGCTCGAACTGAGAAGGCTTTGAAAAGCTTCATGAACCGCAGTCTTGAGGTATTAAGAGTTTCGTCACATAATATGAATCCCTTGGTGGATCACTTGGAAAGTAAAAATCAGGATAAGAAATTGGTAATCATTGAAGATGTACCGACCTCCAGCTCCACTCATCAAATCTCCAGGCGAAGGACCAGGCAGAACACCACTGAGATGGAGACCAAAATGAAAGAAATCCAGTTGAAACATGAGAGCAATGATCTGAGAGAAGCTACTAAGGCTATGATGCTTTTGGTTCAGAACATTGAGGAGTCTATAAAAGTTTTCATTTGATATGTAATGCTGGGTTTTGGATGCCAATTTATTGTTGGCTCCTTGCTGTCTTTTGATCCTAGCTGCTGGTTTTTGTGTTGGTTTTTTTGTAGTTGTTTTGTCTTGTTTCTTTCTTGCTCATCTTTCGTATTGTAAGTGGGTTTCGGGTCCCTTAAAACCTGTTTTTTCTTAATAAAAAACAATGATTTTAAAGACTTTGAGGTTAAGCACTCTTTTCTATCCTGAAAGCAACAAAGGACTTTGGTCCTTTATAGAAACTTTGCTTCTTTACTTATTTGTATTTTGACCATTCATACATTTTGTGTTAATTTGTAACATTGAAATTGTAAGAATTATTGCTGCTCTATATTGTAAATTCTTTCCTGAAGAAAGAGGAAAGAATAACATCTATTCTAAAAAAGAGGATAGGATGATGTACCACCCAAGTCTAGGTTAGAAATTGAAAAGTTGTATCTTATTTTAGAATGATAGAGTAGTAAGTTAAAGGGGGAGCCTTCCCTTATAAATTAGGAGAGATTTAATCTCACACAATGTGGTTGAAACCACAAATTTGTAAACTCACCTAGTTTACAAAATTTTCAACCAACAGTTGAGATCCCTGAAGTTTGTGCAAATGCGTATGCCCCTAGTAAACTTGCCTATAGGTACAATATTGGAGACCCACTCAGGATAGTCAATGGGCCTACTAAAGCCAACATCGAGCATCTTTTATAATTTTTCTTTAAAAAGTAAGGCAATCAGAGGATACATCTTGCAAAGTTTCTATTTTATCGGCTTTGCATTTAGTCAAACTACAAGGTTGTGTACTACCAATTCTGGATCCAAGCCTAACATGTCAATGTAAGACCAAGCAAAGTAGATTTGAATTTCCTTGATAAATTTTATTGTGTTTTGCTTTTCGTGATCTGTGAGGGTCTTAGCGACATTCACATTCTTCAGATTATCTTTGGTTCCCCTGTTGATAGTATCAGTCTCTTCAATGAGAAGTGATGATCTTTCTGACAATGGAAGAAACATGGTATGCAAGTCAATTTCCTCATCTTCTAGTGCCTGATCCAGGTTTTCACTATAAAATACGTCTTTTATTTTTACTTTTTATGCGTTTGAAGATGCCTCAGGAAGGTTTTCACCAGGTGACTTTTGATTTTGCTTTTTGCTTTCACTTTTGCGACTAAGGGACTTGACCTAACTACCAAAGTATTTCTCCTTGTTGAATTTGATGCCATTCAGAGTCGTGTGATTTTCAAGGTCCCGCATGTTTAACAATTCCAAGAGGCAATGGTCATTTGCACAAATATCCAAAGTCAGTGGCCCTTGTTGGTCCTAGTCACTGAGTTTTGGGTATACATGTTGTAGGTCTAATGGGGTGGAAGGAATGATAGGGGTAATGGTGTTTACCTAGGAATTATTGAAAAGGTTATCAAGGTATTCGAAAGGCACTTTGTGGAATTCCTCTTCGTCAAAGTCTTCGATGTTAGAGGGAGGATCTATCGGAGCACCTACGATGGTGACCTTAGGCACTCAGGAGTAACCCAAGCCCCTGTTGTACTTGTATGATGTTGGTGAGATGGGTACTTTTATGTTGTTCATCAAGTCCAAGACCTTGTCCTTTATATCCGATCTATCTGCCATAGTTGATGCCTTAGGATACATTTCCTTAGGGAAGTCTATCGGTGCTTCATTTTGCTCTCTGTAGCAGTAGGAGGTGACATCAGTTTCAAGATTCTATTCATCAAGTGGACCCCACTGCTTGAAGGTGGTTTTCTTACATTTGATGGTAGGTTTGTTTTGAATATCAATTTCCTTTGGCTTACCATAGGATTTTGGAGAAGGAGGGAGATGTCCCATATAGAGTGCATTTTTAAGGGTGTATTCTCCACATCCATTTTCAACAATCTTGACCTTGATCTCGGGTTGGGTGGAGGTGGATGTGACATTGGAAGTGTCAGATGGTGGCGGCCGCGTTGGTGTATTGAGTGGACAGTGGTAGGGATGTTTTCCTTCAAGGAGTTTGTAGTACTAGAAGGGTTGTGGATTAGCTAGGATTGTGATTTCTTTATAATTTTATGGGAGCTTAAGGCATTGATGGTAAGTAGAAGGAATGACTTGAATGGAACGGATCCATGGATAGACAAGGAGAATGTTGCAGGAGAGATCGAGGTCTAAAACTTGACAAGTAGTTTCCATCGTTGCAGGGCCCACTTGAAGACATAATGTGATGGTGCCTTTAGAGGCTCTTTTTGCATCATCATTGCTTTTATTGTGATTTTACCAGATATGCCAACCAAGTCTTCAGAAATATCCAATTGTTTGATCAATTTATATGTACAAAGATTTTGTCCAGATCCACCATCTATAAGGACTCTTTATTTTATGTTTATGGACAATAGCTTCAATATGGAGGGGTTTATTATGTGATGGGTTGACGGATGGTGCATCTTTGGAGGTGAAGACGAGATGGTGTTGCACAATAAGGTTCCCTATCAAGGCCCAAAATTAAGCAACGTTAATGTTTTTAGGGACACAAGATTCTGGAGGGCTTGTTCAAGGATCTCTTTATGTACTAGTGAGGTCTTGAGAAGCTCAAGGATGGAGATCTATGCATGCATCTTACATTGAGATGGTCAAGGATATTGTAATAGTTGGTGGATGATCTAGAAGCTTGTGGAGGAGGATGAGGAGGATCTCCTTGAATATTTACTCTCCCTTGGTGAGTGGTGATGTTGCAATCATTCCAGGGAGACGAGGTGGAGGGTGAAGCACGCTGGATAATGATTTTGGTTTGACTAGGTCTGTTGGTTTGTTGAGGAGGTGGGGATCCCTGAATAGTAACTCTTAGTTTGTGAGAAGTGGATGAGGGGTCATCTCCTTGAATGGTAATGGTGTTAACATGTGTATCAACAGGTTCAATGCAACCTACCAAGGAGTCAAATCCGATGATGTGGTTGGTGTAATCATAGTGGACCTCATGAGATGATGAGCTTTTAACCTTACCATGTTTAGGGAAGGGGTCTTGATAAATTTTAAGCTTGTCATTTGAATTGTTGGGCTTAGCAATTGTCACTTCGTCATCACCCTTGTCAATCAGGTCCTGTATATAATTCTTAAGTTTCGTACACTTTTGTGTATCATGACCCTGGACACGATGGTATTCACAGTATTCATTCTCATTGTACCATCATGGTTTTGGTTTGTTAGGCTTGTACAAACAAGTCATTAGGAAGAAAACAACACTTGCTTTGATAAGCTTTTGGAAGATTACCTCTATGGGTTCGACAAGCATAGTGTAGTTGCATTGGGATTGATTGTTGGGACGGGTGGATAGACTGGGAGTGGAGATGTTATTGTGGGGTTTTGATTGGTTCTGCGAGTCAGATTGATTGTTGGTTTTATTATTGGTGGTGGCGGCAGGCTTGGTCAGAATAGTCACAGTTTGCATACACTTGGCATTAGTGACTCCATCATTGACAACATTCTTGTTCTTAGACCAAAACCTAGGCTTTTCATTCAACAAGGATGATCCTTGGGAATCCTTTCGATAGGGTTTTAAGATACCTTGCTCTAGGAGGATTATTTCTAGTGCTAATCCCTTTTTAGTGACTTGCTCATAGGTTTAAAGACACCGACAACTCAAAGGGCAACACGTCTTAGGGACAACATTGCATTGAAACAACTCAGTTGTGTAGGATTTAGGTATTATCCCATGGGAACTTTCAAATAAGATGTTACCACCTTTGCAAAAAGTTGGCAAAAGTCTCTCCAGTCCTTTGATTTGTGTTGCATAGGTCTATCGTGGAGGCATCATTCTCAATGTTGTATTTATAATGGGACACAAACTTCTTTACCAAATTAGGGAATGACTTAATTGAACCATGAGGTAAGGCAGATAACCAAGCAAGGGTGGGTCCACTAATACTCCTAGAAAAAAGTCGACACAAGTAGACATCACTATAATAGACCTCTTGACAAGCTATATAGAATTCTCACACATGTTCTCTAGGGTCCCCTTTGCCTTTGTATTTTTCAAACTTAGGTATTTCAAAAACAGGGGATATGGAGCCACTAAGATGGAGGGGTCATAAGGAAATGAACATATTTCCTCAAAAGTGTACGATTTCTTACACATATTGTCCTTAAGGTTCTTAATAAGATCCTTCATGTCCTAAATTTCCCTCATAAAGTCGGGTGACTGATTTTGAACATTAGGTATGTGTAGACCTGAGTTAAACCCTGGGATATGTGTAGACACAACTGGTATACCACCACCAATATATTGATATGACCAAACAGGGGGCTAAGATGTGACTAAGGGATATCAACCGATAATGGCATTGATGGGTGACAAGCTAGCATTGACATAGTTGGTGGAATTATGGGGAGGTGTGAATGGTCTAGGAGGTTGAGAGATAGGGGAATTAGAAGAGTTAGCAGGTGGAAGTAGCAGGTGGTGGGTGAAGAATGGTATGAAGAAGAGGTCATTTAGCAAGGTCGCCTTCCATAGGAGTATTAAGGACTAATCGATCAAAGTCAGGGAGCAAACATTCCCCTTGTTTGATAAGATCAACTAGGAATCTGCTTCGATTAACTTTGACAAGCTTTTCCAACATTTCTTGATTATAATGATCTTCCACAAAGTTTTTGAACCACGGAGTGTGTTTAAGTTGGTCAACATATTCTATGTCTAGATGAGCATCATGGCCTACATAAATATCAGATTTGGGCAACTCAGCGACCATCTTTGCCTTTTGAGTGCAAGTCAAGACCATGCATGGGTAAACTTAAGAGCGGAGATGATGATTTGGAGTTAGTTGGATGGATTTGATTATGGAAGTGATGAAATGATGTGATGTGAAGACGAGGATAAAGGACTTAGCAAATTTTTGATTGGATTTAAGACTGGTTTGGATTTTATTAGATTAGGTTTGATTGGATGGTCCTTGGATTAGGACAAGATTGATTCAGATTAGGATAACGTGTTAGCCATTGAATTAGAACTTAGGTGGGGTGTAGGGGTCAATGATATAGGCCACAAAGAGATGTATGTTCAACCAAGCTAGGATAACTCAGACCTTTGGATTAGGATTTGATTCGATCAAGCCTTCTTCTACTTAGGATAGATTAAGTTGGTAAGCAAAAATAGGCAAGGGATTAGGGTTTGAATAAACCCAAATGATTAAAACTGATTCAGAAAAGTACTTGAGGTAGATTCTTCCTCAAGCACAGAGCTAATTAGGGATTGACAAATGATAAAGGTCTAAATAAGACTTCACAAAGTGTTGCCCTTGGATTGGGAGATTGATGATTGATTGATTGATTGATTGGGATTGAAAATTCATTGGATATGTTAAGTCCTCAAGGGTGAAATGAAAATGATAATGAATGAATGAATCGACAAGAAGAGGAGGGGAAGATTACCCTAGACGAGAAACGATGTAATAGATGATCTCTGGTTGAGGCAGGTGAGACAATGATATGCGACCGCTCCTATTGAATGATTGGGACAAAGTTGACCTTTGATTGAAAGTGTGGGTTCTCAAGAGTTCTTCATCAAACCTGTTGTCGTAACTGTGTAGATAGTCATGAAACCGTGTAGAAAGACAATGTTTCAATAAGAGTTTTTGGTTCTTATACAAGAAAATTCAATGTTTGATAATTTGTTTGTAACTAGGCTTCTTCTTGACTTGACAGTAAATTGACCTCTTAGGATGCTTGAGAGACTTGGATTTATGATGCATGGACGAGGATTGACTAGAAATTTAGTTTTGGCGGAGACATCAAAACAAAGGCAGAGACAATGAAGCGCAGATAGAGACGTCGATCCTTAGAAACGCAGACAATGAATCAGAGGCAAAGACAGTGAAATTTAGAAATGCAGATGACAAAACTCAATTTTGACAATTTGATGTGAAATTTGGTAAATTTGGACAAATGTTTGGTCAATTTGGAATTTTTGGACTTTGTTTGACTTGGCAAGAGATATCAAGTAGTGAATACACATTGGCCAAGGTGATGCTTGAGACAAGCGTGAAAATGAGGGCCTAGATTAGCTCGATATGACAAAATTTACTGGTTTGCACAATAGAAGACACATAAAGGACACACAACCTAGGTGAGAAAGCTTCTACTTGTTGAATCCCCACTTAGATTTCTCCATATATTTAAATGAAGCAGATAGATAAAGATTTGGTAGCATTGGCTCCCCCTTGTTCGACACTCACTTCTCGGGCATACCAAAATCTCATACCTCAAAGATCGAGAGATCTTATGAACCAAGGGACATTTATCTCAACTTCGAGTAGTATGATGTGGGGTAGCTTCAGAGCTTTGACCTTATGCACCAACAAGCAAATGGGATTTTGGCTACTAAAACAAGGTGTCTAGTAAGTTTCTAAGGGATCCGAGTCCAACAACAAATCTGCGAAGCAAACCACTTAAGACTTTAATTGAGCTTATCGATGCAAAGAAGGTCTCCACATAGCTGAATTCACTCAACACTTAGACCATTTGACTAGCGTATTTATATAGCATATCAAAAAACACCAATTGAGGCCCCGCTAGGAGAGATGATATCCCCAACATGCCATAATTTTGAAACACTCCCTTAGGGTGATGAGACCTCAAAGAGGTGATTCTCTAATTAAAAGAAAAATAAGGTATTGTTAATCACCTTTATCTTTAACCCAAGGTGCACAAAGGCGAGGGGAGAGGATACTTGGTGTAATAGTGAGTCCACCCTACAAAATGTGCAAGCACACAAGACATGGAAAACACTTGTTCTTTTTAAGCAGCAAAATTAGATGTTTTCTAATCTAAGGCAAAAAAATCTAAAGTAGCGAAAAAATCTTGTTTCCTTCGACAAAACGTCCTGCAACAATAGTTAGTAGTTTCAATTCTTGGTCTTGGTCAAGCAAAAAGTTGCAAGGACAAGAAGAAATTAGTGAAAATTTACAAATAAACACTCACATTGGAGACGCTAAAGTGCAGGCGCAAACGTCGAAGCGTTTGCACAGACATCAATTGGGGTTTTGCACAGAAAATAGTTAGTTCCAAAAATTTAAAAAAGAAAAAGAAAAAGATGGGAAAAAGTTAGGTGGAGATGTCGAACTGTCAACGCAAATGTTGAAACATCTACGCAGACGGTGATGCACATTTTGCAAAAAACACTTAGCTAGAAAATCTTAAAATAAGCAAAGATTCAATTAAAAACCAGAAAATATTGTCGTTTGAGTAACAACAATTAACAGAAAAAATATTTATAATAAACAATTTATGAATGTTTGTTGGCCTTTTAAAATAGTTTTCCACTAAAAACAAAAGCATTGGAAGTGAAACTAATTTAAACAGAGACGTTGATTAAAGTTTGCGAAGATGTCGAAAATGAGGTGAGGACGTCGGTTTGCAAATGTAGACGTTAATCCACAGTTCCTACGAAAAACAAAGTTAGAGGGAAAATTAAAAAAATTAGAGACGTTGATTCACACCTGCAGAGACGTTGAAAGACAAATGAAGACACTAATTTGGGAGGGAGATGCCAATGTGAGACCTGCAAAAAAATTCTACAAAAACTTGCAAAAAACACTAGATTCACCGGACTTGGAGTCCCACCGAGCGTGCCAAAATGAAGAGCGAAAAAGCTAAGGACCAAGGTTAGTTGCACAAATCAAATAAAACACAAACAAAGCATTCAAATCAAATAGCCTTATACCTTCATCTTCTCTTCTTCCTTCGATTGAGCTTGAAGTGGATGTGTGTCCAAGTGCTCCACTTTATTTTCTCTTTGAGATGGTGGATTGTGGATTGCTCTCCACTACACAACAAATGGATTAGGATTAGATGATTGAGTGATGGATATATGTGGCTTAAATGAGATATGAATTTGGCATTATGAAGGTGCCTTCGATGAATTTGGATCTAAAATGGACAACATGAAATTACTTGAAAGATAGATGATTTGTGAGGAGAGGAGACTCCAATTTATAGATTGGAGGGACCCAAAATGGAGGGTCAAGATTGATCTTGAATGAAGGGCTAGGATTGAAAGAAATTTCGAGAGGATTGAGAGGACAAAGTGGGAGATCCAAGAGATCTTTCATAAGGCATTTCTTGTCTCCACACTTCTCAAGTACATGGAGAAGAGTTCTCCAAGTACATTGGGAAGAGAAGGGATATAAAATTACTTGGGAGAGGACAAAGGAAATAAAAATTCCAAGATAATGGATTGTGTGGGGAGAATAAATGGAGAAAGGAATTAAAAATTACTTGGGAAGAGGAGGCATGGGGAGATTCAAGGAATGTGGCATTCCTCAAATGAACCAAAGTTGGTGCATTTAAGGTTTGGAAGGTGATATAGGAAAGCCATTTATGGAAAGAGGTTGACTCAGTGACTAGGGATGTGCAAATGATTAAGGGGATTGATTAGGTGGGTTAATGAGAGATTAGGAGTGCAAGTGGTAATGTTAGGAGGATGTGACATGAGGAGAGAGAATGAGTGGGGGAATATTAAATTGGAGGAAATGATAAGCATGATTAGGGTAGAATTAATTAGGCTAGATGATAGGATTATGAAGGGTGATTTGTAGGAATCAAATTATTACCTTAGTTAATTGAAGTTAATTAACTAATCAAGGTATAGAAGAAATAAATGAAAATTGAAATGATTTTGAAGAATAAGGAATAATTAATCTCGATAAATTAATTATAAGGCTATAGTTATAAAAATAATTAAATTTGAATTAATTATTTTTTTAGAAGAAAGGGACCAACATAATTAAGTTAATTAATTATGTGAAAAGTCTTAAATTAATTAAATATTAATTTAATTAATTTTAAGCATCTACATAGATGATTTAACTACTACCTATTCCAAATGGTTGGTAAGGTTGTGCTAAGGCTTTGGATTCTTCCCATGTAGGTCCAAGGTTCAACTCTTGTTGGCTAGGTTTACCTAGTTGTTAGCTTAATCAAACTAGGTCTACAATCCAAGGTGGTTATAGGGTGGAGGCTCACCATATCTTAAGCTAAGCTCCAAGCTATCGGGTTACTGCTATATGTATCTCTTTCCTTCAAAATTTGATAAATTTGACCTCATTGTGGAATTTCAATATATTTTTCCTTATGTTTGTTTCATTAACAAATTCTTGCAATAGTATGTTTGTCATTTTTCTGCAATTAACAAACAATGTTAAATTTCATCATTGCAAAGATGTGACTACCTTCCACCAATGTCCTAGCGACCCTTCAAACTCCACAATACAAGTTACTCTTGAAAACCCACAATAGCTTTTTTAAGAATTGAATCTTTAGGCTTGGAAATTTAATGGCCTTTCATCAATGTCCATGTTGTACTCAAATTTTTGTAGTAGGACCTAGTTACCCTTAAAATTTGCAATCACATAAAAAGGTATACATGACTTGGTTCTTTTAATATAATATATAACTTCAATCTCAATTTCAATACTGTATTATATGATAAATTTCAATTTAGAAATGACATGACTCATTTCTTAGCAATTTAATATCTTGGATAGAACCACCCCTACAATTTTGTCCTTTGAATTGGATTGTAAGCATAGTCTTCTCCCCCTTCTACAAAAACAATTTTTCTGCTTTTACAAGGCCACCAATCACAAGATATGACTATTATCCAATATCCCAGGGACAAAAAAGCTTAAATTATGCATTTGTGGTTGTGTATATACAAATATTATTCTAGGTCATTTTCACAATAGGTGAATCAATCGTCAATAGTGCATTACAAAGTATCAAATGAATGAAATAGTATTTATCCTTTTACAAGATTTGGTAATCAACCATAGTGTACTAGCATGAGGCATTATCAATTATCAATAAATGATACTTATAGTCAAAATCCATTACCAATACATTTTCAAAAAAAGCCACACATTTTCTTGTAATGGTCTCTTACAATATTCAACAACATTAATTGTCAACATTGACGTTAACTTTCATTAACAACTTTTATTTTTCGTCATTATTCCTAACTCAATCCCAGGGGCTTGACTAAGGGTTTAGGAAGTTTTGTAATTCAATCCTAGCAAAGCAAGCTCCTAGTGATTCTCCTTATCACCAAATTGTTTTCCTTACTCAAATATATATCAAGTAAATATTTTTGTAAGTATCAGAGTCATATCCTTGCAAATGGCATAACCATGTCATCTAGACCAAATCATGGCAATATGATCAGATCCTAAGATCTTAAATCTTAGTCTTCACAACTCTCTAAACTAGAGCCAATATCAATTCTAAGTTTGTAGGTCCTTGTCACGACATGGACTGATCAAAGTCAACATTATGTTGATTTCTTCACGTAATCCCTAACATATCTCATTGTTATTTCAACTTATATCTATCTACTGTCTTAACTAATCTACCACACTCAACTCCTTTCAATACTTGTAGGTTTCAATTTTATAAAACATATACACATTTAGGTATATTTTGTAAGGAAATTTTCAAGTTGATCAAACCATTTCCTTCATAACTCCAAGAGAAAAAAATATATACGAACCTATAAAATAATCATAATGATAATATCAAAGACATGCCATAAGATTAAGCAAGACACCGTGTAATTGTTAAAGTAAAAAGGTAAATCACCTAATTAATTATTAATTGGGACCTATTTATAGTAGCATGCTGAACCTTATTTACAGTAGCCAATATTGAATGATTGATGAAGATCAGTGACAAAATGATAAGGATTGCCAAAAGGACCAAATTGATTGATGACAAAAGACAAAGGATCAATGACTAATCGATCCAAAATTGACAAAGATTTGATGATTGATTGAGATCGATGACAAATCGATCAAAGATTGATAAAAGGTCGACTTGATGAAGGTTGACATGATACTAAGATTGACAAAGACCGATGACAAATCGATCACGATTGACAAGGCTGACTGACAATTGATGATTGAAAGAGGATCCAAAATGATGATTGAGAAAGGATGATAATTGATCAAATATTGATTGAAGATGACAAAGATCAAGGACAAAACCCTAATTTGACACGAATAAGGGTTGACGATGTCCAATTAACATGACAAGATGATTGACAATGATAAAGATTGAGGACAAAACCCTAATTTGACACCAGTTAGGATTAACGATATCCAATTGATATGACAAATTGATTACGACCAAAGATTGCAATTTGAAAATGATATTAACAAGACCTAATTGAGAAATGCGAAAAAAAAATTTGAAGAGGACATAAGCACATACAAATGACAAGATGCTGACAAATGATAAAGATCATGTGTGCGACATAGAAGACACGTTAATAAGATGCGAAAACCCTAAAATAAGGTCACACATACATGTTAAAGTATGGCGCTGCAAGCATTGGCCATTTTTAAACAGATACACTAATGATTCTGATGATATGTATGAGCTCATTGAGATTAATCATGAACTATTTTCACACTATTCAAAAGCATTAACTCTAACTCCTAGTGACAAATAAAGTGAAACATCATTAGAGCATGATCCTAGTTTAGAACTTGCATTAGCTTCATTAACCATACTCATTGTTGCTCCTCTTGCATCTTGTCCACCATTCCTAAAATATGTTAAGCAATATTGGGAGATGGATAAATTGCTTGAATAGATTCATTTGTGTTGTATATTCTTATGTGTGTTTTCTTGTATGTAATGTGCTTCCCTTGTGATGTGCTTCTTGATATGTCTTTATGTTATGTTAGGCTCTATTTAGATGACCCTTGTTACTCCATTGGTACAAGGTAATAAAGAGGTTAAATCTTTTGTGGCATACCTCTATTTGCATCTCAAGTCTCTATATGTCATATCAATATTATGTCATAAATGTACTATTGTTTGTAAGTGTGTCTTTGTGTTGTCTACTTGGGGACCATGCAAAGTGTTGAGATATCTTTTTAGGTCTCTTCCATGTTGACTCAAAAAGAGATTTTTTTGTTCACCATATGTGCTCTTCTCCCATTGTGTTCATATTTCCACTACCTTTGGGGGATGAGGTCAATTCGATGCAATTATTCTTGATATACATTATTTATCAAAAGTGCATACTAAACCCAACTAGTGGATCTCTTATGTGATTTTCCTATATGTTTTGTGACAACTGCCCTTTGATTTTTCTTTTCTTGGGGGCATCTCATTGTGGAAACATACTTGTCTTTTGGATGCACATGTATACTACCTTAAAGCTATTGCTCTCGATAAGGCATACACAATCGCTTTAACATGGGGGCATACACTCCGCTCAATGTTACACTTTGTGCACACACCATGAGAGTTGGTTTGTACACTTTGATCACACACCATGACATGTTTGGTACATGTTTCGGTACCCATTTTGTAGTCAATTCAATTCAATGTTCAAGTTACTTTGCAAACTAATCATTTTCCTTAGATGCTAGATCGATAAGATATTAAGTCCATGGGGGCTTGGTGTGTCTTGTCTCTTTAGTATCTTAGTGAATTTTTTTCAATGTGACTTTGTACTTTACTGTGAGTATGAATAGAGGTTCATACTCATGCTAAAGATGGGGCTAATTGCAATGTTGTATATTGTATCCTTACAAACTTTTATCCCCACCTAGCCCTCACCTTGGCGTTCCTGCCTCTAGTGTCTGCTTTGGTGTTGATCATAACCTCTTGAAATTTGAATTTTCAACTCTTGAATCAATCTTTGTCAAATTTTGAGTCCTGATTGACAGGTGTAGGATGCCTTGGTCCTAGCTCATGACTAGGGTGCCCTAACTGTCCCAACCCTCCCAATCAGGATCCATAATAGGACCTCACAATGATTAGTTAATGTGGGTGGGAAATTTGAGTCTATTTCAGCTTACTTTGAAAATTCAAATATTTAATGTACGATTAGGTATAGAAGGAAGCCTACCCCCCTCATTTGGTACCTAAAAATGAGAAACTAGGAAATCATAAGTGAGCTCTCAATTACAAAATCAATTCAAGTCTGTGTGAGCAAGCAGTCAAGTATTCATTAAGAATTGAAGGAGAAGATCAAGTCAAGTTCAAGCATTCATTTTCAAGCATCCATGATCAACCTTCTATGAAAATATTCTATTGCATTATAAGCCTTTGCATGAGGATTCAAAAAAACTTCACCAAGGAATCAAGTTCAAGCATTTTCAAGTCAAATTTAGCCTTTATCTCAAAAGGAAACATTCTATTTCAATTATATTTGAATTACCAATTCAATTTAAGGTTAATTACTAAACTAGGGTTTGACCTAAAGCAAACCCCCATCAACCAAACCTATTTCCTTCTTTTTGTGTGTAGGGAAGAATCTCAAGAGCTACAAGTAAGGAATCCGACAGTATAGATGACAATAATTACACTCAGATTTTGAAGGCGTGAAAAGCGAAGGACCAGGATAACTGACTCCCCTTATCCTTGAGAATTTTAGATGACCTTTTGACAGCGAATTTTGTATGTCATCCTAATTTGAAAAACATCTAGTTTGTTTGCCCCCGATAATTGGAAGGCCAGAGTTGCCTGCTTCCCTCGGTCTCGACAACTTATCCTGAATCTTTCGTTATAGATTTTGATCCATTTTCCCTCCTCAAATATAGGTTACAACTCTTCATGATATATGGAATATTCTATTACTATTATTTCATGTCAATTTATCATTGTTTACCCTAGATCTAGCATTACAAGTCAACCCTAATTACAATATAATTTCAACTCTAACAAGGGAAAAATTAATTTGATCTGAATTAAGTCCTTTTATTATTGGATCAATCAATTTCAATTCCTTCTTCCCTTAATGCAATGGTGATCCCTGATGAGATAAGATATTAGCTCTTTATTATTAAAACTCATAAGTTTTTATCATGTTTTAATTCGTATAATGGGATAGTAATGATGTATTAGAGTTTGACTATATGCATTCCAGATGCTAACTGAACTCATTAAATCTTGTTTTGTCTTGACCAATTATTCATGTTGGCATTCCAATTATTCTTGTTGCCATGCAAATTATCATAGGTGATATCACGTGTGAAATGTATGTGTTTTGATTATTTAAAATAGATATATGTGTATGCTTGTATGTTCTATCATTTTAATTGTAGGAATAAATAAGATGTTGCAGTGGCGATTTTTGTGTGATGTCATGAAGGCAGTTAGAGATATTCAATGGGTGGTTAAAAGTTCAAAACAACAAAGAGAATAATGGGCATAAGGAGTGACAAAGGTATAACAGGTTGCGGAAGACTCATTTATGTTTGTCTTCAGTAAACATCAAATCTTGTAATACTGCCAAGCTATATTCTTGGCTGCAATTTATTAGAGATCCACGTTTTTAGTGGCTTAACTCCGTTCGTTTTCTTTCATAAATATTCTTCGCCTTGTTTCATCGATGTGATTGATTGTAGGGAGTTGTTGTAGTTTTCTTTTAAATAAGATTTTGCACCTCTTCTCTGAGAGAGAGAGAAAGAGAAGGGGAAGAGAGACAAAATATTTAGAAATAAAGTTGCAGAGTATTTTTAGCTTTCTTTCATTCTGTATGTTGTATCGACCTTTGAAAGACAATGAATAAAGTGATGCTATTCTAAGTATTTAGAGTTATCTTTGGAAGCCTGGATACACTCATCCAAGGGGGCCCACTTGGTGAGTATTCATGTTCATTTGTTAACCTAGTTTCCCTTTCTGCTGCAGTAGTCGTTTTGGCAATTGATTGTTCCTGCAGCCACTAGAACAGATCCTGTGACTGTTCCTGCAACCAAAGCAACCAGAGTAATTCTTGTTTGTTAGCTTTGGACTTAGTTAACAACTCTTTGATTGGGTTTTATTTTAATGCAGAGTTTTCCTGTTGCCATTCAATTGTTACAATTCTTGCTTACTTATTTCAAATAGGTATAGTTGCTGCAGTAATGCATAATAGCTATTGCAAGAACTTAGTGCATATATAGTGTAGACCCATTTCAAGTAATACGTCCCTGGGTTGATAAACAAATGAACTTCAATTATGATGATAATAACTTCATGGAATGAATGTCCAAACTTTGGGTTGAGACTTTAGCTATAGTTATTGTTCCTATTGGTGAAGAAAACATTTTTGGCGTCGTTGTGGGGGATGGTGTCAAACTAAGAACCTGCTATGGTTATTAATTTTTAGCTTTTAGTATAGTTGTTTTTGATAACTTAGTTTGTTTAAAGTATTTCTCATGAATTTGCATGTGTAGCTGAAGAAGAGATGCTCAAGTTAGATTCCTTCCCAACCATCCTAACCATACAAGACTCAATCCATATGACCCCCTAGATGTAAATCCTTTTGCTACACTATACCAAACTCTAGATAATTTGAACCCTCTTGAATTTGAACTTCCAAAGAACAACCTTCATTTCCTCTTTGGACCTCCTGAAGAGGAACTTCATTAGTAACTCCTCCTCAAAGCCTAATGCAAGGAAATCCACCCCCTATGGGAATAACCCACCTCCACCTGTGACTCCAACATTTGAGTTTCCTATTTCTGATCATCATGGTAATGCCAATCTTAAGAACATTCCAGTTTCTTCCTTTCCTAAATTCTATGAATTAGTGACTGAAGACCTCAATACTTTCTTGTTTGAGTTTGATGTCCTCTATAGGAGTTTTGATTATACTACAGATGCCCATAGACTCAAAATATTCCCTGCCACTTTGAAATGGTTTATGAGTCTAGGGAGTAGCACAGTCACTACATGGGATGAGATGAAACACTTGTTTCTTGTGAAATACAAGGATTATTGTAGAGAGACTAACCGTCATGGGGATGATATTTTTAGAATGACACAAAAAGAAGATGAGAGTCTAGAGGATTATCTAGAGAGATTTATATTCAGTGTCAAAAATTCCAAGCATAGTACTCTAAATGAAGAGTCTCTTAAGTTAATATTTTTAAGAGAAATCAGTGATGAATGCACAAATGCTCTGGATCTTATGGAAGGAGGTGACATAACACAATCAACATGGAATGACATTGGACAAATTTGTTAGAAATATTTCAAATCTTTTTCTAAGAAGAGTAGGCGTTTCAAGCCGGGGGTTTCTTCATCAACATCTAGTAATGGAGTTTCTCGATTGGAGCTTAGCCATCTGCTGAAGGATTTTAAGAAGGATATCATAAACAATATGGCTACTGAATTGGACACACTTTCAGCTAAAAAGAAACATGAGGAAGTTGATGCATTTCTTGCAGAATTATGTCCACATTGTAAATAGAGGAAAAGAGACTGTAGATGTAAAATGGTTGCAAACCTTAAAGTTCCTAATTTCAAGACAATACAAGGTGATGATGAACAAGTTTTCTATGTTTCTCAAAGAAGGCCAAATTTTCCAAGACAAGGTATGCCTCCTGATCCACTTTCTTTTTCTGGTTATAGTGGAAATTCCTATGCACAAAATAATCAATGGCAATCTCGATATGCTTAAAATTTTGAAAATGATCAAAATTGGTATAATCCTCAAGGCCAAGGGCAACATTTTGCCAATCAAACTCCACAGTGGCAGAAACCACAAGGAAATTGGTCCCAACCTCAAGGACCATGGCAACAATTTGAAGGGAATTGGCAACCCGCTCCTCAATGAAGAGGAGGTCAGCCATAGGCAAATCAGTCTTCTGGTTATCAGCAACCTATGCTGTAGCCACAACCACCTACAATAATGCCTCCTCCTAAAGCCAATATTGTTCCACCTAAACCTGCACAACTGCCCACTCAACCAATGCCAAATCATAATAACATGCCTTAGCAACAACAACAAGTTTATTCAACTGATCCTAATCAATACCTGACTTATTCTCTTTCTATAAGTGATATTCACCTCAGGTCTAGGACAACTTTACCCAAACCATCTCCACCAGTTATAACTGAGATACAAAAGGAACAAGAAATCTCTAGTCTAGCAACCCAAATACTTCAAAATCAGTAAATACCCCCATTTCCTCAGAGGTTGCAAGCTAAAGAGATTCTACAGGAAGAGGAACTAGTTTTGATATCATAGATCAGCTGAAACACGTATGTGTTAAAATCCCATTGTTATGGTAGGACACTTAAGGAGGGATGTTTGAAGAAGCCTAGTAGAAAGAAAAAGGATCTATAAACAGTGTATGTAATGGGTCAATTGGCTAATATCATGTTAGGAAAGGTTTCAATTCTTAAATATACTGATCTTGGTAGCCCTGTTGTGAAAATAGTCATCAATGACACTTAGATAAAGAATGATTTAATAGATTTGGGAGTAGCCATCAATGTAATGACAAGAGATGTTATACAGAAACTTGACATAACCAGTCTTAGACCTACACCTACAGTCCTGTAGCTTGCTGACAATTCCATAGTTTGCCCTGATGGTATGATTGAAGATGTGGTTGTTACTTTGGATTCTTGGGAGTATCTTGCAGATTTTATGATCTTGTCTCCTAAAGCTACGTTGGGAGGATATCCAGTTATCTTGGGAATACCTTGGCTTGCTACATCCGATGCATATATTGGATGTCGGTCAGGAGATATGACTATTTCAGATGGAAATACAACCAAAACTTTGGCTCTATATTCTCCTGCTCAGCCCCAACTTGATCAACAACAAGCTATTTGGCCTCAAGTGGGAGAAGAATTTGAGGAAGGAGTTGACTCTGTCAATCATCTTATGATGATTAATAGAGAACCATTCATGCAACTTCATGATGATGATTCAATTCTCTATAAAATTCTGACAAATTAGTTAAGACAAGGGCATTAGTTGCAGGAGTTAGTATCAAATATTCCAGCATCAGATTTTCCTGCAGCCACTGATATTCTGCATACCCTATTGCCGCAGGGAGTCTGCACTTCTCATCTTTCTGGAGGCAACTCAGGTTGATCTTACTATCAAAGTGGAAGTTGATCTAAACAAATATTTTAATATCAACAATCAACTCACAAGGACTTAAAAAATAACACTGGTTGACTTGCTTAAATGTCATCAACATGCTTTTGCATGGGATTACAAAGACATGCATGCCATTAATCCTACAGTTTGTACCCACCGTATCTACATAAAAGAGGACTGTAGACCACTTAGACAACCACAAAGAAGAATTAATCCTGCATTGAGAGAAATAGTTAAAGAGGAATTGCAAAAATTATTAAATGCTGGATTTATCTATCCTATCTCGGATAGTCAATGGGTATCACCTCTAGTGATAGTTCCAAAGAAAGGATGTAAATGATGGGTATGTGTAGATTACAGATCTTTGAACTTAGCAACCAAGAAAGATCATTTTTCATTATCATTTGTGGATTAGGTATTAGACTCCTTGGTAGGGAAGGGATAATTCTCATTCCTGGATGGATTCAGTGGCTACAACCAGATTCAAATTGCTCCCGAAGATCAGGAATAGACTACATTTACTTGTCCTTGGGGAACATATGCATATTTTGATCTTCCTTTTGGATTATATAATGCTCTAGCTACTTTTGAAAGAGCAATGATAAGCATATTTCCAAATATCTCTCAGGACAACATGGAGATCTATATGGATGCTTTGACCACCTATGGTTCATAATTTGAAGAGGCTTTGAAGAATCTGATTTTTTTTTTGCAACGGTGTGAAGACTACAATTTATCATTAAACAGTGAAAAGTAATTCATGATGATGCAGGAATGTATAGTTCTTGGTCATCGTATCTCTATCAAAGGAATACAAGTTGACCCAACAAAAATAGAAGTCATTCAAAACCTCCCTGCACTTGTAAAGCAAAAAGATGTCAGAAGTTTCCTTGGTCATGCTGGATATTATAGGAGGTTTATCAAAGATTTCAGCAAAATTGCAGTCCCTTTATATTCTCTTTTGACCAAGGATATGGAATTTAATTGGACTTCCTCACGCAATGAAGCTTTCTTGAAGCTCAAATATGCATTGACTCAAGCACTAGTGCTCAAGGGTCGAAACTGGTCCTTACCTTTTCATATTCATACAAATGCATCATATTATGCCATAGGAGCAGTTTTGGGACAAAATATTGACAATTTGGAGAATGAAATTTATTTTAGTAACAAGAACATGCAGGGGCTTGAGCTGAATTACACTGTCACTGAAAAGGAGATGTTAGCAGTTATATATGCTCTCAACAAATTCAGGCATTATATAACAGGATATATGATATTTGTGCACATTGATCATACAACAATCAGATATCTAATGAACAAACCTTCAATTACAGGAAGATTGGCTTGTTGGTTACTATTGATGTAGGAATTTGACATTACAATTGTTGATAATCCTGGTAAATCCAATGTAGTTGTAGATTATCTTTCTAGGCTTCAATTGCAGGATGATCCTGTAGCCATAGATGATGTTTTTCCAGATGAACATTTGTTCCTTATAGAAGCACATACACCTCGGTGTGCTGATATTGCAAATTATTTAGCTGCTAATAAGATGCCAATTCATTTTTCTCCAAAAGAAAGAAGATTGTTAGTTGAAAAAAGATTTAATTTCTCATAGATTGGTGATTGTTTATTTTATATTGGACCTAACCAAGTCATGAGAAGATGTGTAAGAGAAGATGAAACATATGGTATCCTTCATGCATGTCATGATGAACCATGTGGAGGACATTTTGCTGCTAAAAGAACAACACTTAAAATACTTGGCACATGATATTATTGGCCAACATTATATAAGGATGCAACACAATATACTAGAAAATGTGATAGGTGCTAGCACATGGGTAGGCCTACCAGATCCGATGAAATGTCATTATATCCCTAGATATTAGTTGCACCATTTGATAAATGGGGATTAGATTTTGTTGGGCTGATTGATCCTCCTTCAAATGGGAAATATTATATTCTAGTATGCACTAATTATGCCACCAAATGGGTGGAAGCACGAGCTATGACACATGCAAGAGATAATAAAGTGGCTGAATTTATCTATGAATAAATATTTACCAGGTATGGAGTTCCAAGAGAGATTGTTTCAGACCAAGGACCACAATTTACTTCCACATTGATTGCAGCATTGGTTAATGAATACAATATCAGGCACAAGAAGTCTACCCCATATCATCCACAAGCAAATGGTCAAGTAGAAGTCACCAATAGGGATTTGGAAGCCATTCTTACTAAGACAATAGCTCTTCATAAGAAAGATTGATCACATAGACTTCCTGAAGCCATTTGAGCATACAAAACAACATGGAAGACACCAATTGGTTTTACACCTTTTGAAATGGTGTATGGAAAAACATCAATGATGCGCATTGAGTTTGAACAAAAAACTCTTATAACAACTCTACAATTGAATATGACTCTCTCTGAAGCACAAACAGACCGCATTTTGCAATTAAATGCTTTGGATGAGCTAAGGAAAATGGTTGTCCAACATACAAAACTTATTCAAAATCAAAGAGCTAAGTGGCATGAGAAGTACATTAAGGAGAGAAAATTTAAAACATATGATTGGGCACTATTGTATGATTCAAGATATAAAGATACTATGGGGAAGCTACAGGCAAGATGGTTAGACTCATATCAAATAGATGAAGTTTTTACAAATGGATCACTCTGCTTGACCACTATAGATCCAGTCAGATTCAAGCTTCTAGTCAATGGTCATCAACTACGCCTATATCATAAGCCTACAACCAAAGAACAATTCCTGCAACAATTCACCAGCCAAGATAAAACATCAGTTCCTGCAGCAACTGAAGAAGTTCCTTCGGCATCTTAAGAAGTTCCTGCAATAACTAGAGAAGACATTTCGGGCCCAATTCCTGCAGCTCCTGCAGAAAATGTTCTTAGCATTCAATAAATTCTTCAAGCATGCTTTCATAAAAAATAATTCCATGTCTTATGGAAATATTATTCTCCGATAATAATTTTTTTCCGTCCACGTCGTCCTATTCCATCTCTCTGTCTATCACTTCATTCATGTCACATCATCTCATTTCACCCCTTTTTATTAGCTAATCGTTTCATGCAACATTTATTGGTACAACTGCAGGTATGTACATTGTTTATTTTTTTATTAATTATGCATTTATTATTTTTCTATGATTATTACCAATTTTAAATCCACGTACCCTTCCCTTTGTCCTTTTCGCATGTGTGGACATGTGCCATCATGTTGGGGGGGTTGTTTTATGATCTCATTTCCAAGTCGAGTAATTATTTGTCCTTGTTAGTAATCTATTTTAATGTTTCTAACATCAATTTGAATAAGACATTCTTTGCCATGAGTGATCAGTTCATCCTACAGCTGAAATCATTGAAAGAAATTGGAAGTAAGGTATTTTCGAGAAAAATATTTTTAGTTCTGCAGGTTATCTCAGTCCCTCATTCTCTGTTGTGGAAATTATGTTGAGAGCCAAAATAGACATGGGTGGAGTTCCTATCCATCATGAACCAATAATTCATGACATGTTGCTGCAGGATATCCTATGTGAGCATTATTTCCGTATGCATGGGTGGATTGATTATTTTATGAAATAACAGATTACAATGAAGAAATTGCTTCTGAATTCATGCATACATTCAATAAAGGAGAGGCTTATGTCAAGGGATTGAGAGTTATTGCCACAGAGCAGCGAATAGCTGAATTTATGGGGTTGCTGCAGGAATGAGAGTTGTTTCTTGAATCTAAGGATGCAAGAAGCGCAAGGGAAAAATTTACACGGAAGGTACTCAAATTTGCATTCAGCCCATTTTAAATTGCTTAGTCATTCATGACATGGCCAAAGGGTAAATGTTCCCAATTTTCTATATCACCTTATTTCCATAAGTGCAAAAGAAACATGAAAGAGTGGAAATCGTTCTGTCAGTCATCATGGCCTGATAAAATTGTTAGTAGAATGTTCTCTTAGGGATGTTTCTCAAATGGCATGGGGGGTATTCGAAGATATACTTCAAATTAGGGAGGAAAATACTCTTGTTGCAGAAGAATTAGTAGCACAAGAGGAGGATATCAGAGAGCCCTCATCCCCTAGATTTTTTGCAGAGGATGAACCTCCTGTTGTCAATGAAGCTTTGACTGTTGCAAAAGAAATAGTGATGGAAACAAATAGTGAGCAACCTTCCACTCATCAAAGTGGAGCGAAATCTTCTAAAGGAAAAGGGAAAGAAGTAGAGACAATTGACGCAGAGAGAGAAACCATAGTGCAGCCTCAAGCAATGCAAGTTTCTCCTACAACCAAAAAGCGTAGGCTAAAAGAAAGTTCTCCTACAACAACGCCTATTGCAAGAACTGTTCCTGCAGCCACTTCGAAAATGTATGAAAAAAGGACTTGATGGAGTAAACAGTAAGTTTGAGCAGCAGGGGAAGCAATGGAAGTCATTTAAGTAGAAACATCAGAAGAAGGGAATGAGAGTTAAACAAAGATTAAATCACAGGAAGAACATGGTGCCAACAGACTTTCAAATCTGGCACAAGTAGCAGAACAATTTGGAAAACCTGTTGAATAAATCTCACGCCCTCAGGTAATAGCTAATATACCTCCTTCATCTCTCACTAGTTTGTCTATCGCACTTACATTTTATAGGCAATGGGAGATAGAGAGGGCTAGCTAACATGGGATTATTGATAAACAACAGAAAAAAATTGAAAAGAGGGATAATCAAATTGAGGAATTGAAAGCTAAAGTTGACACAATTGCTAGTATGGTTCGTGAGTTGATACAATGTAGGGCTCCTCCAAGGGTTTATGCTTTGCATCTAAAAGAGCAGTATTTAAGTTTTAAGCTAAACTGCATTGTTAGAGACCTTAGTTCTTCTTTAGATACCCCAAAATAATTTTATAGTGTTTATCAAACCTCTCCAACAACTGTTAAGAATTTGTTATGTGAATTCTATTTGCATAGCTATGTTGTAACTTCTGACATTGAGTGGAATATCTTGTTATACAATGGTGACATTCACATAAAAGCATTAATGACATGGGTGCAAAATGAAATCAGTATGGGGACTCAGGCCAAAACATATAGAAATTTGGAATTTGACTGTCCATTACCACTCAGAGCTGAAGCCAAGAATCCACGACTTCTTTATTATGATTGATAGAAATTGTTAGCAAAACCTGATGTAAGGAGCCAAGTGTTACCAATAAGAGAGGAAACATACCAATAATATGAACATTTGATTAAAAATGAAAATGCAACTGCAATGGACTGTCTGGTTCAGTGTTGCAATAATCTTTCAAAAGACTTAAAACAGGGTGAACCTCATTCACTGCTTAATTTTCATGCAACTATACAAAGAGCCCCTAAATACATGCATTTGGGTAGGGCGAAGAGCAATAACTGGCTACCCTTGATATTTCAGCCACCTATACTTATGTGGCCATTAATGGGATGCAGGGTTGCAGATAAGCCATATGAGGAGGCCACCAAAGAAGCCAAATGGGCCAGACTGGAAAAAATGAAGGGAATTTATTGGAATTTGGCTACAGGAGGGACATGATAGGGAACTATTGGTGACTTGTGAGTAAGTGTCCGAATCAGAAATTTTCCTCTTGCTAGAGGATCGGCAAGACACTAAATTGGGGGGCATGATGAGTTGAGATATTAGCTCCTTTTATTCTTAAAACTCATAAGTTTTTACCATGTTGCCATGCCAATTATTCCTATTTGGTTTTTATGGTAGATAGTTTTATTTTGGCTTCTTTTTTTTTGTCACAATCAAGATGAATCTTGGCACTTCACAGGGTCATAGTTTAAATTTTGATAAGGCATTTTTTAGTTTATTGGTGTCTTTGATAGATTTTTGATGACTTGTCAACATGTTAGGATTTCTTGCGATCCTTGTGACATGACCACTGATAGACTCTGCTAAGAGTTTCCTCCACCAAGCAATGCAACCACCAACCGCCACCATATTAGGAATTGTGTGTTGTACACCTTTCATTGTGTTTATAATGTTTGATTTGTTGTTACTAGTGAGGTGTATCTAGGGAACCTAGAAGTATGTGCATCACTAGGAGTTAACATTCTCGGGTCCACTTTATGTGTTAAATGGAAGTTGTAGTTGTATTAATATAATTTTGGGAAACTATAATTAAAAAAGTACCCAATATCAAATGTGGGGTCAATTGTTTTGTAATCTCATGGTATTAGTCACATGGTTTTATGTAATACCACTTGGTTGTTTTGTGGGAGCTTTCTTCTATAAAATCAAACACAAGAGTAGTCGTCAAAAGTTGACAAGTTTGAGTTTTGAATCTTATTTTGAAGAGCACATATGTGAAGCATGACATGGGATGTGAGGTTACATGCTTGGACACATGGAGAATAATTGAAGAGGTTTGATGCTTTAGAGGTGTTCATAGAGGCTCTAAAGATGTATTGTAATGTTTATTGTTTAATAATACATGTCATGGATGCTTTTGGAGGTTGGGTGTTTCCCTCTTGAGGGTTTTCTTAGGTATATATAGTGTCATCTTTGATGGGTATGTTGTCTATTCTCTTGCATATGGATTTTGAATATTGGTTAGCATAGATTTCTCTTTTGGGTTACTTGGAAATTGTCATTATGTGGCTACAAGTTTCCTTTCCTTTCATATCAAAGCCATGGTTGCAGTTGGATAACCCTTGTTTCCGTAATTTTTTGTTAAGTTTAAATCTATTGATTTCATGAAAGAATGAAGATAAGGAAAGATATAAGGGTTTTACATGATATTTTTCTATAGATATGAGAGTTTTGGATTTTCTATTATGATGGGTTGTTTGCAGATTTGGGGAAATTTTGGGTCAAATGAGATTCTTAGTTGTGCATTCATATAAGGGTTTTTTGGAGAATTTTCGCAGATGACCCCCATGGGACAAAATGAAGCTCATAATTGGATCTAGGATGGCCGAGAGATGAATTTTTACATAGAAATTGGCTTATTTTATAAAAGTTAAAAAAATGCAAATATTTTTGCCACACGGTGGCCAAATTTGTAGGTCATTAGAAAAAAAATCAATCAGCCTTTTAAAAATTTATCTTGTGAAAGAAAAAAATAAAAAATAAAAAAAATAATGAGGGTGAAGCAGTCACCGGCGAGGAGGAACCTCAAGGAGATCATTCTGGACCGATCAACAAGAGTAAACACAACATAAATACAAAGATATGATGGAGACAATGCAGGACATATTGTTTTATTGCATGAAAATTGATTACATCCAACCGGTAACAACCAAGTTACAACATACAGGCTCAAAGGCCATGTAGAACATACAGAATAGGTCACAACTGGGACCTTGAATCTTGATATCTTTCTTCTACACACAGTCTAGTACTTGATTCTCTGATGATTACATTTTAATGCACAATTATAATTATATACATATATATATATATATATGTATATATATATACATATATATATATATATGTATATATATATACATATATATATATATACATATACATACATACATATATATACATACATATACATATACATATACATATATAAATGTATATATATATATGTATGTATGTATATATATGTATGTATGTATATATATGTATGTATATATATATATGTATGTATATATGTGTATATATATATATACATATATATGTATATATATCTATATATATATATCGATCAAAACCCGAAGAACAAGATCTAACGTGTAAAATAACAAGGTCGACCTCCGCCAAGAGATTCCTCTGGAAAATCCAAAGGCTGAAACGTAGATCGCAGGAAAAGGTCGACCACACACCAAGGAACATTGGAATTAATGCCCAAGGCTCTGCAAGCTTCGGAAGGGGTTTCGTTAGATCACCAAAAATATGTCTAGGCAATCGGTAACAAGAACTGCCAACCGGTAATAGGAAACTGTCAACGAAACCGATAGTGATATCTTGTCGGAAATGATCCAAATGTGATGCGGTCTGGAAGCAAGAAAGATGATCAAGTCTTCAAGTAGAATCCAACTCCACAGGATCCGGTGAGCAAAAATCGGGACACAGAGAAAGGAAAATTGAAACTGCAAACAAAAAGCAAAATAGAAAGGAAAATGTTTTTGGTTGATGCAAGATTGGTATGAACCAGGGATGCTCCTGCATCATAGGGGCACATTAGATAAAAAAATAATTTCATGGGAGGAGGGTCTATAGATCCCCCATACCCATGGGTACTCATCTATAGTACTGCAGTGATAGTATCGTCACTGTCAATATCGACGGTGGAATGATACTAGCTCCCTCTACCACAACTCAAGGTGAAAAATCCTCGCCATGAGTTAACACAAATAATCACCCTTATAAAAGTTAATAGCCATTTCAAGACAAAAACAATATTAAATGCAAATTGTTCGTTATTAATAAAAAAATCAATTTTGTTTTGCCACCGAATTCCACCTGTGCTAGCACCACTGATGTTAGCATGATGTCATGCTTGTGCCCACAAGCTATATAGACTATAAAAATGGCCACTTTACACCCCTTTATTAGAATAATGGAGCAATTTTCTTTTGGGAGACATAACTTTTACCCACAATATTTGTTTTTTCACTTCTTATAGTAATTGGAAAGTAGGTTCCTAGCACTACATTGTGGTACAAGTTTGATTCCTTGATTTTTCTATTTTGACTAATTTTTGGGGCTTGGAAGTTAGATGTTTCTCCTAAACACATTTATACTCATAACTTTTGCATACAAAATTAGATTTTTTATTTTGAATGGGTATCCAATGTGCCAGTTTCCCTTTTGTCAGTAATTGACAGGTCAGACTTTTTATACTCATAACTTTTGCATACAAAATTAGATTATTTATTTTGAATGGGTATCCAATGTGCCAGTTTCCCTTTTGTCAGTAATTGACAAGTCGGACTTTAAAGTCCGACCTATAGTTGAGTCGTATTGTGACTGACAGGTTAGACTTTTAAGTCCGACCTGTCAAAATGAACTGCATTTATTACAGTTCATGTTTTATTAATTAGGATTTTAGGGGTTTTTAATTTGGTTTTAAGTTCATTTTTAGTCATTTTATTTGTGTCTTGGCTCCCCTCTTGTCTGCTCCTTTCATTTTTCATCTTTGGCTCACAATTGGTGATTGTTTCCGTGAATCCTTCATCGAAAAAGTTAAATCTTTAACTAGGTATGTTCTTTTTCCCCTCTTCTTTTCCTTTCGCGTTTTTGTTTTTTCTTAGGGTAGGGTTTGTGTGTGTGCATTGATATTTTTGTGTTAGGTTGAGGATTAGGGCATGTCGGATTTTCAAATCTAATGCCCTAATCTCCTTTTCCTGTTCTTTCCTTTTACCCTCGCATGTCGGGTTTCAAACCCTGACATGCAAGGGGAATGTTGTTTTTCCCCTTCTTGCATGTTAGATTTTAAAAGTCCGACATGCAAGAGATGTTCTTTCCCCTACTAACATATCGGGCTTTAAAGCCCAACATGTTAGTTTTTTATTGTTTCCCCTAATAACATATCGAGCTTTAAAGCCCAACATGTTAGTTGCATTGAGGTTTCTCTGTTAGCATTGTTGCATTTCTCCTGTTAACATATCGGACTTTAAAGTCTGACATGTTAACAAATTGTTCTTTTCTACTGACAGGTCGGGTTTTAAAACCTGACTTTTCAACTTTTGTGTTTTCTTCAACTGATTGGTTGGGTTTTAAAACCCGACATGTCAGCTGACTGACTTTTAGTCGACACAATGAACTTTAAAGTCCGATGTGTCAATAGAACTTCCCAAGTCTTTAGAGTGCAGGTCAAAGTTTTTTCTTCGACCTGCCAAACTAAGTTTTTCCCTTAACTAACATGTTGGACTTTAAAGTTCAACATGTAGTAAGCCTTATTCCTCTTATTGACATGTCAAACTTTTTTCTCCGACTTGCCAGTTTTTTATAATCTTTTTTCGTAAGTCTAGTTTAGCTCTAGATTCTTGTTCCAGTTGATAAAATTTTCTTTTCTGATGGTGATGATTTTTGAAATGCTAATCCTCCGTGTTGGATGTAGTACTTTGAAAATGTCAAAGTCTGTTCAACAAAAATCAGAGCCTTCCTCAAGTCAGTTAGAGTCATCACCAAACAAGCCATCCCTAAAAAAGATGAAGTACAAGTATGATAAATACTTGAACATGTTTCCAGAAAGCTCAACTGACTCCAATGTCAAGGAGAAAAGGGATACAAAAATTGTTCATGTGGACATGCAGGAGTTCATTGACCGAGTTGAGAAAGCTCCTTCACATATGTCAAGTTTGATCAAATCAGAGCTCCACAAATATGCTTCCTTCCCAATCGTAACTCATGATCCAGACTTTGTACTTGCAGTGGCAGATCATTTTGATCCAAATACAAGCCAAGTAAAGGATGCCAACCAGAATGTTGTTATGACATTAATTAGTGTTTTCTTTAACGGTATATTCAAAGGCTCTCTCCAATTGAGGAAGTAGCTGATATTACTCAAGAAAGTGCTCAAGAATATTATGAGAAAAATGAAACAAAGTGCAAGAAAATTATCAATACACTTTCCCTATCTTCTGCTAGGGGTTCCACCACTACAAGATGGCCAAAATAATTTCATAGAAATGATTTCAATGAGGAATACAATGATATGGTTACCATGCTGGCACGAGTAAAGGGTTTAAGAGATTCTCATTATTTTCAAAACTGGATGTGTTATTATATGAACATAGTCAGAAAGGAAACTACCAAGATAGATTGGGGTGAGCAGATTAGTGATGCACTTTGTGCACAATTGAAAGATGTCAAAATAAAACTGAAGTTCCACATGACCTCATACCTTGCATATGCAGCCGCCTCTATGAGGCAATATCTAGGTTTGTCTACAAAGGGCGATAGAAGGTCAGTACCTGTTTGTAACTATTATGATCAGCTCACAATCAATAATCAAGGAAGTCATTTCAGAAGGGTCAATGATGCCTTCTTTGCTATATGGAAATGTATGTTTGTTAAAGACTTACAGAAGAAGACTTTAAGAAGCAACATACAATAAAGTTTCTCATTTTGCTTGTGTCTTTCTACAATTTCCTACATTCACTTACATCCGCATAGGATGTTTCATAGGTGAACCTTGCATTTTGCTAAGTTATCCATCTAATAAGATTGCACTCATGGAGTTATGTCGGTAATTGATCTATGTGCATGAAAAGCAGTCACATGCTCATAAGACTGGCTTAAAGTTTCCAGAAGCTATTGGCCGATATTTAGTAATGACCAACCCAAAGGCCAAGAATATGGAAGAAGAGATGCAATGGGACACCATGAGGAGATTCAAAGCCCGAAATAATTTTGATTTTTGTGGAATGAAGAACAAACTTAAAAGAAGTTACACTCATGTATATAGGTTTGAAGATGTATGGGTTGATTGTTAGGATGAAGAGGATGTGAGGAGGATGGATTTCAGTTGCCTTACATTGAAGCAAATTGAAAATCTGGATTCGGCTAAAATCCCGATGACAATGGAGAATACTGATGATATAGTGGATCCGGTTTATTTTGAAAGGAAGATTGTTGATTCCCCATTGCCACCTATTCAATGGTAAAAAAAGTAAAGTAAGTCCATTACTCAAAGAATTGCCCCTATTTTGGCCAATACTAATGCATGGTTATTGAAGAAGAATATCATAATGAAGCAACGTCCTGCCAGTTTTGGTGATGACGATAATAGTGATGGTCCAGTTGGTAAAACCGCTACAGTTGAATTAAGGACCCAAAGCAAAGAAGATGTGCAAGCACCTCCATCGATCCCTTCGACACAATCCAAGGGAAAATGACCTAAAGTCAAATTCACTATCAAAGGGTCTAAGAAAGGTGAATCTTCTTCAACAGTATGAGTGACACAAACAAAGGAGTCTAAGCAATAAAATATTGAAGAGGCTGAGAATGAAAAAGAACAAGAAGAAGGAGAAATTCCTCATGAAGAGGAAATATAGGTTCAAGAATCGGCTCATCAAGGTGAGAGTGATACTCCCACCACTTTAGAGGTATCAACTCCTACACAGGTTATTATTCATTCTGTTGAATGTAATTCAGATCAAGAAGAAGAGGAACATAATAATGAAGGGTTGAATATGGAAATACCACAACGGGAGGGTGATCAACATTATATTACATTGTCTAGTCTCTCTAGTTTTATGATGTTCCCTCATCCATTATTGAGTCTTCAATTTTGGATTTTACTAAATCTATGGAGAAAGCATTTGTAGAACAACAGATGGTGGCCTTACCTTCCACAACAATCATAGCTGAAGTTCCACTTAGTGTGAGTACCATTGTTGCCACTAGTGCACCATCCATATTTCCATCAATAGTTGTTTCTAAGGAGGCATCAATAATGGCTACTATTGCTCCAGCAATAGAAACACCATTGGTCACCACAACCTTGATACCAATAATTCCTTCTACAACCACTGCAACTTCAAGTCAGAATGTTCCTCAGATATCGGTTGATATTTAGAAAGAAGCCACAACTCCATCCACCAACATAGAATTACCACCATGGATGGATATAGTAGCACCCAAAATAAAGAAACAAGTAATTTCACCAGATGAATTTGATTTTGAATAGTTGGCTCCTCCCAAATCCAAAAGTACTAAAAAGCCAAAGATTGTTTCTCGGGTATCAGTGGATCCTACTACCAAAAGGAAATATGCTGAGGTTATGGTGCCATTCAGACAAGAATAAAGATAATATTCAACCTAGAGATTATAATATGCAGACTGTAGAACTTGGAGTAGAGACACATGAGAGTGTCAAGTTAGACTCTCAAACTGCTTTCAATTCTCTTATGTGAAGATTTGATAAAAAAAGAGATGAAAAGAATGAATTAAAGCATAAATGTGAGCAGTTGACTAGTGTGCTTTTCAAGGTCACACAATATTCCCAGGAAATTGAGCCAATTGTTTCTTCAATGGATATTGAGGCTCTCAAGAAGGTGGAATAGGTGGGCATCAAGGGCCGAGTAGCAGATTTCTCTTTTGAAATCAGAAGGTTCCCATCTTCTAGATTCAACGATTAAGTTTTTGACTGACGTTGAAGTTATTCAAAGTCAAATGCAAGGTGTCAAAATTTCCTTATCTCAAGAGGTAGAAGATATTGAAAAAAGAATGGAGGATTTTACAATTGACGTTATTGTGGAAAATAAAGTAATTCCAACAAGAGAGAAATACATCTAGATTCTATCATTATTATCTCAGAAGAAAGAAACAATAAGGTCAATGATTATGGAACTGGACCATGAGAAGAAGGAAGGTGATGATGAGATTGATCTTATTTCAACAAGGGTAGCTGAAATTCCTTGTTATTTTTATGATGATAATCAAAATCTTGTGACCAGTGACGCCATCATACAAGAATTTCTTTCCCTGATAGATCACTGTACAGAACAAGATTTCACATTGAATGCATTTGATAAATTGCTAGAAATACAAGTCAGATTTGAAGTTCTTGCATCAATGTTAAAAGATGGAAAAAAGAAATACATGAAGACCGAAGATGCGGTTTCCCGTGTTCGCGCCATCACCAGTTCTATCACAATGTCAGACAAAGCTGAGATGGAAGATGTTTTGGTTAAGTTCGAGGAATTCCAAAAAATCCAATGAAGAGGAGAAAGATGAATAAAGTGTCCCCTTTTTAGCACTTTCTTTTCATGTAGTTACAATCTTAGTCACTGCAAGTTTTCTCGCAGCTGCACATTTTCTTTATGCATAAGTTGTAGTCAAGTGGGACTGTGCAACTGAATTAGTCAATTGTGCCCACATTTTTCTCCACTCTTTTTGTATATAAAGGGGACCCTCATTTGTAAATATTTATCTTTTTTCTGCTTAGAAAAACTTTGCCAATTTTTTTTTATCTTAATTAAGACTTTGTGCTTTTGATGTAAAAATAGATTCAAGGAAATAAAGATAGCAATCCGCTAGTTTCCAAACTTTGTGTTGGACTGAAGATTGTGATTGTGATTGGAATCATTCTTATGTTTAGTTCTCATAATCGTTCTTTATGATCTTGAATCTTTTGGTGAAAATTGTGAAAGTTTATGAAAGAGCTTTCTAATTGTGGAAATAAACTTTGGGTTGTTTGCATATTTAGGAAATTTTCTGATGTTAAGTGATTAGTAGTAGGCTTTGTATTGCTGCTATTACTTGTAGTTTAAGGAATTGAGAATTTATACTTGAAGACTTTGAGCTGCAAGTTAAATTTCTTATCATTTGTAATCATTAGCTTAATTAGAATTACATTCAAGAAAGAGTTTGTGCTTCTTGATTGTAAGTTTTGGTGTAATTTGTTGGAGTAGTTTGTTCATTTCTTTAAGCATCATAAGTGATAGAGAATTGTAACAAGTGGAGGGAAAATACGTAAACTCTAAAAAAAGAGAGAGTTATATGCCCGAAACTTACCCACATATTTTAGTTTCTTGTAACTAGAGAAGAAATTTAAAGGGGAACCTCTGTTGGCATATGGACACTCCAATGAGACATTGTATGTGATTGAAGGTTTTGTCATTGATGGCAACCTTGCAATCCTATGGCATCGGCAAGACATCATACCGGCAAAGCATTATACAGGCAAGACAGTGCACCGGCATCAACAAGATCACTCTACATCGACATCGACACCGACACAGAAGAAAAGATGTATATCGGCATAGAGGCCGACAGGATTTTTGATATGTAATATTTTGTTTATTATTATAAGCCGACTTGGCAAATTGTAAAATTACTCTTGTATATAAAGGAGATCATTGTAGACATTTAGAGAGGTAATGTAGCAAGCATAAATAAAATTATTAGGCAGACCTAATGTGCGAATTATAGGTCAAGGGTATATGTAAAGAACAGAGCAATAACCAGTATTGAATCTGGCATTGGAGATGCTATTGTAAAGAAGTACAAGTTATTGGATTAGTATAATCCTTATTGTAAGTTAGTGTGATTTCTCATTGAGCAGTGAGCTCTAGGCAGTTGGCCTTCCTGCATGTGCAGGCCCCTATTGTAAGTAATATTCTCTTATTGGCCAGTGAGTGAATATTGTGGGTCACAAATCCCACCGAGGTTTTTCCCACACCGGGTTTCCTCATTAAACATCTTGTGTTATGGTGTTCTTTTCATGTGAATGTTTCTGATTCTGTTTATTGCATTAATTCTTGCATACCGGTTTACTATTATTTTATGTTTTGCATGTTTTAACTTAAGAAAATCTTACCATCGGTTAGATACTGATTCACCCCCCCTCCTCTCAGTATCTGTGGGAATCCTAACAACGTCCCCTTGCTAAGAGGAGAGATTAATTTCTTGACATAGCTATGTGTTAATTATATATTTTGTTACTGGTACGCTAGTGACAAAATATTCACCCAACAGTTTTTTGGCGACTCTGCTGGGGAGCAATGTGCAACTAGTATTTCCTTTTCGGGTTGCAGTGCGCTTTTCATTGTAATATCCATATTGCTGATTTTCTCAAAGTTCTAATCTGGTTGATCGAATTTATACTCATGGACAACGAGCAACAAGAATTGTTGATCCTACTTTTGAGTTTTTGCAGCAACAATAATTTTCTTTTTGTGACACCTCCACTGACACGATCTCCTTTGTAGCGGACATGAAGTTTTCCTCCTACTACACAACAGTCTCCTGTACCAAGTGACGTGTCAAGTTTGCAAGTTTTAGTTGTTCCGCTTGTAAATAATTTTGTAATACCACCATATAATCCATTAAGGATGGCTATTGCGGGTCCTTGGGGTACCGCTTTTGGTCCTTTGAGCCAAACTGCACTTTACATGAACTTCCAAAAGGCATAAGAAATAATTTGCCTAAGTTTTTGGGAGATGGTGCTCAACATCCTGATGAGCACATTGTTGCTTTTTATATTGCATGTGGTGTTCTCAGGGTTGAACATGAAGACGTTTCTATGAGATTGTTCATTGAAACTTTGCAAGGTGCAACTGTTGATTGGTTCTATCATCTTCCGAATAATTGTATTACAAATTGGGCAAGCCTCATAACACTATTTGAGGCAAGGTTCAAGTCTGCTGAAGATGATCATGCGCTTTTCGCACAATTGACTCAAATGAAAAAAGAACCACAAGAGCCCATGCGAGAATTTGTGGCAAAGTTCAATAAGTTACACAATCACATTCCAGCTGCTTCACAACCCACTGCTAGAAATTTGAAATGTTTCTTTATTAATGCTCAATTGCCAGAAGTGAGTTTTCTCTTGCGTAGGGATAATCTTGCAGATTTGGCTGCTGCACAATAGATGGCCATTTCAGTTGAAGATGACCTTATCCTAGCTGGTAAGATAAGAAAGGATCCCAACAAGGTTAGGAATAATCAAATTATTGATTCATCATTTTCTTCAACCTGCTGACCTTATGATTCAAAAGCTAGTAAATGAGTTGTTAGCACTTAAGAAGCAAATTTGTTCAAAAGGAAATACTTCTTATCATGATGTTCCAAGAAGGACTTATCCAAATAACGCTTCCAATTATGCTGCACATAATTAGAACAAGTTACCTCCTGCTCTAGAGAGACTTGCATTGGAAGCACCGCCTCAAAATTCAGCTACAGGCTATTATGAGACTAAATAGAATGATCTTCCTCCATTTGGTGACGAAGATGCCAATTTGCTTCAAGGAGATGATGCAGAATTGGCTGGCGAATATAACATCAAATATATGTAGTATGAAGAAGATGATGTGCCCGATGCGCATGATGGAGATGTCTTTGTGGTCTTCACCCATTCACAAGCACAAGCAACACAATCGCCTGTCAATGCGAAGAGTGATGATTCTACACAAGTCAAGGATTCTCAACGCTTTCCAGTTACTATTGCTAAGCGTGGAACTCCTTTACCAAATCCTCCAAAAGACAACTTCATTCTGAAAGACAATGCAAAGGATAAGAGTGTAAATTGTCCTTCGACTGCTGCAAATTTTTCCGCACCTGTCAATTTTTTGCACCTGCATCAAAGACCAGTGCACCTAATGTTTCAAGTTCTCAAAATGAGAACCTTAATCAATCTTTGATGAATTCTTTTCAGTCATTGGATATTATAGATAATGTTATGAAAACTAAAGTACAAATGTTTGAGGTAGAATATTGAGATCCAATCCAGATCAATTTGATCGTTTGGTCAAATTTGTAAAAGAAAAAGATATTTCCCCAAGTAATCCTCCCAAGTCTAATACATCTCAAAATAACTTAGTGATTTCTCCTTCTATAAAAAAGATAGAACCATTTTATATCTCCTTGTTGATTAATGGTCATAAGCTAAGTAATTGTGTAATTGATTCCAGAGTATTTGATGATGTTATGCCAACGCTCTTTGTTTAACCTTGACTAAGATGTTTGGTAGACGTTTTTCCATGGATAATAAGCAAGTCCCCTTAATAGGTCAGATTAAGGATGCACAATTTGCTTTTGCCGCATTTCCAAACAAGAAGATCAAAATGACAGTATTGGTAGCCGATGTGTCGACTTCCTATGGCATATATTGGGAAGAAAATTTTGTAGAGATGTTGGAGGAGAGTTAAACATGGATATGACTAGAGAATGTATTCCTATCAAGGGGGAAATAAAAAAGTTGTATCCAAAAAAAGAATCACAATACACCATTGTGAAATCTGATGATCAACGGGCTCAGATTCTTTTTGAGTCATTTGATATGGGTAACTATTTATTATATGCCGATGATGAGTTTGAAATTGTTCCTAAAATTGAGGATGTCGTTTCACTTGATGAAAGTTCAAGTGATTGTAAAAGTATCATTGCTGAATCCATGGGATCCTCAACTCCACAAGAACAAAGTCTCAATTTTGATACTATTAGTGTCAATGGTCCAAATGATGTTTGGGCATTAGTGTTTGACGATAGTTTTTCTTCCACCGGATCAGGAGCCGGTATCATATTGGTGTCTCCTGAAGGTAATTTTTTTCCTTTTTCCTTCAAGTTATAGTTTGACAATACTAATAATAGTGTTGAGTATGAATCTCTTCTTTTGGGGATGAATGTCACTCAAAAGAAAGGAATTAAGAATTTGCATGCTCAGGGAGATGCTGAATTGATTGTTTGTCAAGTTATAAATATCTATCAGACAAGAAGCGATAAGCTAAGGCATTATCGTAATATTGTGTGGGACTTAATTGAGGCATTTGATGCCTTTTATTTATCTGTTGTTTCTTGTGAATTCAATGATAGAGTAGATTCTTTAGCAATATCTGCAACTTCATTGGTTCCACACAAGGATTTTGCAGGATCAACATATACTATTGAAATGATTTTTCGACCAAGTGTTCCTGATAATTCTGACAATTGGCAAGTGTTCAATGATGATCATCATGTAATCAATTCCTTGCAGACTGCTGATAATTTTGATGACTTGTATTTTTATGGTAGTCAGTATCCTTCAAAAGATGCCATTGAAAGTGGTGATGCAGAAACTGTTGAAAAATTTCTACAATTGAAAGGTAATAAGATTCCTAAGGGTCTTGTGTGTCTTGAAAAGTTGTTTGAGAAGCATGATCGCTATGTCAAAAAGCAACATAAATCAACTGCTAGTACAATGGAGTATGAGCAAGTGAACATTGGAACGTATGTGAATCCAAAGATGATCAACATTGGAAAATGTTTTGATGACTTAAAGTCTTTTCATCCTGAAGAGCTTCGTCATGACATTCCATTGAAGCCAAGTTTTGCTCATTTCCATGAAAAGCAAAGAAATTATACCCAAAGATTTCTGATATCATTTTTTGCTGAAATCCAAAAAATGCTAAAGGCGAGGATAATTTTTCCTATTCATCACTCCACCTGGATAGCTAATATTGTGCCCGTGTGCAATAAAAATGGCGAGATCCTGATATGTGTTGATTTTTAGAGTTTGCATCAAGCATCTTTGAAGGATAATTACCCATTGCCTATCATGGATCATGTCTTACAAGTTGCTACTAGATCCGAAATGATGTCCATGCTGGATGGATTTTTGGGGTATAATCAAGTAGGTTCTTGAGCAGGATCAATACAAGACTGCTTTTACCACGCCTTGGGGTACTTTTGCATATCACATGATGCCTTTTGGTTTTCTAAATGCAAGAGCAACTTTCCAATGTGCAATGGATTTGGCTTTTCAAGATTTTCTTGGTAAGTTCATTGTAGTCTATTTGGATGATCTGAGAGTTTATTCTAAGAAGAATCAAGATCATTTCTATCATTTGCAACAAGTGTCGGAGAAATGTCGCCGACATGGAATTTCCCTTAATCCTAAGAAATTTGTTTGTGGGGTCACTGAAGGTAAGTTGGTTGGGCATATTGTCTCAAGGGAAGGTATCAAGATTGATGCTAAAAGAGTAAAGGCCATTCGTGATCTTTCCCTGCCAACAAGTAAGCCTGTCATGCATTCTTTCTTCGGTAAAGTCAACTTCTTGCGAAGGTTTATTCCAGACTTTTTCGCACAGAATCGTCACATAGTTGACATGATGAAAGGCAAAGCTCTTTTCAAATGGACTCATGAAGGAAAGAAATCTTTTCATGAAATTAAGGAACCCATGGCAAGCGCCCCAGTTTTGGTGTGTTCTGATTACACCAAAGAATTTATCATGTATAGTTATGCATCTGATCATACTTGTTCGACTATATTGATGAAAAAGAATAATGAGGGTGTTGAATCACCTATTGCGTTCATGAGTTACCCATTAAAGGCTCATGAATTGAAATACTCAGAAATGGAGAAGCATGCCTTTATCATGGTTAAAGTGGTAAATTTTTTTTAGATTTTATATTCTAAATTAACATGTCATTGCACTTGTTCCTAATGTTGTTGTCAAGTCAATTCTAACACAACAAGAATTTGGAACTAAAAGGGGCAACTGGGTTGCCAAAATTCAAGAATATGACATGGAAATTAAGCCTACTAAGTTGGTTTGTGGAAAAGGTTTGTGTTAGTTGATCGCTAATAAAAAATCAAATGATGAAGTCGTGCTTGAAAATGAAGGCATGAGTGAAGATCTTCCTGAGGTTTTGTTTGTCATTACTACTAATGAGTGGTATTCTGACTTGGTATATCTTTTAACATATGGTGAGTGTCCTACACACCTATCACACAATTAAAGGCAGACCTTGAAGCTCAAAGCGGTGAATTTTGTCTTATGGGACAATGACTTGTATAAGAAGGGTTTGGATGGAAATTTCCTGCGTTGTGTTGACAAGCAACAACAAGTAAGGTTACTTCAAGCTTTTCATGATTTTGCTTGTGGCAAACACTTTTCTGCTCCTGTCACAACGCACAAAATTTTGCGTGCAAGATACTATTCACCAACATTGTTTAAGGATGCATACAATCAGGTTCACAAATGCGAAGAATGTCATGTGTTTGTTGGCAATCCTAAGCCGGTCGCACTTCCTCTTAACTGTTGGGTGAATATTTTTTCACTACCATACCAATGACAAAATATATGATTCACACACAGCTATGTCGAGAAATTAATCTCTCCTCTCAGCAAGGGGAGGTTTCCTTTGAAATTTCTTCTCTAATTAACAAGAAAATAAAAATATGTGGGTAAGTTTCGGTCATATAACTCTTTTTTTTTTTTTTCAGAGTTTATGTATTTTCCCTCCACTTGTTACAATTCTCTATCACTTATGATACTTAAAGAAATGAACAAACTACTCCAACAAATTACACCAAAACTTGCAATCAAGAAGCACAAAGTCTTTCTTGAATGTAATTATAATTAAGCGAATGATTACAAATGATAAGAAATTTAACTTGTAGCTCAAAGTCTTCAAGTATAAATTCCCAATTCCTTAAACTACAAGTAATAGCAACAATACAAAGTCTACTACTAATCACTTAACATCAGAAAATTTCCCAAATATGTAAACAACACAAAGTTTATTTCCACAATTAGAAAGCTCTTTCATAAACTTTCACAATTTCACCAAAAGATTCAAGATCATAAAGAATGATTATGAGAACTAAACATAAGAATGATTCCAATCACAATCACAATCTTCAGTCCAACACAAAATTTGGAAACTATTGGATTACTATCTTTATTTCCTTCAATCCACTTTTACATACAAAACACAAAGTCAGTCTTGAGATAAAAATTTGGCAGAGTTTTGCTAAGCATAAGAAAGATAAATATTTACAAATGAGGGTTCCCTTTATATAGAAAAAGAGTGGAGAAAAAAGTGGGCACAATTTACTAATTCAACTGCACAGTCCCACTTGACTACAACTTATGCATAAAGAAAATGTGCAGCTGCAAGAAAACTTGCAATGATTAAGAATGCAACTACATGAAAAGAAAGTGTCAAAAAGGGGACACTATATTCATCTTTCTCCTCATTGGAATTTTTGGAATTCCTCGAACTTGACCAAAACAACTTCCATCTCGGCTTTGTCCGACATTGTAGTAGAACTGGTGATGGCGCAAACACGAGAAACTGCATCTTCGGCCTTCATGTATTTCTTTTTTCCATCTTTCAACATTGATGTAAGAACTTCAAAGGTGACTTGTATTTCTAACAATTTATCAAATGCATTCAATGTGAAATCTTGTTCTGTACAGTGATCTGTTGACTCTAAATTTTGCCTTGGAAATGAACAGCCTTATAGGAAATTCAGTGACGGGGGACTTGTTGTGCGGGTTCCACTGAATAACCTCTGGGATTGAGAAGCCGACTCTTCCTTATGGGTTTGGAGGAAAAGGGGAAAGAAGTAAATGTTAAGAACAGTAAATCTAGAATATTGAGGCGATACGCCAGAGCATTTTTTTAAAGACATGAGCATACAAAATCCAAATACATATGATTTTCATAAGCCCATTCAACAATCTACAAGTCTGAATCAGGAACATAACCAAGATACAATTAAATTTCTTTGCAACATAAGGAAATACTCATCATGAATTTACCAGATAACAAGTGCAAAACATAGTTTAATCGACAAAATCTTAGATAGATGTATTCCCAAAGTTATTGGAATTCTAATAGAATAGCACAAAAAAGACCATCAAAGCATACTGAAAGAAGTATCATAAAGGCCGCAGGCACAATTTGAATAACCTTCTCCAGAAAACAGTAATAGTTTTTAAAAGGCTAAAAAAAACCCTACTAAGTAAACTTAATTGTTCTTCAAAAGTTATGAACCCCTTCTAACAGGGAAAAAACAAGCATAAATAGAGCCCCTGGCTCTAGAAAATAGCTCCCAAACATGCCAAAAAGGCATAACCACCCCCGAACAAAAAATCATGTCGTGTCGCCCTCAAGATCATACCCAGCAACACGGTCCCGAAACTTCACTCCTTGCCTGCAATGGTCTTCATACTGTCATGAACCGAAAATATTTCTCTAACCGCGGATAGGCTGCTAGAAAATATTTTCAAACAGAAATGCACCTACCAAAACATGATGGTGTCGGGTAACCGCTTGCTTACTACGCTAAAAGGTGGGCCCCGAAAAGAAACCCAATTAGCACATCTTTCCATTTGTCACCATCGCGCTACTCCAAAAACTGAACGCCAAATATGGACCGAGGGATTAACGTCGGGCCGATAATTGTCTTGTATGCCCTATGCTGCTGGAAAACTAAAAAAGCGAAAAAAGGTAACCCAGCCGAAAACCTTAGTCATGGGGTTTTTAATGTGAACATTTCTTGGCGACTAATAGGGGAAATTCTGCTTGCGAAATATGAGAACCCAAAACTACTGGCTCATAGACCAGACTTCATGCCAAAATGGGACAGAGCAGATCAAAGGCCTGCTGCAAAGGCAACCATTCATCCTCAGAGAGTGTAACTTGCGCCTCTAAATTCTGGAAATACTGATCTAGGAAAATCACTTCATCAAAAGGTAAGGGTACAGGTTTGTCCTGGACCTACTTTAGGAGAGCAGAGAGTTGGGCCAGAGGGTGTAAAAGACACTCCACCTCGGTCACCAAAATAGGATTCCGCAGGCACTGCAGGAAAGCTCTATCTTGTTGCAAATTCTCAATCTGACTTAACATTTGCTCAATCCCTAGCACAGTATCATCCACAGGAAAAAGAGAAGGCATACCCAATGAAACAAACCTCTCTAAATGTCGCTTGATGTTTGGAACTAAAAACTACAAGGGCGCCAGGGCTGCTGAAGCCTACATGAGTATCCTGTGACGGTTTATGAAAAAATTCACCTTTCTAATCAATTGCCGATGGTCAACAATCCCTTTCTCCCTTATTCCCTCATCCTGAGCAGAATACAACAACTGAATAAGACCTTGGGCTATCGGGAACTTAGGACCGATGACAAGCATGAAACTGCTAATGAGGGCATTGGCCTCGGCACAGAGGGATTGCGCGTCACTAAGGAATCTTAACACAGGCTACAAGGAAGGACAATACTGCTTTACCTTTTCCCAATGAGAAACATACAGCTCTGTCAACATGGTCAAAAAATCTGGAGAAATCTGCTGCGGAGGTGGAATGCTCAGTAACGGCAAAATTTCATTATCCTTCGCAACCATCTCCTGTTGGAGCCAGCTGCATTTGCTTTGTTCAATGGCCACTTGATTCTCCAAAGTAAGGATCTTTGCCTCTCCACTCCAGATATCTTGCTGCAACTGTGATGTATGATCTTGTTCATGCCACAAAAGAGTCTCCAACTTTGAAATGCGCTCATCAGATTGTCCAAGACTAGACTCTCTCGCTTTCAGCTCTGCTTCGAAATGTCTTTTCCGCAGACAGTGATACTTGGGCCTCACTCAGTCGATGGGCATAATCCTCTTTTAGAAAGATTTCTTTGCGCAACTGCATCTGGACCTGAGTAACATCCCTAGAGGCAGCCTTTAATTGTTGTATTTCCGCATCCTTCTCTTGCAATTCCTTAAGAGCCACGTTCCTTGTCGCCTCTTGGCCTTTTAGCTGAGAGATCACATTGTTGAAGGCCGACTGCAACTTTCCTTTCTCCGAATTAGCCTGAGCCACCAAGCTTTGCAGATGACTGATTTCTGAGCTTCGGGCTTTATCTTCCTTCCTTTGCTGGGTGAGGGAATCTCAGAGACTAACATTCTCTTCTTGGAGCTTTTCCAGATGATGACTCTTCTTGATAAAATCTGTGGATATGACTTTTGAAGTCTCCTCCATTTCTACTTTGTCAAATGTCGTGGCACTTTGAAGACTAACGCCGATGACTTGTAGCGTGTAATCATTTGGTCTCATATGAGATTCCAGCTTGTCAACCTTGGGAAAAAGATTTGTAAAGTAGAGGCAATCCTTTTGCTCACTGAAATATGTTTGCAAACAAGGGCGGGTTGGACGAGCGCCTTCTTTTTCCTTCTGCTTGCCTGTCTTACACATGCGAGAAGTTCTATCATAAGCAACCTGCTGCTGGAACTCATCTGGATTAGTGATAGCTTGACCTGCAAAAGCTGCACCAGGAGGTATTGCAAAGGGGAATTGCGAAATGGGCCCAGTGAAAACATTCTGGATGGGATGGGCCAGAGCCGACGGGGAAAATAACGAGACAAAGGGGGGAGCCCCTAAAGGGAAAGGGCTTGAGGATGCTACTCTCATAACCTAAGGAGAGGATTCTCCAAAACTTAGCCTATGTGACATGGGGGTTGTTTCTGATGCTAGCGAGGGAAACGCTGCGGTTATGAAAGCCGTGGTCGGGAAAGGGACAGAGGCCTGCGGGAGCACATTTTGGGGATCAATCGGTGTACCTGCCGAGGCTAAAGTGAGAGTGGTAGGGACTGAAGTCTGCATTGCGGTCATGGGGACAGCTGAAGAAACAACCTGAGCTAGAGATGAGGGAAAAAAGGGGCGTACCTAAACAGTGGAAGGCATCGGCCGCTGAAGATCAAAGGGTGTTTCTGGAATTTGAGAGGGCGGGTTTCCTCCTGATGTGCTAGGATATTGCCTCTTCTTCAGAGGGCTCTCGCGGGACTGCTTCTCAAACCGCCTCTTACTAGCCTATGAACGAGGCCTGCGAGCTCCGCTATCCAAAGGAAGGAGAATTTGTGATTCTGGATCTTGCCCTTCGATATTTATAACCTCTACCTCTTTCCCTGCGGCAACCTTGGGAGACCAGTCCCCGTGTGAGGAACTGTCACTTGTCTCATCATCAGATTTATTTACCTTATACCATTCCTATTCAAAATGCTCATCCAGAGGGGCATTTTCAATGCTAGCTCTAGGTTGATTTACCTCTTGTCGATAGACCCAAAAATATTCCCTTTTCCTTCTAGACCAAACTAAAGTCTTCATGTTTCCCAATAATGCCCGAGGGATAGGCTTTGAGGGGTTGAACTTCTACAAGGGAGAATAGAACTTTAGCCATGGGGGGCATCTTAAGATAGGAAAATCATCAGGACCCACATACAGGTTCGGGTCGTCAACCCGGGGGTTCGTGCGCTCTGCCCGTGAATTTCGAGGCTCATGCCTGACAACATTCTTTCTTTTCCTTAAGCAACCATCAAGGTCATAGCTCCAAGAGTCATCAATCACTACAAAACCAAGCTGCACCATCTTTGACATCAGAATTTCTTCTGCAATTATCCTTCTCACTAGAGTGATTGGGCCAATGACCTTGTTATCTTCGGTAATAGAGGTATCATGTTTTCCTACCCCGATGGCTCCTTCAATCGTCACCAACTACCTTGCCATTTCAAGAGCCAAGGTTTGATCAGTTACGTAAGTGGGCAGCCAGAAAGGTTCTTCAGAGAACCCACGCACTCGGATGAAAGAAAAATCAGGGCCCACGAACCAGTCACAAGGAGGGTGCTCATTTTGCATCCAGTTCATCTGGATCAGGTAGAAACAGGCTAATGGCTCATTAGGGATCACTCCAAGGTCTTTAAGCATGGTAGTCATGAACATATCTGAAAACTGATATGAATCATAGGAGGCCAGCAATAGAGGGGTCCAATAGGACACCGACATTATATTTTCAGATTCGTTGTAAGTGGCCAAGCGCATGAACTGCCTGAAGAAAGCCTCATTTTGGTGCAAAAGCAGGTGCACCAATACTGAAGAGAATTTGAAGCACCGCAACTGCTGGAACTTAGATAATTGCTTAATAATGGCCCTGGGAATAGTTACAGAGAAGTCAAAGTGAAATAATTCCCTTTGCTTCCTACATTTGAAGAGAAAACCCATCATGGAGGCTGTGATATCTCGGTCACTATCATGACCACACAACCATCCCAGGGTAGAAGAGATATCCTTGAGGTCGTCTTGCTTTAGATCACTATAGGACAAAGGGAACTTCGAAAGTCTAGCAGACAAACTTTGATTGAGAGTGTTTTGACAGAAAATCAAAGCGTCTCTCCTGGTGCTCAAGAACTCTTCCACTGAAATTTCTAAGAAAACCTTCGTTGCTTCAAAAATCGAGAAGCACATCATCTCCCTAATGGCTTCTGGAGATATGACCAATCTCAGGAGGGAGCCACTGACAGAGCATGAGGTGGGATAAAAAACCTCCGCGCAAGCTGCTACGAGCTTGGGGCAGTATGGGACTGCGAGAACCAAGCATTGAGGAGCACCAGTATTCCAGAATTGCACTGCCACGAATTGGGAGTCAGTTCCGTGATGCAGCATCCTTGAGAAAGCAGCCTCTCTGAGGTTCTTGGGCTGCTTACGAATCTCGGGTTCGAAAATATTTTCCAAAGAATCCAAAACAACAGACGCATTCCGGGTTGTCATTTTAGCCTTGGCCTTTGTTTTTGGATACTCCTTCTTTGGAGGGATGACATGCGTAGAATAAGATAGCTCCTCGAAAACATTAACCTAGAAACCTCCAGGAATAGCACTTGCGGACGTAGCCTCAAAATCCATTATGGGCAAAAAACTTCCTTTCCCTACTGGAAATTTTTTAAAATCGGGAGATAAAACTTGCTCGTCCTCTTTTCTTTAGCTTTTCAAAAAAACAAATAGATAGGAGGGAAGAACTTCAAGCCTGAAATGCAAAATGCGCCTGGATTTTCGCAAAAGCGAAATGTTTAATGGCAAGTACCTGCTTACACGCGTGCCAGCTCAAATTGTTGCTGCAATAAGCCCCCACGGATGAAGGGCACCGCCATTCCTGCTTCCCAAGAATGCCTTTGGCTAGTCTGCCATTACTCGGGGAAAATTCCCTCAGGCAAATCTTTTCTTTGATCGGGAGGATCGACCAGTAATAAAGTTCACGCGAGTTGAAACAGTCCGACGGAACTTGGTATTTAAAACGCGACATAAATGTACATACGCGTGGTTCTTTGCTCATATCCACTTCCCTCTCGAGGTAACTGACAGAACATCAGTATTCTGAGAACAATTCCATTTGCATGACGTGAATTAATGGAGATATGACAGAAACATTGAGATTTGGGAAGGCATGTACTTTGATCATTCGACATCTTTCTGCTATAAATATGTCTTTTCAGACATTCTTTTACCACATTGCAAGCTTTAACGACGAAGCTTCTGTAGAAATAGATACTCCTATTAGGCTCATCAGCAACAAAGCGCAGGTCACTTTCTTGGGAAATATCTCCGATCGGAGGTTGCAGGGGATGACGCGTAGGAAGAATCCTTTAATAATAGCCGCCATCAAATGGATACTTAGAGAGGATTTTGTTGGTAACCCAGACCGATACCGAGTGAATATGGACATCTGCTCGCGATTCATAGCCTCTCTGCTAGATTACGGTCAGTCTAGGTTGCTAGCGACACAGCCGAATCAAGCTCTCTTTTCCGAAGATTACTTGGGCAGACTGGAGAATGTAGTTGCATACTATGTCCCCTTCCGAGGGCTTCCTCTAGCGTCTGACCTGGAGCAGTTCGTCACACTCAATGTGGAGGTGGCTTGGCACCCACTCATCGACGGGCCGAAAACAATGACGTTGTCCTCTCATCAGTATCGCGCTGAGCTTGCCACAAAATTTCTTTTGTGCGTCCATTTGATAGTCCCCGTCTCAAAAGGTACAGACTGGTATACTGGATTTAGGGACTATATCTTCCCAAAAATTTTGGTGCCAGATCAACAACCAAACCTAGTTGTTATTTTCATGCCTGGGGAGCTCGAGAGCATCTTTGACTCTGAGTGGCTGGGAGAAGAGGAAACCTCTAACGTTGATGAGGAAGAGACTAAAGAGAGCCACTGAAGAGGTGACAAACCGTCATCTTGGGTTTGAACAAAATGATATTAGAAAAAGGAGAGGCCAAGAGCCTACCCATTTTGTAATGAAAATAAAAGAATGCTTTTAATATAATTGATTTTTGCTTTTCTCCTTTATCTGTCTTCTCTTCTTTCTCTATTTGCTTTCTTGATTCTAGTTGGAAATAAATAAGATAAATATGCACTATATACATTATATACATTAAAAAGGGGACGAAAAACTTAATGAAAAGGTTTGAGGTGGAAATCGTTAACCGGGATGGGGAGGGGGTCCCCATTCATGTCTTCTAGTCGAAAGCATTGAAACCTTTGCAACGTATAATGAGGAAAGGTCCCTCCCATAGGCAGTCAAACTTGGCGTGCTGACTAGGCTTTGCCGTCTTCTCATTATATTTCAATACGAGGTCTCCGAGGGCAAAAACCAGATCAAAAATCTTTTTACTGTCAAACCATCTTTTGACGACTTCCTGTCTGTCTTGGAGGGTCGTGAAGGCTACCTCCCTTGCTTCTTCTAGCTCTATAATCTCTACCAATCTTATGGCCATGGGGCCGTTTTCGGCGACCTTCATTGATTTTAGCAATTGCAACGTCGGGATCTCTAGCGACATGGAGAAAAGTGCATCTTTTCCGTATACCAGCTTGTACAGGGAATTCTTTAGAATCTTCTTGGGTGTTATGCGGTCCGCCCATAGTGCACTTCTTAGGTGGTGGTGCCACTCCCTCTTGTATTCAGAACCTATCCTTTTAATAAGTCTGATCAAGTTTTTGTTAGTGGACTCAGCAAGTCCATTCCCTTGAGGGTAGTAGTTAGAAGAGGTTTTGAGATAAATACCTTTGCTGAGGGCGAATTGGGTAATTTGTGAGCCTACGAACGCGTGCATATTATCTGATATAATGGTTTTTGGGGGACCGTACCGACACGTCAGATCCTCTAGGAAAGCCAACACCTCGCTTTCTGATGAATTCCGTAAAGGAACGACTTCAGACCATCTGGTGAAATAATCAGTAGTAGTCAGGATCCACTTATGTCTGGCTGAACTTGGGGGGTTGATCATTCCGATAAAATCGAGGCCCCATTAAGTGAAAGGCTCTTCCACTAACACGGGCCTGAGTGGCATTGCAACTTTCTTACTCCTTCCTGTGTAATACTAACACTCTTTACATCCCCTCACTAAATTGTGTGTATCTTTGAACATGGACGACCAAAAATACCCAGATTGAGTAATCTTGATAGCGGTTGTGGGTGCAGAGAAGTGGCCTCCTAAGGAGCCATAGTGGAACTCATGTAGGATTTTATCAGCTTGGCTCCGATCCACACAGTGGAGAAGGACTCCATCAAAATTTGTTTTGAAAAGAGTTCCATCTATTAAGCGGAAACCGCTATTTTGGAGTCTATAAAATCTCCTCTTAGTCGGGGGGAGATTTTCGGGAAAAATCTCAGTCTTCATAAAGTGCTTTCTTTTGTCAATCCAGCTGTTGCTTGGAATATCAGGCATAAACATAACCGTTTCCTCTATGGCCGCTTCGTCATTGCGGGGTTTGCATTCTTGCACTATATATTCACACAGGCCTCTCCTTTGGACGAGCTTTGTTGGCTTGATATCGACATCATATTCCAGGATCATAGTGATCCAATTCGCCATCTTTTCAGTGATGTCGCCCTCCATAATGTATTCCCTTACTGCAGGATGGGCTACGTACACCATGGTTTTATTATAGGCAATGAAATGCCTGAATTTCTTTAGTCCTTTTACGACAGCTAAGGCCTACTTTTCGACAAAGTTGTATCGGGCCTCATATTCCTTGAGAGTTTTTGAATGGAAAGCTATGGGATGCTCTCCTCCCTTTTGGGCATCTTTTTGGGTTAGGACCATGGCAATGCTATGCTGACCAGAAAAAAACATACATTGTGAAGTCCTTGGACATGTCTGGGTTAGACAATACGCGAGTGGAACAGATAGCATTTTTTATTTCATCAAAAGCTTTTTTGGCCTCAGTAGTCCATTTGAAATGTATATCTTTTTTTAACATGAGAGTGATGGGTCTTATTATTCCAGCAAAGTCAGAGATAAAACGACTAACAAAATTGACCTTTCCTAAAAAAGATTGGACTCCCTTTTTGTTGACTGGGAGGGGAAGGTCTTTAATAGCTTTGACTCGGTCTGGGTCAATGGAAACACCCTCTTTTGAAACTATATGCCCAAGTAATTTTCCTTGAGGAACTCCAAAGATACATTTTTTGGGGTTTAAGGAAATCCCAAATTCAAGACATTTTTGGAGGACTAACTCGAGATGATCAAAATGATCCTCCCAGTGTTTAGAAAACACAGTCAGGTCATCTAAGTATATTAAGATGATCTTATTAATTATCTCTTTGAAGGCTAAATCCATGGCCCTTGGAAAGGTTGCTCCAGCGGTTGACAATCCGAAAGGCATCTTTTGGTACGCAAACGTCCTCCACTTAGTGGTGAACGTTGTCTTGTGCTGGTCCTCCACTTTCACACTTACCTGGTTATATCCTAAGAAACCGTCGAGCATTGAGAACATTTCTGATCCTACCACTGTGCTCAGTGATTGTTCCATGGATGGCAAGGGATAGTTGTCTTTGAGAGATGCTTGATTCAGATCTCAGAAATCCACATAGAGCCGGATATCTCCATTCTTTTTTCTAACAGGGACCAAATTTGACACCCATGTACTGTGCTTTATGGGGTAAATGATCCTTGATTCGATCAGCTTTTTCAACTCCTGAGCCATAAGGGATTCAATTTTTGGGTTAACTGATCTTTGCTTTTGCCGGACCGGCTTGGCCTCATTTGCGAGCTCAATGGTATGCTCGATGATATTAGGATCGTATCCCCTTAAATCCTCATAAGACCAAGTCATTGCACCTTCATATTCATCACAGTGTCAGGCCAACTTCTTTCTGTCTTCGGAGGAAACACTTTTTTCTACCTTGAGAACTCTTCCACTACTGATTGACATTTCGGTGTAATCCTCTTTGTGTGCTATGAGCTTCCGCTTATCCTTCTTAGCATCCTCATGGTCAAACAGGTTCTCTAAGGTTATCAAACGATTAGGGAGCTTATTGGATCTTAGCTGGATGACCTGATTCCCGTAAGCTTCTTTTATCTTAGGTTGTAGCTGATCAACAAATTCACCCGAGCTTTGGATGAACAAAGCGATCTATTCATCGTTCTTGAACACTTGCCAGTAAGTATCATTATCAGGGATAGCCGGGCGGACAACCACGCTGACTGCTTGGGAGCCGGTTAGGAAGTTCGTAGCAGGATCAAATTGTGCTCCGATGGTGGCCATTTGGTCCGCTGTGGTATTTAGTTTCTGAGGAATGCTTATGATATTGAAAGCATAAAAAATTTCTATTAGATCCCACACTCTAGCACGGTAAGACCTCATGTGGACATGCTTGGCATTGGATATCCCTCGAACTTGATGAACCACCAGCTCACAATCGCCAAGGACTTTCAATTTTTTAATTCCCATCCTTTCTGCCATGTTCAAACCTTAAATCAGTCCTTCATACTCCGCTTCATTATTTGAGCATGCAAATTGCAAGCGGAAAGGCTTTAGGATTTGATTGCCCGAAGGGGGAGTGAGACAAATCCCCGCTCGGGAGCCCATCTTGCATTTGGCGCTGTCGAAGTGTAGGGTCCATAGTGCCGAAGACAACTGCTCTTCAGAGAACAGATCCTTAGTAAGCTTTGGGATGATCTGGTTTTCTTCAAAAATGCAATAGGTACCCAGGCTGGTGGCATGGTAGTTAGAGAAGGGGTCCGAATCTATGAACTCATTCAGGAAGGCTTCTTGCTCAGGCAAAATTTCTCCCATTACTTCTTCATCTTCTAAAAGCTCTACCACCTTTTGTTCATCATTTGATATAAAGGTGTGGGTAGGCTTGAAATTAATCAAGGCTTGGTCAGCTGTATGTTCAGCGTGAAGGGGTTCTAAAAGGATTTCTAGCTTGGCGATGTGTTGGGTATGGAGGATGAGATGGGACCAATCTAGGGACATATATCCTCCTATTTTAGTGGTAAAATCTCGAGAAAGACAGAGTCCAAAAATAGGAGGGATATCAATGATTTCTACTTCTTGAGACATCGTCACACTTGGACATGCAAATAATGTTAGGGGGAGGTTTTTGATGAGACCTACTGTCTGAACCCTGTTCCCATCGAGCTGCATGAACCCTTTATTCAAAGGGTCATACCTGATGTTTAATACTTCAACAATTTGCTTAAGCATGACAATAGTGCTAGCCCTGAAATCTATCATGGAGTTATGCAAAAGCTTATCTCCAACTATAAGGGTAAGGCAGAATGGATTTGGCTTAGGCTTACCTTCTCCTTGGGTAGCAGGGGGCAAGCCTTCATTTGTCAATACGACTGGAGAGTGCGCTTTGCCTGCTACTGGTCGGAGACCCGTTCTGTCAGTCTGAAGGGATTACAGAGCTATTGTACTTGCGTCTTTTTGGTCATGAGACAATGCCTCTCTTAGTTTGTTCTTTTGCTCTAGAATACTCAGGAGATCCCATAGAGAGACATGAGATGGGGCCTTCTTCAACTGTTCAACCACATCCAACACCTAAGATGTGAGAACCTTCAACTTATAAGGGAAGAACTCTTTTCTCGAGTAGGCAGAATTAATGATCGGTGGTTCAGGGGGGCTGTTCGCATGCACTGATCTCATACTGCTGGTGCTTTCCCCCGTCAAACACCTTTTAGAGTGAAGATTGTAATTTGAGTGCACGAGAGGGGTTCCATCCTTTGGGGTGATTGTGCCGTTGGTCAGCATTGTGTCCTCTTCCTTCATCCATGAAAAAAGCGCATGATCAAGGGCGATCTCTGCTTCTTGTTGTAATGACATCCCTTGCATCTGAGCGACAAAAGCTGCATTGTCCATACCCGAAGATGTATATGCAGACTCCTTTGGCATCATGCCTAAATTCCTTTGTTCTGCAACCCTCTGCTGCAAATTCCCTCTTGGGCAATTCCTCGGAGTATGAGCATTGTTGCACGGGAAACACCAAGAGTTGGTGTCGTCTGCCAAGTTATTTTGACCCACTGTCAGTTCCCTACTAGTGGTTGGGTAGACAACCTGCAACAAATTGGGGACTGGGACTATCTGGCCATTCGACGGAGGAGGTTTATCAGCATGATGATTCGTGTGCTGGTACAAAGGTCGATTCGCTTGGAAATTTTGCTAAAAAGGGGACTTGGCGGGCGAAACCTGGGCTCTTTTTAGGTTGACAATTTCATTGGAGAAGGATCTTAGGAGATTCTTCATATCACTAACTTCAGCAGCCAAAGAGGCGATTTGGGGAGTAGGGAACGAATACATAGACTATGGAGCAAACATACTGGGAGTGGCCTCTTCTATGACTTGGGTGGATATTTCAGGGAATACTGGCATTATAGGGTGAGGGGCTAGCTTTCTAGTGTTGATAAGGTTGTTTTCAGCTTGGATTGCTATATCAAATACTCGCGGAAGAGTATTACCTCCTAAAGATTGAATGATCATTGATATGTCATAATTGAAAGCTTTTAGATAGAATACGAAAGCCATATCCGTCGGAGGGCGAGCAGACAACGGTATCTTCTGCCAGGTTCGTTGAAACCTCAGATTAAAATCGGTTAGTGCTTTGGTCGGAGCCCTCTTTATTGTGATGAGTTGGTGCATTAAGGACGATCTGTCAGCTTTATCCGAGAATCTCTAAAAGAAACAATCTCCCAGCTGATCCCAATTTGCTATAGTGCTGGGGCCTAAGGATCTGAACTAGTCCAAAGCTTTTCCTTTGAAAGAGGCTACGAGAAATCTTAGAGCCACATTCTGTTAAGTGATACCATGAATAGTGTAGACAATGACTACATCTTGCAAATGCTCCCCAGGAGTTTTATGACATTCTCCTGTGACCTTAGGAATGACCTTAAGCGTAGCTGCAAGGATGGCTCCCCAAACCACGGGTGGAATTGGGGGAATGAGGGGGCTACCATTATCCTAGGTCACAAAATTTCTGGGGGGAACTTGTGCCATCACATCGTGTATGACTGCGGGAAAACTCTGAGAAGATGAAGCTGTGGCTGAATGGGCGGTCACCAATGGAGGAAAAAGAAGGTGAGGATTTAAAATTGTTTGACTCCTGGTGACAGGCTTATGACTCATAAAATATCTTAGAGATATATTTGAAGTAATTGGTCCCACCGGGCGTGCCAGAAAAAGAACTTTTGACTCTAAATTTTACCTTGGAAACGAACAACCTTATGGGAAATTCAGTGACGGGGACTTGTTGCATGGGTTCCACTGAATAACCTCCGGGATTGAGAAGCCGACTCTTCCTTATCGGTTTGGAGGAAAAGGGGAAAGAAGGAAACATCAAGAATAGTAAATCTAGACTATTGAGGCGATACGCCAGAGCATTTTTTTAAATCCATGAGCATACAAAATCCAAATACATATGATTTTCATAAGCCCATTCAACAATCTACAAGTCTGAATCAGGAACATAACTAAGATACAATTAAATTTCTTTGCAACATAAGGAAATACTCATCATGCATTTACCAGATAACAAGTGAAAAACATAGTTTAATCGACAAAATCTTAGATAGATGTATTCCCAAAGTTATTGGAATTCTAATAGAACAACACAAAAAAGACCATCAAAGCATACTGAAAGAATTATAATAAAGGCCGTAGGCACAATTTGAATAGCCTTCTCCAGAAAATAGTAATAGTTTTTAAAAGGCTAAAAAAACCCCTACCAAGTAAACTTAATTGTTCTTCAGAAGTTCTGAACCCCTCCTAACGGGGAAAAAACAAGCATAAATAGAGCCCTCGGCTCTAGAAAACAACTCCCAAACATGCCAAAAAGGCATAACCACCCCCAAATAGAAAACCATGTTGTGTCGCCCTGAAGATCACACCCAGCAAAAGAGTACTGAAACTTCACTCCTTGCCTACAATGGTCTTCATACTGTCATGAACCAAAAAGATTTCGCTAACCGCAGACAGGCTGCTAGAAAATCTTTTCAAATAGAAATGCACTCGCCAAAACATGACGGTGCCGGGTAACTGATTGCTTACTGCGCTAGAAGGTGGACCCCGAAAAGAAACCCAATCAGCACGTCTTTCCATTTGTCACCATCGTGCTACTCCAAAAATTGAACGCCAAATACGGACCGAGGGAGTAACGCCGGACCGACAATTGTCTTGTACGCCCTGTGCTGCTAGAAAACTAAAAAGGCGAAAAAAGGTAACCCAGCCGAAAACCTTAGTCACGGGGTTTTTGATGTGAACATGATCTACTAGGGAAATAAATTCTTGTATGATGGCATCACTGGTCAAAAAGATTTTGATTATCATTATATAAATAACAAGGAATTTCAGCTACCCTTACTGAAATAAGATCAATCTCATCATCACCATCCTTCTCCCGATCTAGTTCCATAATCATTGACCTTATTGTTTCTTTCTTATGATACAATAATTACATAATCTGGATGTATTTCTCTCTTGTTGGAATTACTTTATTTTCCACAAGAACGTCAATTCTGAAATCCTCTATTTTACCCCAAAGAGTTACGCTTTTTTCGATATCTTCTACCTCTTGAGATAAGGAAGTTTTGACACCTTGCATTTGACTTTGAATACCTTCAAAGTCAGTCAACAACTTAATGGTTGAATCTAGAAGATGGGAACCTTCTGATTTCAAACGAGCAATCCACTCATCCACTACTCGGCCCTTGACGCCCACCTGTTCCACCTTCTTGAGAGCCTCAATATCCATTGAAGAAAAAATTGGCTCAATTTCCTAGGAAGATTGTGTGACCTTGAGAAGCACATTGGTCAACTACTCATATTTCTGCTTTAATTCATTCTTTTTCATCTCTTTCTTGATCAAATCTTCGCATAAGAGAATTAAAAGCAGTTTGAGAGTCTAACTTGACACTCTCATGTGTCTCCACTCCAAGTTCTACAGTCTGCATAATATAATATCTAGGTTGAATATTATCTTTATTCTTGTTTGAAGATGGCACCGCAACCTCAACATATTTCCTTTTGGTAGTAGGATCTACCAGCACCCGAGAAACAGTCTCTGGCTTTTTAGTACTTTTGGATTTGGAAGGAGCCAATTGTTCAAAATCAAATTCATCTGGTGAAATTACCCATTTCTTTCTTTTGGGTGCTACTATATCCATCCATAATGGTAATTTTGTGCTGGTGGATGGAGTTGTGGCCTCCTTCTGAATATCAACCAATATCTGAGGAACATTCTGACTTGAATTTGCAACGGTTGTAGATGGAATTATTGGTATCAAGGTTGCAGTGACCAATAGTGTTTCTGTTGATGGAGCAATAGTAGCCGTTATTGATACCTCCTTGGAAACAACTATGGATGGAAATGTGGATGGTGCACTAGTGGCAATAACGGTACTCACACTGAGTGGAACCTCAACTATGATTATTGTGGAAGGTAAGGCCACCATCTGTTGCTCTGTAAATGCTTGCTCCATAGATTCAGTAAAATCCAAAATTGAAGACTCAATAATGGATGAGGGAACATCATCAAAACTGGAGAGACTAGACAATGTAATATACTGTTGATCACCCTCCCGTTGTGGTATTTCCATATTCAACCCTTCATTATTTTGTTCCTCTTCTTCTTCATCTGAATCAGATTTAACAAAATGAATAATAACCTGTGTAGGAGTTGATACCTATGAAGTTGACGGAGTACCACTTTCACCTTAATGAGCTAGTTCTTCAACCTGCATTTCCTCTTCATGAGGAATTTCTCTTTCTTCTTATTCTTTTTCTTTCTTAGTCTCTTCAATAGCTTGCTGCTCATGATCCTTTGTTTGTGTCACTCATACTACTAAAGAAGATTCACCTTTCTTCGACCCTCTGATAGTGAATATGACTTTAGGTCCTTTTCCCTTGGATTGAATCGAAGGGCTCGATGGAGATGCTTGCACATTTGCTTTGCTTTTGGTCCTCAATTCAGCTGTAGTTGTTTTACCAACTCGACCATCACTGTTATCGTCATCACCAAAACTGGCAGGAAGCTGCTTCATTATGATCTTCTTCTTCAATAACCATGCATTAGTATTGCCCAAAATAGGGGCAATTCTTTGAGTAATGGACTTACTTTACTTTTTTGACCATTGAATAGGTGGCAATGGGGAATCAACAATCTTCCGTTCAAAATAAATTGGATCCACTATATCATCAGTATCCTCCATTGTCATCGGGATTTTAGCCAAATCCAGATTTTCAATTTGCTTCAATATAAGGCGACTGAAATCCATCCTCCTCAGATCCTCTTCATCCTGAAAATTAGCCCATACATCTTCAAACCTATATACATGAGTGTAACTTCTTTTAAGCTTGTTCTTCATTCCACAAAAATCAAAATTATTTTGGGCTTTGAATCTCCTCATGGTGTTCCATTGCATCTCTTCTTCCATATTCTTGGCCTTTGAGTTGGTCATCACTGAATATCGGCCAATAGCTTCTGGAAACTTTAAGCTAGTCTTATGAGCCTGTGACTAATTTTCATGCACATAGATCAATTGCCAACATAACTCCATGAGTACAATCTTATCAAATCGATATCTTGGCAAAATGAAAGGTTCACTTGTGAAACATCCTATGTGGATGTAAGTGAACGTAGGAAATTAAAGAAAGACACAAGCAAAATGAGAAACCTTATTGTATGCTACTTCTGAAAGTCTCTTCTTTTGTAAGTCTTTATCAAACATACATTTCCATACAACAAAGAAGGCATCATTGACCCTTCTAAAATGACTTCCTTGATTATTGATTGTGAGCTGATCATAATAGTTCCAAATATGTACTAACCTTCTATCGCCCTTTGTAGACAAACCTGGATATTGCCTCATACAGGTGGCTACATGCACAAGGTATGAGGTCATGTAGAACTTTAGTGTTATTTTGACTTCTTTCAATTGTGTACAAAGCGCATCACTAATCTTCTCACCCCAATCTATCTTGGTAGTTTCCTTTTTGACTATGTTCATATAATAACACATCCAATTTTAAAAATAATGAGAATCTTGTAAACCCTTTACTCGTGCCAACATAGTAACCATATCATTGCATACCTCATTGAAATCACTTCTATGAAAGTATTTTAGCCATCTTGTAGTGGTGGAACCCCTAGCAGAATATAGGAAAATTGTATTGATCATTTTCTTATACTTTGTTTCATTTTTCTCATAATATTCTTGAGTACTTTCTTGAGTAATATCAGCTACTTCCTCAACTGGAGAGCCTTTGAATACACTGTTAAAGAAAACACTATCTAATGTCATAACAACATTCTGGTTGGCATCCTTTACTTGTCTTGTATTTGGATCAAAATGATCTGCCACTGCAAGTACAAAGTCTGGATCATGAGGTGCGACTGGGAATGAAGCATATTTGTGGAGCTCTGATTTGATCAAACTTGACATATGTGAAAGAGCTTTCTCAACTCGATCAATGAACTCCTACATGTCCAAATGACCAATTTTTGTATCCCTTATCTCCTTGACATTGGAGTCAATTGAGCTTTCTGGAAACATATTTAAGTATTTATCATATTTGTACTTCATCTTTTTAACCGATGACTTGTTTGGTGATGACTCTAACTGACTTGAGGAAGGCTCTAATTTGCCTTGAGTAGGCTTGACATTTGCAAAGTACCACATCCAACACCGATGATTAGCATTTTGAAAATCATCACCATCAAAAAAGAAAATTTTATCAATTGGAACAAGAATCCGGAGCTAAACTAGACTTACAAAAAAAGATTATAAAAAATTGGTAGGTTGGAGAAAAAAGCCCGACATGTTAGTTAAGGGAAAAACTCAGTTTGGTAGGTCGGAGAAAAAAGTCCGACCAACACTCTAAAGACCTGGGAAGTTATATTGACACATCAGACTTTAAAGAGTCCGATGTGTCGACTGAAAGTCAGTCGGCTAACATGTCGGGTTTTAAAAACCGACCTGTCAGTTGAGGAAAACACAAAAGTTGACAAGTCAAGTTTTAAAACCTGACATGTCATTTGGGAAGTACATGATCTACTAATGTGTCGGGTTTTAAAACCCAACCTATAAGTAGGAAAGAACAATCTGTTAACATGCCGGACTTTAATGTCCAATATGTTAACAAGAGAAATACAACAATGCTAATATGTCAGACTTTAAAGTCCGACATGTTAATAGAGAAACCTCAATATTGGGCTTTAAAGCCCAACATGTTAGTAGGGGAAACAATAAACAACTAGCATGTCGGGATTTAAAGCCCGACATGTTAGTAGGGGAAAGAACATCTCTTGCATGTCGGACTTTTAAAATCTGACATGCAAGAAGGGGAAAAACAACATTCCCCTCGCATGTCAAGGTTTGAAACCTGACATGCAAGGGTAAAAGGAAAGAACAAGACAAGGAGATTAGGGCATCGGATTTCAAAATCCAACATGCCCTAATCCTCAACAAAACACAAAAATATCGACGCACACACACAAACCCTACCCTAAGTAGAAACAAAAACGTGAAAGGAAAAGAAGAGGGGAAAAAGAAAATACCGGGAAAATGATTTGACTTTTTCGATGAAGGATTCATGAAAACAATCACCAATTGCGAGACAAAGATGAAAAATGCAAGGAGCAGACGAGAGGGGAGCCAAGACATGAAGAAAATGACTAAAAATGAACTTAATACCAAATTAAAAACCCCTAAAACCCTAATTAATAAAACACAAACTGTAATAAATGTAGTACAGTCTGACAGGTCAAACTTTATGTTAGTCACAATACGACTCAACTGTAGAGTCCGACCTGTCAGTCAAAAACTAATAACTCACTAACTTCTAAATGACCAAACATAAAGAAGAAAGACGAAAAGCGACTAATCGACGAAGTCAATTAGCCTTTCCCGGAGGATGTGAGGTACGAAACAAATCAATGTCGTAGGGTTGCCTCATGATTTCAGTGACACTGAAATCGAGGACAACAAAGCTAAGCACAATAATTGGATTATTTCCTTGTTGAGTCTAGATGTAATTGGATACTTAGATAGAATGATGAAATGCAAGAACTAGAGCCAATGATTTAAAATTGATAGTAATTGACATAAACAACAAGTTGTAGAATAGATATGCAATCTCTAAGTACAGATCTTGAAATAGGAATAACCCGTGTTTGTAATTTCAACCCAAAAGTGTCGGATTATGTCAATAGGTGACCTAGTATTGAAGGTGTTTGATGCAGGTATCAAAAATAGATTCGAGATTAAAATGTCACTCAAAATATCCCTAAATTTTTGTCAAAAAAGTGTCACACTAACAACAATTGCCATTGCCCAAGATTTTTTTCCTTCTTGAAAGTCTGGATCTCTTTGTCTTACTTTGCACTTTTTGAATCTATAATACTTCTCTGCTAAACTTGAAACCTGCATAGATCTAAGAGAGAAAAATTGTGTTGGGTTTATAGGTTTTGCCTAAGTCAAACCCTGGGTTTGGAATTAATGATCTATTATGATGAAAAGATAGAAAAGAGAGCTTACCCTTGCAGGCAAGATGATAGATCTAGAATGAAATTTTGAATTAAAATGTTATACCTTTACCCATGAATCTCCTTTGCCTTGAAGTCTTCATTAAAGGTCGACGTTTCTAAGTGGAAGATATTGCATGCCTTCACATAAACTTGATCATGAATGCTTGAAAATCTGAATACTTGACCTTTCCTTCATTGCCTTGAAGATGTTTGATTTCTTGCTCAATTAAATTTCTTGGTATGAAGTGAATTCCTTGATGAGAGATGTTTCAAATGAGGGGATAAGACTTTCTTTTATACCTAACTTCACGAAACGTGTTCAAAATTTCAAAGAAGGCTAACATCAAGAGCATTTTCATACTCAACTTTTTACTAATATTAGAGGGTTCAAATTTGGGCCCCTTTTGGTTGGACTATGGTTCTAGGTTCCCTAGTACAAGGGGACTAAAGCGCTAGGAATCCTATTCCAAGAGGAATAGGGTACTAGGCACCCTAGTTCAGTCTTCTTGGGCTGGAAGAGAGGAGAGTGCTAATCTCCCAAAATCAGACTGTTTGAGTAGAATCATGCATAATCAAATACAACGAAAGAGAAACACTCAAGTGAGAGCCAAATGTGTATAATGATATAATTTACGATACCACATTTATCTCCCTCTTTAGTGGGAGTATGACTTCATGCTCACACACTCAATAAAGTTTAGAAAAGCATCAAAATACTTTCACCAATACATTAAAGAGATAAGAAACACTAACCCCCCAAGGACTTAGGATCTCATTGATCTAAAACATCAAGATAAAATAAGAAACAATAGTCAAACACATGAAGCATGTGAGAAATAAGAAGAGATATGGTTTCTAGGTCTAGTAAGGAGCTTCTTACTATGAGCCATAGGAGAAGAGGTGTGACTTCTTGGTCTAGTAAGGAGTTGCTTACTATGAATCATGTTAGCACAAAGAGAGATTACAATAAAAACCTCAATTTTCTAAATAATCTAACAAAAACTCGACTACAAGATGGGTATTGCAGCATGTACCAACACAAAGATTATGAAACAAAGCTTTGACTTGCAAAGAAATTTGAACAAAACTCGATTGCAAAATGGATGTTGTAGCATGCACCAAACATATCATGGTGTGTGATCAAAGTGTAAAAACTAAACCTCATGGTGTGTGCACAAAGTGTAACATATAGCAGAGTGTATGCCCTCATGTTAAAGTGATTACATACACCTTACCATGAGTAATTTCTTTAAGGTAGCATGCATGCATCTAAAATACAAGCATGCCACAACAATCAAAGATGATGGTCACAAAATATGAAAGAGCACATAATGGATCCACTATCTGGGGTCAATATGTGCATCATATAAGTCACATATATCAAGTATGATTGTTCTGATTAATCTCATCCCCCAAAGGTAGTGGAACTACGGGCACAATGGAAGAAGAGAACATAATATGAACAACAAAAGTATTTTTGGGTCAACATGGAAAGAGACCAAAAAGATCTCAAGGCTTTGCATCGCCCCAAGTACATAACACAAAAGCGCGTTTACAACAAAATCATATTTATGACACAACATGTATACAACGTATAGAAGAAGCGAGATATAAATAGAGGAATTCCATGACAATGTTGGTCTCTTCGTACAATTTGATCACACACCATGATATGTCGATGCATGCCGCAACACCCATTTTGTAGTCAATCTTTGTTTAGATTACTTTACAAGTCAAGGCTTTGTTTTGTAATCTTTGTGCTTGGTGTATACTACAACACCCATTTTGTAGTTGAGTTTTGGTCAGATTATCTTAGAGAAAACTAAGTTTTTGCTTTTTAATCTCTCTTCGTGCTAACATCTCATAGTATGCATCTCTTTACTAGCCCAAGAATTCATATCTCTCTTTTCTCATAGGGCTCATAGTAAGTAGTTCCTTACTAGACCTAGAAGCCATATTATCTTATCTTCTCATCATTTGTTGCTTCCTTTATCTTGATAAATAAACTGATGAGATCTTAAGTCACTAGGGACTTCATGTTCCTCATCTCTTTAATGTCTTGGTGAAAGTTTTTTGATGCTATTATTCATTTGGGCCTCACTTCAATGTTTCTACTTGAAGAGGGGAAAACAGATTTGAAGGTCAAATGATCAAAACATAACGAAATAAACATGCATAATGCTAAAATATCATTAAAAGGCCATTTCACCTTGCTATTTTACCTTCTCCTTCGGATTGAGCTTGATGAAGTGAAGGCGCCCCTTGATAATGCTCCACTTGATGTGCTCCTTTGATTGCTGGATGTGGATGGCTCTCTAATGTTGTACACAAATGGAATGGATTTGAAAAATGATAAGGATGAGATGATCAACTTGCCAAGATGATTTCCTGGGCTCAAAAGGGCAACATAAACTTACTGGATTTCAAGATGTTTAGAATGAAGGGATGGAGCCCTATTTATAGGAAGAGGAAAGGAAAACGAATGGCTAGGATGAATTCGAGATGAAGGGCTAAGATTTACTTGTGAGCTCACACAAGGTCCAAGAGAGGGTGTGGAGACCAAGAAATATGCCTTAAAGGCATTTCGTATCTCCACACTCCACAAGATGCATTGGAGGAATTAAAAATTCTCCAAAAAAGGATATTATGGGGATTGGAGGAATAAAAAAGAATTAAAAATTCTTTGGGAGAGGGAATGCCTAGAGGAATGTGTGATTTCGAAAATCTTACATTCACCTAGGAAAATATCATTTAAAGCTAGTAGCTGGATGAAAAGGACAAAGAGTTGACTTTGTGGCTAATCATGATGATTAACCATTAACGACTCATTAGGAGGGGGATTAGAGGAAATGTTAGGTGGGATTAATATTTGTAGGAGAATTTGACTAGGAGAGAGAATGAGTGGAGGGAATAAAAAATTAGAAGAATAATGTTAAGTGAGTTTAGGGAGTTTCTAGAAGAATGAATTAAGAAGATGATTTGAAATTAATTAGCTAAGATGAGGATTTGATTTTTTTAGAAGAATAAAGAAAGGGATTGATTTATTAAATAAATCAATCATATGCTATAGTGACAATATTAATTATATTTAATTAATATGGAGAGGAATTTTAATTAACATAATTAATTAATTAATTATGCGAGGAATTAAAAATAATTAAAATAATTATTTTTAAGTGTCTACATTTTGCCCCTCTTTGAAGTGAGGTGTGATGACACATTGATTCAAAGAATAATCTTGTTTTGATGTTGATATTGGTTTGATAGGATGCCCCGACTCTTGATTGATATATTATGGTATGGTGATGTCCCCTCGGGAGATCAATTGAGGTATTTGATCTTTGGAGTTTTGGCGAAATTGATATCCCGATAGATTTGATTCGATTCGATTGATAAGATCTAGATTCAGTCTGGTTTCAAGAAGAATTCATCCTGTATAAGACAAAGATGATCAAAGTGTCTGGTTTCAGGAAGGATTCATCTTGTATAAGACATGATTGATCACAATATCTAGTTTTAGGAAGGATTCATCCTGTATAAGACATGATTAGAGTGTCTGGTTTCAGGAAGGATACATCCTGTACAAGACATGACTGATCACAACGTCTGGTTTTAGGAAGGATTCATCTTGTATAAGAAATGATCGGAGTGTCTGGTTTCAGGAAGGATACATCCTGTATAAGACATGACTAATCACAACATCTGGTTTCAGGAAGGATTCATCCTGTATAAGACATGATCAGATCACAACGTCTGGTTTCAGGAAGGATTCATCCTGTATAAGACATGATTGATCACAACGTCTGGTTTTAGGAAGGATTTATCCTGTATAAGACATGATCAGAGTGTTTGGTTTCAGGAAGGATACATCCTGTATAAGACATGACTGATCACAACGTCTAGTTTCAGGAAGGATTCATCCTGTATAAGACATGATCAAATCACAACGTCTAGTTTCAGGAAGGATTCATCCTGTATAAGACATGATCAGAGCGTTTGGTTTCAGGAAGGATACATCCTATATAAGACATGAATCAGAATCAGAATTGATTATGTGAGGAAAAAAAAAATAGAGGAAGAAAAATTAAGGTGGAAGGGATAGATGAGGAACAAATATGAAGCAGTTGTGAGGTATTTGGAAAGAAGAATACGAGATGCGAGACCACGAAGGAAAATGGGGGCAATTGAGAACTCCATGGGATTATTGAGTTTAGGATTTGATGGAATAATGGTGAGATTTTGTGCACAACAAATGTGGAGAGCCAACCTAGTTTGATGTTGCCTTGAGTGACTTGCACCATTGATTATAGAAATTAGGATGCCATGAGAAATGCAGGGCGTGGACTGACTCTGTAGACAAATGGGAATTTCTTGCACACAACAATGCAAGTGTTAAGAAACACTAATACAAAGTTGTGGGTTCATGCAAGGAAACCCTCAAACACACCGATACCTCTTGTACACGAGAAGGTAAGTGTTGATAAATACTAGTACCAGGTCGCCGATTTATACAAGAAGGATCCAAAACATGCCATACTATGAAATATGCCCCAGTATGCACCTATCATAACGTACCTGGATATGGAAGAACCCAGGCAGTCGTAGGGCAAAAGATGCAAGCATATATGAAAAGATCCAACAAAATCTAACAAGTCTCTTCCTTGCGGCCACATGATACCTCTTGCCAAGAGTAGAACTAGGATGGACTTGGGATTGTTTCTCAAGACTTCTTGAAGCTTACACACAGAGGCATAAAATCTCAGTTTCAATGGGACATTCCTTGTTCATGACTTAGGCGAAGACTTCATCATCATACGCATGTTTTATTGGGAGGTAGAAAAGAAGGAATGTTGCGCATGGGTGAGCTGGATGGCAGATGATTTGTAGTATCGACATGATAGACAGTGGATCTGGTTATTTACCTTGGCGTCTGCATAGAGGTTTTCACCAAGGTACTTGTCCATAGCGCCACCAAGTGGTTTTCACTAATGGACGAATTGTTTTTTCTTTCTTTTTTTAATTTTTTGTGTCATAAGGTGCCTGTTTGCTAGGTTTTCACCAAAGTGATGATTTTTTCAGAATCTTTTTCTCATTTTTAAAAAAAATTTTTTGTTGATTTTTTTTTTTTTTGACAATTTAATACTTTCTGAGGACTAAGCTTAAAATCTTTTGAGGTGCATGATATTCATTGGATCATCCAAAGGATCGCCTTCAAGAGTAGCCAACTAATAAGCTCCTAATCCATATTTTGCTGTGATTACATATTGTCCAAGCCAATTAGGCTCGAACTTGCCTTTCTTTTCTCTTTCTTGTAGATTTTTCTGATTTTCCATGAGGACAAGATCACCAACTTGGAATTCTCAGGTTCTGACTTTTTTATGATAACTCATTCGCAGACGGTTTTGATATACCCGAAGATGATTCAAGGCCTTGAGGTGCCTTTCATCTAACAATTCTAGCTCTTGTAAGTGGGCAATTCTGTATTCTTCCTCTAGTAGGATGTTTTGCAGCGATACCCTTAGAGAGGGGATCTCGATCTCAAGGGGAAGGATGGCTTCAGAACCAAATACTAGGGAATAAGGAGTGGCGCCTGTGGGGGTGCAGATGGAGGTGCGGTAGGCCCACAATGCAGGATGGATTTGGAGGTGCCAATCACGGCCTGCTTCATTGACTGTCTTTTTGAGGATTTTTATTAGGGTTTTATTAGAAGCCTCAACTTGGCCATTGCCTTGGGGGTAATATGGAGTGGAGAAGCGGTGTTGGATGTTGAATTTTTAGCAGAGTTCTTTGACATCCTGGTTCTTAAATTGTTTACCATTATCTGTGATGATAACTTCTGGGATGCCATATTGGCAGATTAGGTAGTTCAGGATGAATTTGGATATTTGCTTGCCGGTGGTAAAAGTAAGAGGGATAGCCTCTACCCACTTGGTGAAGTATTCGGTGGTGGTGATAATGAATTTATGTCCGTTGGAAGATGAAGGGTGGATTTTCCCAATGAGATCGAGCCCCCACTGCGAGAAGGGCCATGGTGTAATGAATGGCTGCAATTCTTGTGACGGTGCATGAATCTTGTCGCCATGCTGCTGGCAAGGGATGCATTTCTTCACATAATTGTATGCATCTTCCATTTTAGGCCAATAGTATCCTGTTCTCAAATTTTTTTTAGCCAATGTGAGTCCACTTGAGTGTGTCCCACAGATACCCTCATGTACTTCGCGTAATGCCCATTCTGCTTCTTGTTTATCTAAACACCTTAGGAGGGAACCATCAAAATGCCTTATGAACAAGGTGTCTGCAAGGATGGTGTAATGGGCACATCGGCGAATGAAGGTTTGCTGTTGGGTTTTGGTGAGGTGTGAGGGAATGGTGTTGTCTTTGAGGAAAGCGAAGGTTTCTTGGTACCAAGGGGACTCAGGACCAACGAGAACACACACCATTTCAAACTCTAGTAGGTCGTATGCCGGTATAAACAATTGCTCAACCAAGAACTCACACTTCTGACTGTGTTCTGGCATTTGAAGGAGGGAGCCAATGGTGGCCATTGCATCTGCAACCCTATTGTTTGTTCGTGGGATTTGGTCAAACTTGATTGCCGTGAAATGTTGCTTAAAATCTTCAACCATGGTATGGTAGGGAAGGAGTTTATCATCTTTTGTCTGGTATTCATCATTGACTTGTTTTATGACGAGTTGGGAATCGCCATAGACTTGTAATTCCTTTATTTTCCAGTGGATAGTCAAGCGTAAACCTGTGATGAGGGCCTCGTATTCTGCTATGTTATTGGTACATGCAAAGGCTATCTTGTATGATTTGGGGATGCCATTTCCTTGAGGTGTGACCAATAATATTCCTGCCCCCGATCCATTTTGAGTGTAGGAGCCATCAAAATACAATTTCCATGTGGAGGATGTGGTAACAATCATAATGAACTCATCTGGTAATTCTGTGAGAAGAGGATGGTCGCCTGGAAGTGAAGCTTCAGCTAATTGATCTGCAATGACTTGTCCCTTGATTGCCTTTCTATGTCAACATCGCTTAAGAGCATGACCCATTTGGCGGTTCTGCCAGTGAGAGAAGCTTTGGACAAGAGATATTTAAGTGGATCAATTTTAGCAGTTAATTTTGTCTTATTATTTAGCATATAGTGTCGTAGTTTCTGTGTGCTGAACACTAATGCCAAACATGGTCTTTCAATGGGGGTGTAATTGAGTTCATATCCTACCAACATCCGACTAATGTAGTAATGGCGTGTTCCTTCCCTTGATCATCTGTTTGCGCCAATAATGCTCCCAATGTCACTGCAGTAGCACATATATACAAAATAAGGGGTTTTCCAGGAGCAGGAGGCATCAATACGGAAGGCGATGCTAGATATTCTTTTAATTTCTCAAAGGCCTTTTGACATAGGCAATCCCATTTAAATTTTGTGTCTTTATGCAACAGGTGTGCAAATGGATGGCACTTGTCTGCTAGCTGTGAAATGAAACGCTTGACAGACTGGAGTTTTCCCTGGAGACTGCGTAGTTGTTTGAGAGTTTTTGGCGGAAGCATTTGCATGATAGCTTTTACCTTTGCGGGATCAACCTCGATGCCTCTGCGGGAAACAATGAATCCCAGTAGTTTTCCCGATGTGACGCCAAACACACACTTTTTGGGATTTAGGCGCAACTTGTATTTTTCCAATCTTTCGAAGATCTGTTTTAGAATGGGGATGTGTTCTTGTCTTGTCTTGGATTTTCCTAGCAGATCATCCACGTAGTCCTCCATAATTTTGTGCAAGAGGTCATGAAAAATTGTTGTCATTACCTGTTGATACGTAGCTCCAGCATTTTTAAGGCCAAAAGGCATGACCCGATAATAGAAAGTACCCCATGGTGTTTTGAATGCAGTTTTATGCTGATCCTCATCTGCTATCCTGATTTGGTTGTATCCAGAAAACCCATCCATTAGCGATAACATTTCATGTCCTGCTGTAAGGTCCACAATCATGTCTATATTGGGGAGCGGGAAATCATCTTTAGGACAAGCTATATTTAGATCTCAGAAATCTGTGCAGATGCAGATGCCCCCAGCAGGTTTGCCGACAGGTACAATGTTGGAGACCCATTTAGCATAATCTATTGGTTTGATAAATTCTGCGTCTAACAACTTTTGGAGTTCCGCCTTGACTAGGAGTGCAATATGTGGGTGCATTTTACACAATTTTTGTTTTACAGGTTTTGCATCTGGGCGAACGACGAGATTGTGAACCACCAAGGCAGGGTCCAACCTTGACATATGGGAATAAGACCATGCAAAATTGTTTTTTACCTCTGTAAGGAAGTTGATGAAGTCTTGTTTCTTGATTTCTGTGAGGGATTTGACAATGAGCACATTTTTCGGAATGACTTCGGTGTCCATGTTGATGCTGTCTGTTTCTTCTATCAACAAATTTGATTTGTCCTGTGGAAGGTAACCAATGGTAGGGAGGTCAAATCCCTCATCGTCAAGTGCCTTTTCCAGGTTTTCACTTTCAGATACGCCCTTTGTTTTTATTTCTTGTTCATCCAAAGGCGCCTCAGGGAGGTTTTCACCTAGGGAATCATATCTTTTTCTTTTATTATCTTTTTTGTGGCTAAGGGAATTGACCTGACTACCAAAGTATCCCTTTTCGTGTAGTTGAATACCCTCGATTCTTCTACAATCTTCCATATTTTGTGCTGTTAGGAGAGCAATGAGAGCATTATCGTCGGTGCAGATATCTAAAGTGGGTTTGTCTCGTTGGCCCCAGTCAATGAGTTCAGGATGGATAAGATGTAGCTCATGTGAAGTGGGAGGGGTTATGGGGGTGATGGTATTGATGTAAGTGTCCAAGAAGATATCTTTCTCATATTCATAAGGCATTTCGTGGAATTCCTCTTCATTAGCGCTTTCGATATTCGAAGAAGGACTAGAAGGGGCACCGGCGATAGTAATCTTAGGCACCGGGGTGTACCCCAAGCCTCTGTTGTATCTGTAGGAGATAGGATTTATGGGTGTTTTTCTTACTTTCTCCTCTGGTCCCAGGCCGTGTCCTTTGTAACCCATTTTTTCAACTATGGCAGATGCTTTTGGGTACATTTCTTTGGATATTCTTGTTGGATCTTCATCTTCTTCCTGATACAGCCATGAAGAGATATCTGCTTCGAGGCTCTCGTTATCAAGTGGGCCCCATTGCTGGAAGGTAGTGTTTTGGTATCGCATGACTGGTTTTGGGTCCTTTTTTTATCTCTTTTGGTTTGCCAAATGACTTAGGTGAGAGAGGGAGGTTGCCTATTAATAAGACATCCTCCAATTTGTATTCTCCACAACCATTGTCCAAGATCTTGATTTGATTATCTGGTTGGGATGATGTGGAGGCAACATTTGATGTGTCAGATGGAGGCATTGGCGAGGGTCTATTTAGTGGGAAATGATATGGATGCTTCCCCTTTAATAGTTTGCAATATTGAAAAGGTTGGGGATCACCTTTGATAGTGATCTCTCTTCCGTTATAGGGGAATTTGATGCATTGGTGATAGGTGGAGGGTATGGCCTGCAAGGAATGAATCCATGGCCTCCCGAGGAGAATGTTGTAGGGGAGATCAAGATCTAGTACTTGGCAAGGGGTTTCAATTGTAATGGGGCCCACTTGAAGAGGTAAGGTGACCACGCCCTTTGAAATTTTTTCTGCGTCATCATATGCCTTTATTGTGATCCTTCCTGATGTGTCTATCAGATCCTTAGAAAGTCCCAATTGTTTTATTAATTTGTATGTACATAGATTAAGCCCGGATCCATCGTCTATTAGGATACGTTTGACCTTGTGCTTGTGGATAAGAGCTTCGATGTGCAAAGGTTTGTTATGGTCTTCATCTGCGGGAGCATCTTTGGAGTTAAATACAATGTGCTGCTGGGCAGCAAGGTTTCCAATGAGGGCTTGGAATTGTGTGGTGTTGATGTTATCTGGAACGCGTGATTGGAGAAGGGCTTGTTCCAAAATTTCTTTATGGATCGGGGAGGTCTTGAAAAGTTCCAAAATGGAGATCTGCGCGGGTGTCTTCCCAAGTTGATCAAGAAGGTCATATCGGCGGGTGGAAGACATGGGTGGGGGGTTTGGTGGGGGAGGGACTCCTTGGATGGTGACTCTTCCTCGGCGTGTAGTTGCATTGCAGTTATTCTGGAAATGGGAGGTGGAAGGCGTGGCACCTTGAATGACTATCCGAGTAGGGTTTGGTCTTCTTTGGGAAGAACGAGGATTAACTCCTTAGATGGTTATGACATTGACATTATTGTCTGCGGGTTCAATGTGACCTACCAAAAAATCAAAACCGGTTACATGATTAGCGTGGTCATAACCCATTGCGTTAGATGATGAGCTTTTTCCTTTATCATGCTTCGGGAAGGGTTCCTGGTACATTTTGAGTTTGTCATTGTTATTACCAGGTTTTGTATTTTCTATCTCAATCTCCCCTCTATCAATGAGATCTTGTATGTAGATCTTTAGTTTCATATAATTTCATGTATCATGTCCCTTGATACGATGGTATTCACAATAATCATTTTCATTATACCATCTTGGTTTAGGTTGATTGGGGTCAAACGGGCGAGTGATTGGAAAAACCACTATACCTGCTTGGACAAGTTTTTGAAACACCACTTCAATAGGCTCAGCCAGAGGAGTGAAATCTCTTGGAGTCCTGTTATTCGATTGGGGTGGTCGTCCCTGGATTGAGACATTGTTGTGAGGTTTTTGGGATTGATTTTGGTTGTTGAATTGATGATTGTTGGTGGTGGATTTTGGGGGAGTGGCCACGGTTTGGACCCGCTTTGCATCAGTTATACCATCATTGACCACATTTTTGTTTTTGGACCAGAATTTTGGCTTGTCGTTATAATAAGAGGAAGAACTTTGTGTTGATTTCTGGTAATGTTTCAAGGTTCCTTCCTCCAACAAGACACGTTCAAGGGCGAGGCCCTTATCTGTCAATTTTTGGAAGGATTTGATACATTGAGATATTAAAGGTCTTGAAAGTTCAAGCACCAAGTTCTTTTGGAATAGTTCAATTTGATGTTGTTCTGGCATGTCCCACTGGAATTTCTCGATAAGATGTCACCATCTTTGTAGGAAATTGGTGAAGGTTTCTTCGGGCCTTTGTTTTGTATTACATAAGTCCATCATAGAAACATCATTACACATGTTGTATGCATAGTGGGCCACAAATTTTTCTGCCAAGTCTAGAAAAAAGACAATGGAACCTAGTGGTAAAGATGAGAACCATGCCAAGGCGTCTCCCGTGAGACTCTTGGGAAAGAGTCTGCCAAGATAAAGGTCACTATAGGAGACTTCTTGGCATAAGATGTGGAATTCTCGAACATGATCGCGGGGGTCTCCTTTGCCTTCATACTTGGTGAATTTAGGAATCTCAAATCCTGGGGGATATGGTGCAATTGATATAGACGGGTTGTAAGGACAAGGGAAAAACTCTTCAAATGAGTAAGTTTTCCTTTTATTAGTCCTTTGTTTCATGTCCTTGATGATATTCTTCATGTCTTGAATTTCCTTGATGAGGTCTTGTTGTGGACTTTGATATTGATGAATTGTATTTGCCCCAAGAATTGGATGAACCAAAGAAGGTGCACCACCACCAATATATTGATATGATGAGGAGATGGGAACGTGGGATGTGATGACCGATGTCGCTGGGGTTTGAGTGACAGTCGGTTGCGGTCCGCCAAGTGTTGTGACGGGATTGAATACGACCTGGATAAAATTTGCGACATTGTTGGGAGGAAGGGAAGTTTGTGGAATATAAATTTATGGTTGAATAGAAGGAGGTGGTATAGAAGTTTGTTGGAGAATGGATGGGATCGGATTTGATAGTGGTATGGATGGTAAGGAGGAAGAAGGTGGGATGGAGACCACGGTGGGAGGTACCACGGGTGGCATTGATTGAGCCTGGATGATTGATGGGGTTGCAATTGATTGAGTTTGAATAGTAGGTGCAACACTTTATGTGGGAGCGAGGTCTCCTTGTGGTTGTTGGGTGAGAGCGGATCTATTAAATTCAGGCGGAAGTTGAGCTCCATGTTCAAGGAGAGTTTTCAGAAGTGCAGTAGGATTGTGTTTAATAAACTTATCCATCATCTCTTGGTTATAAGAATCCGCTAGGAAAGTTTGCACTTCCAGACAAAGTTCATCTTGGTTAACCATGCCAAGATTTTGACTTTGATCTTGATCGCTAGGTTGCCCACTTTGTGTATGATCTTGCGTGGGATCTTCATATAGGACACCAATTTTTGACATGCCATATTGTTGTTCAACCATCTTTTTCTTTTGGGATCGAGTTGCGACCATACACGATATTTGTGATGAAAGGACTTAGAAAATTTGAGGATAAAAGGATTTGAGAAATTTGTGATGAAAGGATTTAAGAAATTTGAGTATGAAAGGACTTAAGAAATTTGTGATGAAAGGATTTAAGAAAATTGAGGATGAAAGGATTTAAGAAATTTGAGGATGATTGATGAAGAAGGTATGGTAGTGATGGTTTAGAAGAAATTTGATGACTAGGTTGTCTTTGGTATGAACATGAAGGATCAATTCGAATGACAAGTTGTATGAAGGGATACGACCACCTTGATTTGGACGATAGTTGGTGTTTCAAAGGACAAACTTGAATGTTGATGGAGATGACGGACTCTTAGCTTCTCTCTTAGGCTTATGAAAAATGGGACGGACAGAGTTTTGACACAATTTTAGACTTTGTGTGGGTAATGACTTGGACAATTGTTTGTGTCTTGACAAATGTTTTTGCAAAGTGTTTGGGGATAGTGATGTGTTTTTAGTCTACTCTTGGCAAGTATGTATCAAACAAAACAAACACAGTGATCAAATGCATATTATATCAAAGACACTCATGCTCATATACAACATTCTTAAGGCTGGCAAGGACAATAGTCATTGAATCCCAATTGGTTTCCCATCTACGCTTACCCAGAGTGGACACTTAGATGCTTGACCCCACTGGCTCCCCTCCACGACACTCACTTCTCGGGGAAGCCAAGCATCAATTCCCATGAAAACTCCTCATGGCGAACTTTGTGTCTCTACTAAGGGCCGTAAGAATATGGGCCGCTTCAGAGGTCCGACCTCCTGCACCAATGACTAGAAGGTTTTTGGCCACTATGAACAAGGTGTTTAGTAAGTCTTCCCGTTAGGAGCTAACCTTTGAAGTTGTGCAAGCGCAATTGAGGCCTATAGCCCAACGAAGCACCAAGAACTTAGTAGTCACACAAGCATGATTGAAATCTCTAGGATCCTACTAAGCACCCAATGTGAGAGTGAACTCTCATATAGCCCCAACCATTAACCCTTTCGTAGTCAATGGCCTATTTATTATAGTGAGTTGGGAACCCGAGGTCCGGGTGTACTCACTTGGGTCGTTCCCCTCTTACCTTCTCAAAGAGAAAGTTGGGAGGGTAGGTCCGTTAGAGGTAAACACATAATCAAACAAGAAAAGGTTGGAGGGTCTGGATTTCTGATCGTCTAGGAAGACGAGAGCATACTTTCCTACCTTTACGCTTTTCTTAAAGACACATAAGACAATGGTTCATTCCATTTTAATTAATATCTAGGTGCCTAATTTAAATAAATGCATAATATTTGGTTGAATCAGCTAGGCAACTTGCAAAACCACTTGATTAGTAGTTTGAAAAAATAGTCTTCAACAAGCGTCCTGCAAAAAACAACAAAATGACAAAAATATTAATTTTTTTGATTCTTTGGGAATGAATAGAAAAAAATGAATAAAAACTTTTTAACTAATGACAAATGTGGATTTGAAGAAAGCTTTGATGGGTAAATGGGGTTTGACTAGGTTTTTGCCACTTTCCAAGGGATAGGCAAGTGAAAAATGAGGATTTTGGAGGAGAGATGAAGGAATGGGAAAATTTGTCCAAGAGGGAGAAAGAAGCAAAAGTTGGAGATGGATAATATGAGAAAAATTTGGAGGTGATTGGATAAAAGGGGAGGGAGTTATGACAAACCCTAAAAATAGAGAAATATGGGATTTTGGGCTTCAAAAAGTGGATTTTTGGGATAAGGCCTTCAAGGAAGGAAATGTGGAAAATGGCAATACGGAGAATCTAGTGAAGTTTGGAGGAAAATGGAGTCGAGATAAAGAAGATATGGCAAAAAAATAGAAATTTTTTTACTAACCTTAGATTTAACAGAGCAGACAGAAACCCTAGATTTAACAGAGCAGAAACCCTAAATTTAACAGAATAAAAAAAATGTCAAAGGTCCGGATTTTTGATTGTCTAGATAGACAAGAGCATAAACTCCTACTTTCACACTTTCCTGCGGTCATACAGATTATATTTAAACAGAGCAGATAACAGGAAATGAAAAATAAAGAAATGCAGACTACAATTAGCACCTAAAAATTTCAAACAAATTAACAGAGCAGACAGTAGCACTAAACAGATAGAAAAGTGTCAAAGGTTCAGATTTCTGATTGTCTAGATAAACAAGAGCATACTCTCCTATTTTCACACTTTCCTGCGGTCAGAGCATACAATCGTGCTAAATAGAATAGAAAAGTGAAAGGTCTAGATTTCTGATTGTCTATATAGACAAGAGCATACTCTCCTACTTTCACACAAATTATAATTAAACAGAACAGATAACAGAACAAATAACAGATCGGATAACAGGAATTCAAATTCCCACAAAAACACTCGTGCTAATTGCAGAGCTATCGTGCTGAAACTGAAACTGAAACTGAAAAGAATAGAAACAAAAATGCAACAAAAACAGAAAAGAAGCTGTTGCGCCAAAATACAGAGCCGCTATTCTGGAACCTGAAAAAAAGATTTTTTTTCTTATTTTTTCTGCAGTCGCGCTATTCTGAAACCTGCGTCTCACAACTCACAAAAACCTAAAAAAAACATTAGTTCTTAAGGACGTGGGTCCCATCGGGCATGCCAAAATAAAGAGGGGAAAACAGATTTGAAGGTCAAATGATCAAAACATAACGAAATAAACATGCAGAATGCTAAAATATCATTAAAAGACCATTTCACCGTGCTATTTTACCTTCTCCTTTGGATTGAGCTTGATGAAGTGAAGGCGCCCCTTGATAATGCTCCACTTGATGTGCTCCTTTGATTGCTGGATGTGAATGGCTCTCCAATGTTGTGCACAAATGGAATGGATTTGAAAAATGATAAGGATGAGATGATCAAGTTGCCAAGATGATTTCCTGGGCTCAAAAGGGCAGCATAAACTTACTGGATTTCAAGATGTTTAGAATGAAGGGATGGAGCCCTATTTATAGGAAGAGGAAAGGAAAACGAATGGCTAGGATGAATTCGAGATGAAGGGCTAAGATTTACTTGTGAGCTCACACAAGGTCCAAGAGAGGGTGTGGAGACCAAGGAATATACCTTAAAGGCATTTCGTATCTCCACACTCCACAAGATGCATTGGAGGAATTAAAAATTCTCCAAAAAATGATATTATGGAGATTGGAGGAATAAAAAAGAATTAAAAATTCTTTGGGAGAGGGAATGCCTAGAGGAATGTGTGATTTCGAAAATCTTACATTCACTTAGGAAAAGAGCATTTAAAGCTAGTGGCTGGATTGAAAGAACAAAGAGTTGACTTTGTGGCTAATCATGATGATTAACCATTAACGACTCATTAGGAGGGGGATTAGAGGAAATGTTAGGTGGGATTAATATTTGTAGGAGAATTTGACTAGGAGAGAGAATGAGTGGAGGGAATAAAAAATTAGAAGAATAATGGTAAGTGAGTTTAGGGAGTTTCTAGAAGAATGAATTAAGAAGATGATTTGAAATTAATTAGCTAAGATGAGGATTTGATTTTTTTAGAAGAATAAAGAAAGGGATTGATTTATTAAATAAATCAATCATATGCTAGAGTGACAATATTAATTATATTTAATTAATATCGAGAGGAATTTGAATTAACATAGTTAATTAATTAATTATGCGAGGAATTAAAAATAATTAAAATAATTATTTTTAAGTGTCTACACTACCTTCTATGCCCTAATTATGCTCAAACCAATGCCAAATCTGTGGTCTCTTCTCTTTGTTCTGACTTCCTGATCTTTGCCTAGTCCAAAAGGATTGGACTAGGGTTCCTATTGCCCTCGTCCAGGTCAAAAGCCTAAATTTGAATGCTCTAATGGTCAAAAAAAGTTGAGCAGGAAATGAAACCCGATGTCAACCTTCTTTGTAATTTTCAACATGTTTTGTGAGGATAGGTATAAAAGCAAGTCTCATTCCCTCATTTGAAACATCTCTCCATAAGTTTTGAATTAAATTCCAGGTTAGCAAGCAATCAAGCATCATTAAGGTAGTGAAGGAGAGGTCAAGTATTCAAAATTTTAAGCATTCAAGACGACACCCATGATCGAATTTATGTGAAGACAAGTATGAGTCCTACATAGGAACATCAACCTTTTGGGTCCTTTAATTACTTTGTTCATTTGAGCTAAAATTAGGTGCTTTTTTCTTTTATTTAGTTAGGTTAATAATAGCTTAAATTATCTCATTCATTATGATTGTAACACTTGACACTAGCTAATTTAATCTTAGATTAGGGTTTCATCCATCCTTTTATAAGGATTCATTCATTCATTGTAATTAGATTCTTTTGTGCAACCAATACTGAATTCTCAGTTCGTGTTGATCAAACTATCCTTGATTTTTCTATGTGACGGGTGGTGTTTTTGCAAAGGATTCTTGGCTTATGAGGTTAAACTCACCAACTTCTACAAATGCTATGACAAGAGACAACACAAGATAAGATAAGATTAGGTGACAACTTAGACCCTATAGAAAGATTCCTAGGGCCCTAAATAAACTTATGTCTAGTTAGATAATGTGCTTTGTTCACACTGTAAGGAAAGCAGAGTGCGGAAACGCTCTCCTATCGTCAATTCTAAGGGGATTACTAGGCAAGGAAGTATTTCAATTTCAGTTTGCAGTACATTAAAATAAAACACAGACAGAAGATTAAGATTAACCAGACATAATAGCACCAGAGAAAGACATCAGATATATGTGGGAAAACCCTTACGGGTAAAAAACCCACCACCAAAAAAGAGATCCCTTTATTCAGTAATAGAACACGGTTACAATAAAGTACTCAGATCCTCTTTTATGGACTCTGTTATCATAACTCTGTTCACACAACATGCAAACATCTTGACTTAGCTTCTACAACTTCCATCATTTCTCTTCGGCTACCACCACAATATTTATGCACACCCATTTGCTCATCGGTTACATCTTTGGCAACCGCCATCTGCCAAAACAATCATCCAATAATAGCCTATTCATTCATGAATTCGTGGAAAACATATTATCCCACATTCATCCGGAAGACGGGTCGGTTTGTATTCAAGTACACCGACATAAACATTCCAAGTGTCCATCTACTAGTCTTCGGTCCAAGCAACATCAACTCGATCGCCAAAGGCAACCTCATCGAGCATTGACGTAGCAAACAACCAGTTCTTCCGATCATCTGATCTTCCTTGATCTCTTTCTGCGCTCCACCACGTGGCACCCCCTGATTGGTTCCGAGGTCCCTGTCCTGACACCTTAGCACAACCTCACTAATCGCCCAAAATTCTTTTTTGTCGCTGGGTCACGATGGATATTTTAACGAGCGATTTCCCATCATGACCTAGCGACCATCGTCGGATCTTCTGCGATCGCCGTCTGATCATCTGCGATTTGCTCGATCTTTAACTCATCTGAGCCACTCACTTGCCAAGTCCCACCACTTGGTCGCCATGTCGCGAGGGATATTCCAACGAGCAGTTTCCCATCGCGACCTAGCGATCACCATTGGATCAACCTTGATTGCCATTTGATCATCCTAGACTTTCTCACCAGTTAACTTTGCTTGAGTACTCTCTTGTCGGGACCCATCACTTAGTCGCCATGTCGCGAGGGATAACATTTTGGTCATCTTCCCATCGCGGTATAGCGACAATCATTGGATCTTTTCGCTCGACCGTTAGATCTACTCAACTTGCTCACCCGATAGCCGATCACAAGAAGAGGGTTCCATCGGGGTAAGTTACACCGATCAACCTGAACACTGGGCATGAGAATTCGAGGCATATTTCCAACACACACTAGAAAGATGAAAACTAGTTAAGGAAACGCTCCTATTCACACCAACATTAAAAACATTTTCTCATCACAAGGCATCTGAAGATTATTATATAATCAACATGATAATATGTCATGGACAACTATAAAAGAAGTTGATACCAATCTCCCACTAATTTCCCTTTTGTTGTTTGCTCTCTCACAGCTAGACTACCCCTTAACATGCATTGTTTTGACTCTTATTCTTCTAGTGTCTTATAGAACTTTTCCCCTTGGAGAATCATGTATGAAATTGTAGCGTCCTAAAATTGCGACACTTGCAATTTCGACTGCATTTTGGTCTTCACGATGGCGACGCAACACGCAACCTGAATGGAGACCCCAAAACTTGCTCACGACACCAAAAATTGCATTTTTCAAGCACCATTGGCCTGAACCTCCTTGCACCCCGCTGTCCCGGAGGTGGGACCAGAGCGCCCAGCGCCCTGGTCCTTGGGTCCTATTTCGGGCCCGGTTTCCTAAGTGATATCGGGTCTTTTTGATTGCAATTTGGAAATATACTTCCCTGGTCGGCCTAAGGTCGGGAAAATCAGTCTATCAGCCCTAATTGACAAGTATATAAACTACATCTTTCTCTCTCATTTAAAAGGGAGAGATGACACATACATGACGGAAAAGGCGTGGAAACTATACTCAAGCATTCAAGCAATCAATCATTTCAAGTCTCCATTCAAGGCTAAGTGTTGCATTCAAGACAAGGATTCAACCATTGAAGAGGAGATCACTTACTTCATGCTACAACATACAACATACAACATCTAAACCTTTGCACATAAGGATACAAACATCCTTAGAACAAGGTATTAGTACTTGTTTTACATTACAGTCATTTACATTTACAGCACTTGCTCATTTCTTGGTTAATTCCAAAACCGGGGTTTGACCTAAAGGCAAACCCCTAATCCCTAACCCCCCAATCGTCTTCGCTTTTCTGTGTGTAGGTTGCAGGTACGCGGCTGAGATTGAAGATCTGGAATCCTTGTGCAGAGACGAACCGATCCCCCTTCGTTTGACGGATTTTTCGGAGGACCGTGGCGCCGGGCGCCATCGTCCCGACAACTTTTGCTCAAATTTGCAGGACAGCGCCGTATCGACATTCTACTGCTAATTCCAGGTCCGCAGCTTCATCCTATAACCTAAACTCAGTTTATAAGCGAATCTTTATGACTTTCTATGTATTCTTGGCTTAATTTCCTTAACAACATTCTTTACAAAAGAGGGTAGCCTTGCTTTCCTAACCCTTGAAATTCATTTAGCATCCAATCTTACATTGTGTGGGATTGAATCTTATGAGTTTCAACCCCTCTTTTGAATGTAAAGTCTTCCCCTTAAGTGAAAACCCATCGAATCCTAGCGAACCTCCCTTCTCTCTCCTCGGAGTTAGAAGAGGGGAGAACAACTAGGGTTCGACCGCGATTTTCCGCTTTACAGAAATTTTAAATGACTATACCATGAACCTTTAGACTATCGCCTCTTTGGATTGTTCATTTTCCTTTAGTTGTTTGTTATCCTATCCATTGGTTTGCCCCTGTGCACATCTCACTATCATCATTATATAATCATATTTCCACGAGATTCTTGACTATTAGCGTTGAAAAAGCTAATGTTCTTTCCATAAGTCATCATAGATCTATCCATTAGGTCCTTGTCTACCCCAATATGCCTTGCTTTTGAGCTTTGGGTTGTTTACTCCATGACGCATGGAGGGGCAATGACATAATCAATGCACTTCAACAAAAAAGTTCAAACAACAATCTATTCTGACATTTAATGACATGACTATGTCAAAACATGAAGCTGTTATAGCTAAATTTTCTTTAAATTATTTTTATTGGACCCAATATGATCTCGTAGATTGCCATTCATAAGAGCGATGGTAGATATACAGATCATAAGAATAAAACACATAAGGACACTATATCCAACAATGCCATGGTTGGTTTCTATACTAATCACAAATTTTGAACTGTCAAGTTCTTATGTTGGTCTAACATCACACCATTTGCCTCAAATATTTGTTGCACTATGCCAACACTTAATATTATCATCATATTATCCAACATGTAATTGTTATTGCACTATTTTCAATGTCCCTTTCTGATGATTATTCAATGCGTTATCCCTTGTCTTTGTTTCGTGACCATCATATGATTTGTACGTTCACAACTTCTATGAATTTGGTTTAAGTGGACTATCCTTTTTTCCTCTATTATGATAGTCCTTGCATACTGCCCAATACTTTGTTTTATGCTACCTTAGAAGAGCATTTTATCAAGCATCCTACTAATCTCATAGGTGTAAAAGGAGAATTTTATCCATGTGAGAAATTATCTTGAATGGTAAACTTGAGATTTCAAGAAAGAGTATGCTAATTTCACAATCTTCACAAGGGTTGGTTCACGGGTAAGGCAACAAAATGTGCATAGTATTCAACAAGAACTTTCATAAATGGACTTGGGGATTTCTTCAATACCAATGTTTGAGGACGACCCAATAACATTTGAAATAAGCTTTTTAGATGGAAGTGTTTCGACAAACTTAAGAGGAACTTTTAACCTTTCCTTTGCTAGTTAAGAACTCTCATCAGTCTTAAAAACTCTGAGCAAAACTCTACAACTAGACTTCACACGAACTTTTAAATGCTTTAACATATCCAAATCCTCAACAATATAAGGCATATTTCAAAGCATACATGGCAAGAAGATGCAAATAAAAGGTGTAATTTTTGCAACATGGATGAGAAGTAATGTATGCCTAGAGCTCTCAACCTCCCAATAATGTGCCACCTTATTATTGGACACATGTTCTTGGGCCAACTCTACATAAGACTCCTTCAACTCTCTTGCAATGTGGGGTTTTAGCTCCATACAAGGCAACACAAACAACCCCCATGTCAAACATGGAGGCACCTTCACGCCAACACATGAAAAAACTCAACTTCCTTAACCATGTGCCCTAAAACTTCCTTAAAGGAGACTCAACATGAAAGTTTAGCATAGACTTCGTAAAATGATTTTTTTTTTCTTTTTAACTTTGGCACCTAAGATTCCAAAATATTTGCTTTTATGGAACATGATTTAAGCTAGTCATGCACTTAACACCCCTTCAATGACTATTTAGGCTTCAAGGGCAGAAATAGGCTAACATGAATCAATGAGGTATTATTTAGACCAACCACATAGTAGAGGTCACAAGTGGGACCTTCTCCCACTTATGAGAACTTGTACTCTTGAAAAGAGCTCACAAGTTCAAATTCTGCAGGGGCCAAGGTATGCACACCTCGTCTATAGCACAATTAGGTGTCTCCCACAAGGAGTACGAGGTAGTCCCATATTATTATAAGCCATCTATAGACCCATAAACAAATCACTTGCTATCATGGACGACAACGCTTATACAACATATACAATGCACATTTTATTGTGATTATTAATTAATTAAAAATAAAAAAATCATTGTATTCTAATTATTAATTAATTAATAAATATAGTCAAAGGTGCATCCTATATGCTCCATAGACAAAAGTATCATGTACTATAAAATGATCCATTTCCATTCCATTCGCCTTCAACATATTCAACTTAAAAGCCACTTAATCAACTCTAATAAACTTAATAATCACAATAGAATTCCAAGAATCTTGACTTGAAATTCCTATATATATATATATAGATTTCTGGATAAGATAGTGTGCGAGTTTTTCTGTGATCTAAAAACTCGCACACGATCTTATCCAGAAATCTACTATAAGAAATTCGATAGATTGTAGAAATCTTATATCACTCAAAAATATAATAACGATAAGATACACTCAAGCATCATGTTCCTGCCTGAGTGTTATAAATGTGGATGATACAGGGGAAAAGGAATAGTTGCAGGTTGAGCTTGGCTTTTGATTGAAATCTGTCAATTTAAAAGTATGGCATGTGTTGTTTGATGCATTCTAGGGAAGAGCTCAAATGTTTAAGCACTATAACATTTAACAAGGTGCGCGAATCGCAACACCAGCAATATCAAATTTTTTGCCCACCAATATCAAGTTTGTTGTGTTGTATTGCACATCAGTCCAAAGCTTGCTACTGTTTTGTAAGAACTTAATTTGAAGTAAACTGGCTTGGGCTTTAACTTGGTCTAATCTGTCTGTAAAGCAAAACATAGATATATGTATTGTGGTCTAAGCTTTGGTATTTGTGTTTCAATGATCAGAAAGCTTAAATTTGGCCAAGTACTTTCATTTTGTGGATTTTATAGCTTAACCTGATTGAAGACACGAAGTGTCTGTAGAATGCAGGATGATTATCATACAATTTTTTTCCTATGGTTGTGTAATAGACGTGCATCGAAAACTCTATGATGTGAGTGAAGAAGTAGCACAGACATGACTGTCTCAACACATGCTAAATATAGAACATTAATCGAAAAGCGTAATAATTTCAATATCAATGAACATTCGAAAAAAGGCATTTGTATAAGAAGTTACACATCTAGCGTCATGAAAAACGCGGTGGCTTTCATTTTGTCAGTGGGGAAAACTGATGTTTAACCATTTTTTAAAGGATGAAAGCAAGTAAACCTTAGAGACGTGGGCATAGCAAGACAATTTAGAACGTATAATGAAACCCAAGCTAGACAGGTTACAAACGCACCTAGTCACATGTAGGTGGATTTTGAGAAATAAATTCAGAGGCGTGTAAAGTATTGCAATTAGAGTCACAAATTGTTGGGCATATGGATTCTTTTCAGTAGAGCGAGATTCTTGGAAAAAAAGGAAAAACTGAGTTCAGATTTTGCAAAGAGAGATCAGCACGCAAGTTTTTGATGGTCTGTCATAAATTTCTCAATCTGTGTTGTTGCTGCTCATGGTTTCTATGTTTGCAAATCTGGATTAAAACTATGGTCTTTTTGTGTCTTTATCATGCATCAGGTATATGTGTATTAAATCTGGATTTTGGCTGCAGGGATGAGGCTGCCATTAATTTGTCTCCCTACTTTTGACTGCATCATCTGTTGATCAGTGTGGCTAAAGGCCTTGAGAACAAGCTTATGTTGCTAATTTCGTAATGTACAGAGGTATATCATTTAACATTCTGATTGTGTTTTTAATTTCAAAAAATATGATAAATGTCATAGGCAGTATTGGCCAGTACGTTGAGCTAGAAATCCAGATATTTTGTAAACAATTAGAAACCTTTAATGATAGTCAAGTTGAAGCCTTGAGATTTTATGCAATATGGTTCAAGTCCAAAACTGTACCCTGAAGCCACACACTCTTCCCTCTCCCAGCATACACTAATGAGTCACAAGTTAACATCTGGCAAGATTTCACTTTAAATGTTTGATGATGAAGACGTTAAAATATAACAGCTTTGAAATGAATTGCATAATGCCAAATTTTAATAAAAATACCAGGATATGGTTAATGCAAAATTCGCAAAACAGTCTGCATATATCATGTTCAACTAGATGCAATAAGTGAAGAGAAAAAACATTATCCAAAGAGTATGCTCATATGCTTGTATTACTTTATTGTCAAAGTAGAATATACAATATAGGATATAGTCAATGCAGACTTGACAGTGCAATTTACCTAAATCTTTTATAATGAAATATAATGCGTAAACAAGTAAAATTGCTTTACTGTACTAAAGAATATCATCTTAAAATTATGCTGACAAGGGCTACTTTGTGGTCCCTTAATCCCCATAGCACAATATTTACAAAACCGAGGCGTATCAAGCTATATATATACTCAAGATATTTCCCATAAGGTAATCTCTCTATGCTTTTCGCTGGAAGAAGGGCACATGGCAGTTGTCATGTTATGGCATCCTGCAGCATAGCTTACGTGCCTTGTCAAGGCTTCCATATTTTGCATTCAAGCAAATATTATTTGCGTAAAAGCAGAGAAGCCAACGCTGGGAAGAGGAGGAGAGCGCATAATTTGAGGGCCAACCTAGTTCATGTGAAAGCAGAAATTAAAATAGTTTAAAATCTGCCAGATGAGACCAATGAAAGGGAGGCGGCTAAGGAAAAGATGTTGTCCCCTGAACAGTAGAGGATAGTTCTCCACATGGTCTGTTTGATAGACTGGGATGAAGTTCATATTGGCAAGGGTTAGCAACATTAGGGATTATGGCTGCGAGGAAAGGTCAAATTCGGCCATGCCATTTCGCTACAATTTTACCGACATTTACATTATTCGTTGTTTAATGGCTCGGGGTTTTGATTATGGGTTGATGCTATGATTAGGGATTGTGTAATCTTGAAAGAGGAGCACATTGTGATACATGGCTTTGGCTTCTGTATTTTTAGTTCCTGCCATGGAACTATTGCAGAGGGCTCCCACTTAAATGGTGATTAAATATGTTTTTAGCAGTCAATAATATTGCACAATTTTTCTGCTGTTAAATTATAATATAATCTTTGATAGAGAAAGATGATCGAATTTTAATCATAAATTGTAAAATATTAATTTTGGCAGGTTCTTATTGGATGATTTAGAGGTGTTCCAATGTTCAATATAAGAGAACGCACAAATATAGAGGCAGGGCTGACAAAACAGAGGTCTTGGAGTTAACATCTTTAGAGGAGGCTGCACATAAAAACAACAACTAGAAGAGTATGTAGAATGACGCATGTCCTCCACACTTTGTGCTGGTAGAAACACAGCTTTGCATGTACCATATAAACGGTTGTTTCCACTTTTTGCATACATGTTGAGCACCGCCTCTTCCTTGACGCTCTTTTCTGTTGCTTATTTTGTGCTAAGACCTGTACAAGTAAGTCTGACTGATAAAGCATTAGATTTTCATGCATCTCTGGAAAAAAGGTCTGGGATGGATGTTTTTAAAAAATAAATAAAAGCTTTTGTATAGGAAAAATTTCATACGTTGGAGAATTTTTTTTGATTTCATGTCACCTCCTCGTATGGATGGTTAAGCTCTTGGCAGAATCCCTTTCCTATACAAGATATTTCCTTAGGTAAAAAAATAAAAGCTTAATTTAACCTGCAAATGTATATAAAAGAAATTTTAATACGATTTATATCTCAATCTTTTTTCTTTGCCTTGCTCAACCTTGACCAACATTTAGCAAAACTCAATCAGACCGTCTTTCGAATATTCAAACAGATTTCATATCAAGTGGAGGGTTACATTAGTGTGTATAAATTGTGTGTTTGTTTTAGTTGCAGGATGCACTAAAAATGGCAACTATCTCAGTGGCCGCTATTGGGCAACAGATGATAGACAAAATATTCAGGTTTTTGAGGTATGTGCCCCAAATTGAATATGATTTTTGTTCACTTTGTTTTATTGTACTACAAATTCAGTGATGTTGAACCAATACATTATTTGGTATTCGTTCAATGAAGAAAGATTTTTCTCACCAACTTCTATGCTAGCCTAGTGCTTATAGGGAGATAGATTGTTTTAATTTTCTATCTCAAACTTAAATCTCTAAATAATATGGTTATGTGATTTTTCTTCATTTGTTTATTGAAATGCAAATCAAGAGAGCATTTCTGGATTCGATTGTACGAAAGATTTTTGCAAATGTCAAATAAATAAACATATGGAAAACTTTGTTAAAAATTCTGAGTATTATTGTGGTTCAAGGTTAGGGCTTCATTTTATTCCGCTACAGGGAGTGACATCTACTTTTATCTTCTGTGATGCATCAACCTAGATATTTCAAAATTACCAGATTTGTAGGACCTTTTGTTGTGTTTTTATAAGGTAACAGGAAGGGTAAAACCATCAAACAATAATAAGAACAACAAATAATTTAATAAAAAAAATTAAAAAAAAAAGTAACAGGAAGGATAAAAACAACAAATAATTAAAAAAAATAAAAAATAAAAAAAATTGTTAGGGATTTTATTTAAGCTTCAAAAAGTTAGAGTTTTCTTTTGTGTATGCTTCATAATACATTTGTGAGTTTGTGTTAAAGGAGATTAAGTCCATAATCCTGACTTAGTTATTTGGGATCAGAGCAATTACAGAGTTCTTCGGATGAACCTTTGCAGAAGCGATATCAAATTACAGAGCTCTTTAGGATGGGTTTCCAATTGTTTTGTGGACAGATATAGCGAACGGATTACCAAAATTAGGTGCAAACATGGAAATGAATAAAAAACCCAACTTAATTTTCTATGAAGTTTCCAGAAAATGCATCAATTCCCATACACATTTAATGAGTATGATGGATGCTTACCAGGATATCTGTAGCAGATGGATGCTTAGGATTTCTGTAGCAGATCGATGCTTACCACATGGAAATGAATAAAAAACCCAACTTAATTTTCTATGAAGTTTCCAGAAAATGCATCAATTCCCATACACATTTAATGAGTATGATGGATGCTTACCAGGATATCTGTAGCAGATGGATGCTTAGGATTTCTGTAGCAGATCGATGCTTACCACTGGACTTTGCGCCTACCTCTTCTCAAAGGCTCTCTGTTCAGCTTGAGGACGTTGAAGGAAAAACAAATGAAAAAGTTGTTTATTAAGGCCATGGCCACCTGCAAATTATGGCTTCTAGACAGTTATGCACGATTTCATTAATATTAATGAAAACCTGATTGCCAGCCTGCCTTCTGTCATGTGTTTCTTTTTTCAATAATTTTTTTTAATCGATTAGATAAATTGTTTAAAACAATATACCATCTACATTTTATTGGTTTTAGAAATAAAATTACCTGCAACTACCAATCATATTTATAATAAATAGTTTTATATTAATTATTAAATGTCTCTGACTACAAAAACATTTGCATATATTTCAAAGCTCAATTTTTTTTTAACTCTGATTGGACGAGCATAAGATATGAAATGCATCGGTTGCATCGAACGGATGCGTTAGTATCCTGCCTGTCGGCAGGAACTAATAATAATAGTTGTAATTATTGATTATTATAATATGGCTACCAGTCGTGACAGGGACCAACAAGAATGAAAAACTTCGTTTCAAACGCTTTAGTCCAAGCCCACGTCAGAAAACTTTGCTTTTTTGTTTCTTTGCATCTATCCATTCACCGACATTTTATTCACGCACGTTTAATAAAGTAATATAAACGGTCAAATGTGCACTCATACTGCTCGATAAAACAGTACGATCACAGAGTAGTACCTGCTAACGGAAAGATTATATGCAAAGATGAATACAGCATTCGCATGTGTTGCAGTATTATTAATAGTGCTGTTTTCACATCGTGTTGCAGCTATTCCTGCAAACAAACATGCTTTAAGTATAATTCGTCAGATCAACAGGGACGGCCCAAGGATTGCTGTGCTCACTGTTTACCCACCAGAAGAGAAGGCTTTCTTTGCTTCAGGAGTCCTCAAACCACATTCTAAATACCCTTTTGTTGATTTATCTGGTATCTCTTTTCTTCTTTTACAGATATTTGATTTGGGCAATTCCGTTGTTCATATTATTTGTGGTTTTATGTGATTTGGGCAATTTGTTTTGTTAATATTCGTATTGATTTTGTTTGATTTGTTTATGGAGGAGTTCATATTTGTACTGATTTGATTTGATATGGGTTGGTCACATCTGTATTGATTTTTAAAATTTTTTTTTGTTTTTAAAGTAAAATTTATTAAAAATAAAGAGACTTGTACAACAAGAAGGATTACAGTCCACTATAGAATTAAATAGTGTTATTCTTTAGAACTAATTGTTTCAACATGTGATCTAAATCAAATGGACAGTATTCCAGTTATGCTCGCATTCAGATGTCCAAATGGACAGACAATCCGCAACTCTATTCCCCTCCCTAAGAATATGAGAAAAGGAAATCAAGTCATTAAGTGCCAATTAACATCAACCACCCACTGTCCATTCAATATATGCACCAGCTGTGAATCAGATTCACAAGTAATCCTTCTCCAACCAAGAATACAACCTCTCCAAACCACACAAAATGGCAAGAACTTCCATGCAATTATTTGTATGAAACCCTTTAAAAATGAAAAATAAAAAATGGAAAAGCAGAACCCAGAGCTATCACCACCAATACCTCCAATACCAGCATGACCAGAATTTCTCCTAAAAGAACCATGGTAAAACACCATCAGGTGAAAGAATCTATCGGCCCACCGGATTAATCGGCCTCATAAAATGTCTGCATCTATTCCGATTAAAGCTCACACCAAGAGGAAGATTAATCTCTTAGAACAGCAAACTCCACACCAACATAAAAAAGATCACACTAGACAGAAACAGTCTCCCGAAGAGCAGCAAACTCCACACCAACAAAAAAAAGATCACACTAGACAGAAACAGTCTCCCGAAGAGTATGAACAATCCTCCACCACATCTGTATTGATTAGTTTGATTTGGGCAATTGGAATGTTGATATCTGTATTGATTGTTTTGATTAGGGGAATGATTTGTTCGTATTTGCATTGATTTTATTTTACTGGGTAGCTGGGTCGTTCCTATTCGTTTTGATTTGAGTTGGGCAGTTGGGTTTTTATATTAATATATTTTTCTTAATAAGGATAAAATAAGATGCAGCAATGAAGCTTAGAATTCAGTAAAGGTTCGCAAGAAGAAATAAAAATGGTTAAGGAATGATTGACAATGCTCATAGAACAGTTCAACACAGGCAAGAGAACAGAAATAAGTTCAAAGATTATCAAGATACCACTAAATCGCGGCTTCAATTCCAAAAGTTCTAAATAATTCTGAATCAGTTTTCAATTTATATGACGTGTGATTTATATATATATTTTTTTTTGAAATATCAATTGATTAAGAAATGGGCAATTGAGTAGTTTATATTTGATTTTCTTTGATCGTGCAATTGAACTGATAATGTTTCCATTGATTGCACTTGGTGCAGGGAGGAGATTTCGCATAGGAACAATATACAACAAGAAGATTGTGTATGTGCGATGCGGTGTAGGACTTGTAATGCATCGTTCCAATAATTATTTTTGTTGGAATTTATTGATTTATTTTAAAAGTATTGAAATTCTTTTCTTAACTCTGGTCACACTGGTTTTTAACTCTTTTTATTGTTGATGTCATTATTGTTCTCGACTTAAATTAGGATGTATCTATTTTGATGGTCACTGGTAGTGCCATTTGCTTAACAGTTGAATGCAGGGGTGACAACTCAGATGTTAGCAGATCTGTTTAATGTAGTGGGTGTTGTACACTTCGGCATTGCTGGTAATGCAAACTCCTCCCTTTCAGTAGGAGATGTCACAGTGCCAAAGTATGTGGCTCACACAGGAGTATGGGATTGGCTGGTAAACCACAACATTCTAGACTGCCTTCTTCAGCTTTAACTGAATACGTTCCTAATAAACAAATCATCTTATTTAACGGCACCCAGTATGTTATGATGTTATATTTTGTATGTATGCTTGGTATGGTATAGATCACATTAGGGGCATTTGGATCTTTATAGACCAAGCTTTGTTTATCGTGTTTGTAAATATATTTCACTTCTCTGCCCTTATCAGAAAGCCAATGGGGAGGAGGAGGAAAACAACATGGGGCACTTGAAGGTGGGAGACTACAATGTTCCCCAAGGAAATAAAACTAATCTCTTGGGAAAGATCTCCTATGACCCAGAGGAGTTTTACAGAGAAACTGGGAAACCCAATATACCAGAAGACTTACTCTGGGCCGAAACAAGTCAGGAATGGTTTGAGCATGCAAGCGAACTGCTTAAGGTAAGCCTCACATTTCCTCTACAAGCCGCATGTTTCTGGATCTGACTGCCTGGCATGTTAACTTCTCTCTACTGCTGCAAGCCAATGCTTCACCTTTAGGTGTTCAGCTTTAATCCAGAATTAAGGTATGTTAATTGTTATGTAAATATAAATGTACCACAAAAAGAAAGTGTTATTAATCCTCCATTTAAACTATCACATTTACAAGTTACACCCTCAAGAACCATCTACGTAGAGTGTTCCACCCTCTAGTTCAATTAAGACTCTCACTATACAAATTCTTTGTTCTTGAGCTGCATTGGTGCAGCATCCCAGAAAAAAAGAAGTTACTTCTCCTTTACCAATAAGCACTACAGTTATATCAAAACACGCAATAAATATCATAAGTTACTTATATTTACAATTAAAGCTTACATGGATCTAGTCTTTCCTCTACTAGAAAATCAACTCACTACTAATCCCTCTACCTATCCTCCTCCTACCCCACTCACAAATTTTTCACTTCGAAACTCTTGTTGGAACAGAGACCCTTCATCCTTTCTCTTTTCCTAACTCCATGAAGGCTTAGTGGTCTTTGTCTACTAAAAATCAGTATTGCTCTTTGCACTGCTCTTACACTCACACACAAACCATACAAAACTAAAACTTTCATATGAGTTTCCTTATTCTCTGCATTAGGCCATTTAGACATGCTTTCCATTTCATCTCCTAGCTTTACATGATGTTGTTCACAAGACAACTACTTTTTTTTTTTCATTGCCCTCCTTTGTTACGAGACAAATGCCTATGCTTCTATTTCCTCCCTCAATCACTCTCGTTTCTTCTCCAAGAAAGTGATGATCTTCTCCTTTCTTTTTATCAACAATGAAATTGTCTAAACATTCCTCTAATTGCTTCTGGTTGGTTGTGTTCTCTAAAACCAATAAATATTCATCACATATGACGCTCTAAAAGATTTCCATCTTTGTTGCAGCTTCATTTCTAATGTAGGTTGCTTCCACTGCTACAACATCTTGGGCCTCCTCTTGTGATAGGTTGCATTCCTCTTCTCGACAGCTTTCAAACTTTTCTCTTTATACATTATAATCTTCAATACCTCCTCTTCTAACAGATCCATCTCAGTCATTCTCTTTCTGTGTTTGCTCTCTGAAAGTCTTGAAAGATCACATTTAAAGACCTATCCACTAATACTTCTACCAACTCTTGAAGAGCTTTTCTAATAGTTCTATCCCTCGAGTAATCCTTAATTCTATGGCCTTCATTTAAAGAAGAGCTTAAGAGCTCTTGCTCACAAAATGAATATTTATCCTCACCATGCTTTTTCAAGTTATCACTACTCTTCAATGCCTTTTTTCCTTACATGGCCTCTTCTTTCATCCACAATATGTTGGCATCTTCCATATTATTTTGTAAACTCTCACTATTTAAATAGGGGTAATCCTTCCCTTACCCATGCCATTCTACTTGGCCTTTGCTGATTCATATGCATTGGCTGCACACTATTTGAAACACTGCCAGACTTCTTAGAAATTGCACGCAGGCCTCTTCTCAATGCTAAGCCTGTGCCGCGAACAAATCCCCACACTGTTTTATTCCTTTCACAACTTCCATGCCAACATTCTCTCTCATGGATATTCTTTCTCTGATACTAAACTGATGCAGCATCCCACATAACCATACAGAAATTACATCTTTACCAAAAGCACAGCAGTTCAGAGATAACAGAATTATACACAGTATCACAAGTAAGAAATAATTTATATTTACAATTAAAAGCTTGCACGGGTCTCATCTTTCCTCTACCAAAAAAAATAAATCACTCAGCAGTTGAATCAACTGCTATTTATTGTTAGCAAACAAAAAGCCTACATTTAAGATGGTGGGGAATGAATTCCTTGATGAAGATGCTCCACATCATGCATGTTGTATAGTTTGGGTTAGTTTTTGTAGTTTTTTTACAATCATGTTTGTCTATGTTTTTTCTCTTTTGTCCTAAAACGTGGATTATGTGCTCGTATATGCAGGGATTCAAATTGGTATCCTGCTTGAACACAACTGTTTGTCTTCCAAGGCCAGCTAACATTGTCTTTGGGCAGAGGGCATCATCTGCAAATATTTTTGTAGATAATGGTTCTTATAGGGAGTTTCTTGTAAGCCACTTTAATGTTTCCTCTGTTGATGAAGAGAGTGCAGCAGTAGTTATGGTAAGCTTATTGCTAATTATTTATTGTTTTTAGATTCTCCATGAAAGGTACTTGATCAATAATGCTTGTTTAGCAGTTTTCTCAAATAGATAGCTTGTTTCTGCAGTATTATTCTGTTTCTGCAGTATTATTCTGGTGAGTAATAAAATGAAGTTTTTTTCTTTTGGATATTTGCAGACCAGCCTATCAAATAAATTAAAAGTCATTGTTTTCAGAGGCTTGTCTGACTTGGCTGGAGCACAGAAGGGTGAGAATGCAATATATGAATTTGGACCCCTTGCAGCTAAGAATGCTGTGAAAGCTACACTGGAGTTCATAAGGAGGTTTCCTCATTTTACTCTCTGAAAACTCTCTCAACACAAGGATCTTGACTTCAGGAAAGTAGCATTGTGCCAGATGGTTTTGCTTACATCACTTGAATCATATAGTGCTTTGTAATTCATGATACATTTTGCACTGCTCTGTGCCCACTAGGCATTGAAAGTGAATCATACTAATTTCCATCTAGTGCTTTGTGATTGATGATATATTTTTGCTCTGCCCTGCCTCCATTAGGAATTCCATGCAGAGTCCAATAAGAGTCAAATTGATTGTGAAACTTATGTATTAAGAATACAATAGGAGGCGACTTCATAAGAACTGAGAACTGCAGTGATCAATTATAATACATGATTCCAATAAGCATAATGATTTTTTCCCACCAAGTCTTCTGAAGTGACATAGGATGAATAACTTACGTTGGAAATTGAGAGAAAGATAAAATAAGACGAAATAAATCCGTGGAAGGAGAGGTATATTGCTACTAATTGAGATGCTTTTATAAAAATTTGAGTTTTGATCTCTCAGTTTTAATTTTTTTTGTTTATCTACAGAATTAATGCTTAGATTGTAAAGGTAAATAACATATATAAGTTTCACTTTTGTGAGGATTTCTTAAAGTTTTGATTATTTGAGTTTGCCTATTGGGCTCCATTTTCCTCTGTTTTTCCATTATATTATATATTTTTTTTCTGTTGGTATATTGGAAGATTCCAACTAAGTCTACTGTAACAATTGTACTATAATGGGAGTAATTAACATAAAATAGAAATTCCAGTAATTAACATAAAAGAGGGTTTTTGACAAACCCAGAGGTAATTGTCCCTTATCCATAATCCATAATTGTCCCTTATCCATAATCCATAATATTCCAATTATGCATGTGTTCAGAAGCCCATTTGAAGCCTAACCGACTCCGTGGAAATATGAGTGAAAGTAACCGACTCCCTAGAAATATGAGTGAAAGTAACCTCAAATCCCAATAATTAAATTTTGTTTTTTGATGAACAAGTCCCAGTAATTTTTAAATTTACAATAAAGGGAATTTGTGAGGTTGCACATACTCCCTGGAGTGACTGTGTTCAGTTACTCAATATTATAAGAAAGGGTCATTTTTGTTTGGACGGCTAAGAGAGATCTTACTGGTAAACTTCATAGAAGAGATGAAAAAATAACCAGAAACTTTCATAGAAGAGATGATGAGAAAGGATAAACCTTAGGTGAAAGGAGAGATAGGAAGAAGGGTAAGGCTATCCTCAAAAATATGAGGATGTCCTCATAAGAATTATGTATATGAACAAGAAAAAAAACATGAAATCTATATCAAATAGAATATAAAAATAAGGATATAAATGAATAAAAAAAAAATATAAAAAACATGAAATCTATATCAAATAGAATATAAAAATAAGGATATAAATGAGTAAAAAAATATTTATACTCAATATTGATAACTCTTACCAAAAGAGTAATTTATATAAATATTTCAAAACCACAGGGTGAAATGGTATATAATATTATTATCTAACTATATTATTAAAAAATGAAATGGTATATAATATTATTAGCTAACAATATTATTAAAAAATAAGAAAAGAGACACATTAAAAATAAATGATCACAAATAACAAGCACAAAATAAAATAATAGATAAACTCCAATGTAATGTAACTCGAAGTTGCAACAACCATACGTCCCTATAACTAGTTTGCACACCTAGAGACACACACATCGTGACACCAATAGCACGCCACCCCGAATGCATGACATTAAGTTTTCTCATTTCATGCCCTAACAAAGGTAGAAAACCTAAACATTAAATAATAAGGAGCCAAGTTTAATATTTCCAATAAGTAACCAATTTTAACATTTCCATAATAGAAGTATACATTCACTTAAATAATTTAATTACCTAGATTGATTGGACCAATATTCACTTAAATAATTTAATTACCTAGATTGATTGGACCAATATACATTATATGATTAATACTACAATCTTCTAAATTTGATATGGTATCTTTTTGTTATCCTATGTTTAATCCTTTTTATTTTCTTATTCACTTTTAATAGGTTATGAAATTAAAATTAAATAGTCCTTATGTGATAAATAAATTAACTAAATAAATAATAACAACTAACAATTTTTAGTTTAAAACAATAATAATTCATTATTACACCCCATATCAAAAACTCCTTGTTTTGAATGAGGTATTTTTAACAGATTTAGTAATGTTAAATATTATTAGTTATCCCAAAAGTGAGTGTATTTTATTTAGAAAGGGTTTGACTCAAATATTTAAAATTTGGTTAAATAATTAAATTAACCTACACTAAGGTTTAAGATATTAACCCTTTAATTTACCTTAACACAATTCACTAACAACCAAAATTAAACATTAATATTATTTTTAGTCTAGATATTTCCCGCTTAACAAAGCTGAAATCCACTCATGTAAATAAAATAAAATAAACTACAACTTATTTTAATTTTTGTAATATACCGATGCAAAACCCCCCAAATTTTTAATCATCATAATGCTAAGATATTACATATTAATTATTGATATTATCCCCAAATTTTTAATCAACATAATGCTAAGATATTACATATTAATTATTGATATATATAATGTATCTACAATTATTTATCACTTTATTAATCTATACATTCCATATTGCTTTCAAATAAATCTCTTATATCAACAATTAAATTGGAATTCCAAGCTTTTCCACTAATTATTATAATGCTTATCTCCCAATTCCAAACAAAACAATTCATTCTCAAGAACAATCACGAGTAAATGGAAAATTCTGGTCAAGGACTAAAATTGAAGAATCAAATGAACCATAGAAAACCCCCAAAAGATGCAAGAATCAAAATCCCCCTCCAAACTCACCTAAAGGAAGTATAAATAACACAAATCTTAGGATACTTTAATGTGAAGGTGACACTTGTCACCTTCACACTTCATCTTTCTAAAAGATCTTATCCTCTTCATGAGTCATGAAGGTGGGAATATTTTTCCTCCCAAGCACTCCATGTGTCCAACCAAATGGTGAGTCATGGGAGGAAGGTATCCATCCCAACCAAATCTTTAACAACCTTAACAATGTAAGATGGGTGGAAAGGGATGATGACATATTACCCATTCCATCTCTTAACATCCAATTTTCGTCACTCATCTAAAAGACCACTTTAAAAAAGGGTCTAAGACTCAATCATACAACAAAACAAGGGTCCCAAAATGTGCCTAGCCCTCAGGTGTACACTTATGGTCCTCAAAAACATAAAAATAACATGAAAATAAGCACTTTGAAAGCATTCAAAAAATCCAACCTAAAATAAGTACCAATAATAATAAGGTTAAGATATTTCCTTATAAACATAAGAGTTAAAATATTAATATAAATTTCAAGTATCTAGAGACCAAATATCAAATAAGCAAAACAAAAACACTTTAGCATTCCAAATCACGACTTTAGTACTTCAACAAATGAAGTACGCATAGGGTTTTGGTGAATCTCCCTTATCTCCCATTAGCACAAGACTTGCAAACTAATTACCATACTTATACTTCTAATCAACTTACATTGTTAGTCCACTATAGTAATCACTTATCCACTACCCCTACCAAGATTATTCTATAGCTAGTCATTAACAAGTACCCAATCATTATATAAGTTCAACACATCATCACATGAAATAGTTATGATCATAACTAATAATTAATCATGTGTAACTTACCACTTATCATTAATTGAAGTCCATCCTTCAACTTACTTTGTACTAAGTCCGCTTGTACATGTGTATGGTTGATTTGCAATTCCATTTGAATTACTAAAAAAATTACCCCAAACTCTCACTCCACTCTATTGTTTCCTCGCCATGATCAAGCCAATGTATTAGTATAATTCATAAACAATAATCTAATCAATAATAAATACCCTCTTTTCTTTATTCACTTACGTAACTTGTTATACATGATCACTTGTTATTAAGTCTCAATTATCAAATATTACGTCTAATTCTTAAATTAAATTAAATTCAAGATCATAAAATAATGGTACATATCAATTTCTAGTTTAGAACTCCAAATAAACATCCAATAAGTCTAAACTTAACTATTTGTATTTACCACTTCATTGATTCTAAAGCAAATAATTTAATTCCATTATTTATATAATGTACATGCCCATTCCTTAACAATAAATCCTCAAGTTCTCCAATATGTGATAAAAGGGAAAAGAAAGGATAAACAAGGCAAAGCCATCCATTTCAATACTAAACAATACTCCATAAGAAGTTATAATAATTTCACATAAGGGTAGGCCTTACATTCTCCCCCTCTTGGATTAGGCTTCCTCATGGAAGTCACTAAAGTTTAAGACCCTATTCCGCTTAACAAAAATGATATGTATAAATATGGATAGTTTTCTTCTATTACCGATTTGGATAATTCATGTGCTAAAAGTGTACAATCACAACACAACTCACTCTATTTACTTAAGCTAATATAAAGAACCGTCTTGAATAAGATCATACAATAGGCATTGAACTTCATTAGAAATATCACAATTATTGGGAGCTCACCTCCCATCCATAGTATTATTACACAACTCACCCCTAAGCTAGGGTACATGACAATCCAAGACCATCTTATACAGTTCCACGTCAAGACAACACACATAGATCAACTACATCTGTAACAGTAGGGTCATTATAATGCACAACACTTACCCAACAAGCACAAAGAATACCCACTAGGGAATTTTTGAGAAGGGGGACTAGGGGCACATCTTGATGAGATTCCAAATATCTCCTAACACAGTTAATCAACATCACTCCATTCAATTATAAGAAAAAACTCGTCAACACAAATTATATCTTGCATCCAAAAAATCCAAGAAAAGGATACTCTTATTCCAAAAGCACAAATTATTTGTTACTCATACCCTATATCACATACAAGAGTGCCACTCCCATTCTACCCCACAAGGCTAAAGGCTCATACCATGAGATTTATGAGGATGAATGGTACCATGAATCATTGAATCCCGTCAAGTATGCCACTATAGAATATGTATTATGAAAAATAATATCAAGATCCTTCTCTAAGGTTCCTTCCATGCCCACACAGAATATTCCTCAAGCCATCTGCTCTCCTATATGAGTTATGATTTCACATTATAACACACATGCCAATAGTAGCAACACACCAATACTCCTCAAAACTTATAAGACTGTAGTTATCCAAAAATCATAATAAAAAAAATATAAATAAAAATGAGGACTAAAATTCATAAGGTTTAGTAATAACAAGAATAATTTTAAATCAAGATAAGTCCTCGAGGCAAAAGGACAATAATCAACATTTAAAAGTAAAAAAATAAATAACTCAAAAATTTAAATATGATATCCTTGCCACTAACTTATGAGAAAGATTCATACAAATAAATCAACAATACTAATCATAATCACAAACTTTACCCATCACATTCACTATGCGGCTTTGCTATAGCCACGAAAGGGGAGGAGGGGAATAGTGGTCTCAAACCACAAGTATAAATAATAGTCGACAATAACATGGTGGCCTCAAGCCACATAAAATAAATATAATTCCAAAGTCATGTCCACAAACAACATGCCTTAAATACCCCACAACAACATAATCTATCCATAAGCACTACCACACTCTGTCCATAATAGTTGTCATTCTGTCATCTTAACCATATCGCAAGTTCTAGTATCAATTATTTGCTTTAGTGTATTAGTTCAAATTCTTTATTTTTCTATATATATGCAAAGTTGTTAACATTGATAGTCTATCCAGTTTGTGTACAAATTTGTAATTGACATCACCATAAATGTCTCTTCTAACTCTGTTTTAAGAACATTGCTATACATCTCTATAAATGTAGTTAGAAGACCCTGCCAATGAAGAGAGTCAAATAACTGTTACAAGCATTTGAATTAATTGTATCACTAATCAATCCACTGCCTGAACTAAAGTAGAAAATTTATCCAGACTATGGCACCTCAAGGTTTATCCTCAACCCATAGAATATGGTTAATCCAAAGATATGTTTCCACATATGAATCACCATTGGATCCATAAAAAGGGGGAGATGGGGGACAACACTTTGATTTGACCATGAGGGTTATGTGGTGCCACACCTTACCCTAGACGAGATAAGGGGCACACACTAGCTCACCTCATCCTAGCATAGATTAGCTCAAAAAGAGGTCATCTCACTCCTCTCAACCCCTATTTACGCTAGTGGACCCTCCTTCAAAAAGGGAGGGTCAACACTAGGGGGAATACTAACATAACACAACATCATAGGAGCAATTACTATGAAACATAACAACCCAACTTAATGGATTCATACATAGCACATGAGAAGGGTATACATGGTCAATTTCCCTTTTGACACCTACATCTCCTATACCTCCAATGGGTTACCCTATAACATGCACTAACAATATTAACATCATGATTACTGGTTGCACACATGCCACATCATATGAAGACTCTACATGCATACTAGTTTACTCCACAATACTGAACACACACATTTATCAATATTTGTTTACTAAATTGCAAGAGGGTAAAACTAATATTTTCTGTACTCACATTTATTCATGCATCCTACATCATTATGATTTAACCCAACTTCAACAAATAAGAAAAGAGAGTTATTTATATGTTTAACCCTACTTTTTTTCTGTCTATACTAAGTTTTCCAAATTTGAGAACAATATGTTTATTAAATTCCAGATCTAAGAATGTAAGGGGGTCATTGCTTTTCTAATAATTACTAATGTTTCATTACAAGAATGCACTTTAAGTTCCATCTTTGAAAGAAAAAGATAATTGACCCTCGAATGATAATATTGATTACCTCTAATTCTTATTATTGGAATAAAATAATGCATTTAATAAAACAAAAGATAAGGTTTCACTTTCTACTTTTCCTAACAATTTATTATAGATATCACTTATAAGCAAGAAAAACACGTAACATTAATTCGATTTTTAATAGATTTGACTATTTCCAAGTGACTACTAAATCTTGTTCAATTTTCCCAGTAATGCATTACCAAAATCCAAGGCAACTCCACACTAATTACATAATTACAAGGACATTTGTCTAAAATTCATCCAATGCAAAATCTTTTAAAGTACTAAAATTCAATCAAATTACACATTTAGATACATAACACTTTAATTCTTTGGATTGAGAGAATTTACATTTAAAACTTAGAATAATTGAAAATGAACTAGCACATAGTTAGTACCTGTATATATATAAGAAAATATTTAAATATAAGTCTCCATTAATGTTCTATGAGTAGCTATTCCATTTCCCTTAATCATAATCTAACATGATAACACCCATGATTTTATTATGATAACAAGGAAGCTACAACATTTACCTCAATCTCATTTCTTTTGTTGCATTTGGTATTAGTGGGATTTTCTAGAAGAACATTACACCCTACTAAATCCATGTCCAACAAAATGCATAGACATACTGAAGCTTTGATATATTCAGACATAAGTGTCTACCCAAACATAGGTTACTATGATTACAAGAACAATGTAATGCCCCTCCCTTGATTAGACTCTATTTCACTAGTTTGACTATGGTTGACCTCTTTAGTTTATTATATGATTGGATGACACTCTCTAATGTAATGACTTTTATCATGATTCTAGGATATGATGTTAGTTATGCATTTTATCTCTATGAATTTTAGATGTTAGATTATATGCTTAGGTACTAACCTCAGAATGACATATTTACTCTATGTATGAAATATAATTTGTGTTCTCTTTCTTGTATGTGTATGAGTTTGTATGGGGTGCGAGGGGATGATCTTCCGTCACCCACTTTGAAGGGACACAAAATGCCACGATTCTCCTCCACCGGTGTGCCTGTATAGGATTAGATGTATGTATATTCTCTTTGTGATGTAGGACTGTAGGGACCAAGCATTGACTCCACCTGAATCTTAAGGTTCGAGTGTGCTCAATGACCCAATGGTAAAGTTGAAAATCGCAGTTGTTAATCAGACCCTTGATATGACTATCCTTCATACGGGAACAAGATCCTTGCCAAGTATCCTTGTACCTTGGTTGTTTGGTTATGTCAGTGTTATTCATGTTGGCCCTTCGTGTTTGTTAGTCTCAGTCCATTACCCTTGTGTTTAGTTTGGTGTTATCCTTTATATTAGCGAGAAAGTATTAATATTAGCATAATAGTGGTAATAGAGCATTAATGATTAATTGTTTGATAAAATTAAAGAAATTGCACGATATTATATTAAGTAAACTACATTAGCTAAGTCAATCAATCTATTCTATACTTTTGACAATAATTATTTAAAAGAGAATTAAATATTTATTATTTGGATTTTATTGTGCTCATGGAAATTAATTTAAAAAGATAAATAATATTTATTTATTCTAATTCAAATTTGCATGTGTGGGGAGTTACAAACAAAAAAAAACTAATTAATGGAAATTAATTAGAGGAATGTTGCATGTAGATTGGGAGTTACATTTAGGAAAAAAGATATCTTTTAGTTTGGGGGGGACTGCAAACTTTTGTTCTTGTTTTGTCAAATTCCGAAGGAGGAATTAAAGATTTGGGAGGGGGACTCTGGGTCATACTGGTGAATTTATGGGCCGTTCTGTGCTCCCGGGTTACTCCATTGATCGTTAGACTTCAGGTTAGAGATTGATCTTGTCCTCGCCTTGTCTTTGTAGAATGCCCGGTTTAATATTTTAATAATGGTGTTGATTGAGCTGTTATGGGATCCCCTATTTTGTTTTTGCAAATTCTTGATGTTCATTGGATTTTATGTTGAATTAAAGAATCCTTTGTTTCCAATCTAGTCTAGATTCTTGTCTCCTGCATGCTAGGGATTTGCACCCTTCTAGTTCTTTTTCTATTGTTTGATTAATTGGATTTTTGTCTCCCTCTTGCACTGAGTCAGAAGCATCGTTAAGTAATCCTTTTATAGTTCTAGCTCTGTATTAGCGTACCATCGTATCTCTTGATAAATTGGACTTCATATCCTTTATGCCAATCTTCTTAGTACCACCGTATCAGTTACTTCTTCGGATTTCATGACCTACTTGCCTTAGTATGGTCTTACTCTTCCTTATTGTATCGTATCTCTCTATCAGACTTTGTGTTGTGGCAACATTCCGGTCATGGCTAGTTGTTTTTATGAACCTTCAGTCTCTTTTTCTAAAAACATTACCCTCTCCACTATACACCTTCCTCAATAAGTCTTAGTCTGTTGTCTTTCATTTTAACTATGGGTGCATTCAGAGGCATAGTAGTGTCCACAAAAGTTATATCTATAACCATTTGTTTTACCACTGATCGATCGATTTGACCCTTTTCTTCTCTCTGTTCACTATGTATCGTGCCTTGCCACTTATACTCTTTAATAACTTTATGGCCATGTTCAATCGATATTATTCTATTGTTTCTGGTTAAAGTGACTCAATGCCTGGAATTATATATATAATTTTGCATCGACATATTATGTATACTATTTCATCTCTTATATGATAATTGTTTGAGTATTTCAAATTTGTTAGCATTACAAACGTGTTTGGGCTAATTCGATGTCCTTCTTTAATTATCAATAAAATTAAACCACTGCCTTAGCCTTTTTCTGTCCCACCTCTTATCAACAACTTACCCGTTTGGTTTGCATTTGGGTGTTGTATTTCTTTCCTTGTGAGTTGGTGAACTATAGTTCCTCCTCTATAATGTGCGTAGTCATATGTATTCGTTGGTTTGTTCTTTGGTGGTTTAAGATATCATCTCTTTTAAATGGAACTTTATAATTGTTTTAGTTTCGCCACTTGCATGTTTCTGTTCATTGCATTTGGTGTAATGTTTATATATATATGTTGGCATTTTTGGCATAACTGATGAAAATGAGATGATGGTGGATGACTATACCGGTAGAGGAAGATGGCATGATCGGTTATTTATATTGTCATTGATGTCAACCAGGTTCAACTGATTTTAATGATGTTTACACTTGATTTTCAGTGATTTACTTGTTGGCTAAGTGATTTGGTCTACTGAAGTAAGAGTTTGACAGTTTGACAGAGTTTACTGAGAAGACTGCAAATTAGGACCTTAACCGATAAAGCAGATAAGTTTTGATGGAATCGGGTGATTGGCGATGTTTGGTGACTTGTGTTTTGATACATAAGCTTTTATGATGGATATGACTATGTGACCGTAACCACATCTTATGATGGTTACTAGAAGGCTTGTTTTGAATTTATGTTGAAGTTCTGCCAGGGTTTAAGGACCGGTAAAGAATTCTCTTAACTGGTTTTGATTTTTAGTTTGATGGTGATCTACATTAAGTTCACGTGTTGATGATAACGCGACACAAACTGTGTGATGAGTTTCAAAATTGTTTTGGCGCATTTGGAGAATGAATTTCTTGGGAATGTGAAAAGTGCTTAGCAGAATGTGCTAAGGGTTTGACTTTGTACCAAATCGGCTTTCTATGATGATTTATGATCATTCAACAACTGATATTGTTTTGTAATTGATTGTTATGATCCCTATGATGATTTGTAATGAATTGTAAAGATCTGTGATGATCTATGGAGTAAGTCTTAGGGTTTTGATGCCGACCTAGTTGTGAAAGATTTATGTCAACAAGGTTGATGTTTTGAAGTGTCGGTGATTTTGTGAAGTGTGTGAAGCCGAACCAGAGTGTGTGAAGATTTGCCAGAGAGATGTAGACTTAGAACTTAATTGGATCTGATCAAGAAAGTAGTAGAGTGCTATACCTAGATCATTCACTATTGTTATCTAACAATTACAACAACTAAAATCCCTTAACCGGGTAGGTCCTAACAGGCCTCACATTGTAAAATCCCCTAACAGGGTGAATCAATATTTGAGTTCTAAATCCTCTTGCGAGGTTGATCCTAACAGATCAAAGCTTCTAGTAGGGCTGAGGTAAATCCCTTAATCGGGTGACTCCTAACATGGTTTGCTCCTAATAGGGCATCATTGTAAGCTTCTAATCGGGCTTGACTCCTAACAAGGCACATTCCGAAAGAGTGCAAAATATTTGTGGGTACCAATTCCCACTGTGGTTTTTCCCTATTTGGGTTTCTACGTGAAAAACATGGTGTTCATATGTGACATTCTTTTCTTGTGATGTTCATGTTTTATTTTTGTTAATCGGTAAAGATAGTTTATGTTTGTTTATCAAAGATCTTAAAGTGATTACCGGTATAGATGATTATATGATTGATGAAGCATTTTGATCAGTTGATAAGTTGGTAACATTGTTTGTTGATCTTATATTGAATTGATGTATGATCTGATTATTAAGATTGCATAAGAGGAAATGGTTATCTAGATCTGATAAGAAAATCTGTTATGAAGATTTGGTTTAAGTATTGAATGTTTTCAGATCTGAGATAAGTCTGTTTTGGTGTTGAAAGTTTCAGTTTTTGTTAATATTGATTCACCCCCCTCTCAGTATTAATCGAATCCTCTAGGTTTATTAATATTAATGTAGTATAATGTGGTTTTCCCTTTCATGTTTCTTGTGGCTTTGTCTATGTCTCGACAATGATTTTATGTATTGGGGATAACCCCCTGCTGTGGATTACCACAGTGGTGGGAACACCCACCAGTCGTGGGCTCCCATGGTGGCGAAAGTCCCACCCACTGTGGCACCCATGGTGGTGGGTAACCCCCACCCATCGTGACACCCATGGAGGTGGGAACACCCACTATCGTTGTGGGGAGTCCACGGTGACCCCGTTTATTCGCTGTGATATTTCTTTTAGGGCTTTTCTTATTATTGATTTATGCCTGTGTAACATATTCGATGTGTTATATTGAACTTATCTTCTACACCTGATATCATTGTTTCTATGGGAGCATGCACAATGAGTCTATAATTATATCGTTTGAATATATAATCATTTATGTATAAACATGTATGGGCTCGACTAACCATCCAAACAACTTTATTATTGTTATTGTAGCGTCCTAAAATTGTGACACTTGCAATTTCGACTGCATTTGGGTCTTCACGATGGCTGCGCAACGTTGAACCTGAATGGAGACCCCGAAACCTGTTTACGACACCAAAAACTGCATTTTTCAGCACCCTGGCCTGATCCTCCTTGCACCCTACTGTCTCGAGAGGTGGGACCATGGCGCCCAGCGCCCTGGTCCCTGGCCCTATTTTGGGCCCGGTCTCTTTTGGGCATTGGGTCTTTAAGTTTGCAATTCGGGAAATAATGTTTCCTGGTCGGCCCAAGGTCGGAAAAATCAGTCTATCAGCCCTAATTGACAAGTATATAAACTACATTTCCCCTCCCATTTGAGGAGGCAAGGAAAAAGAGGAAAATATATGCAAGCAAGAGGCGGAAGCGATATTCAAACATTCAAACATTCAAGCATTCCTTCAAGCAATTGAGCATTCTAAGTCTCCATTCAAGGCTAAGTGTTGCATTCAAGACAAGGATTCAACCATTGAAGAGGAGATCACTTACAACATACAAAATACAACATTCATTACGCCTTCGCATGTAAGAATACAAACATTCTTACAACAAGGTATCAGTACTTGTTTACATTACAAACATTTACATTTACAACATTCTCATTTCTTGGTTAATTCCAAAACCGAGGTTTGACCTAAAGGCAAACCCCTAATCCCTAACCCCCCAATCGTCCTCTCTTTTCTGTGTGTAGGTTGCAGGTACGCAGCTGTAATTGAAGATCTGGAATCCTTGTGCAGAGATGAACAGATCCCCCTTCATTTTGTGGATTTTTCAGAGAACCGTGTGCACGCCGTGCGCCGTCGTCCCGTCAACTTTCACTCGAATTTGTAGAACAACATCATCTCGACATTTTACTGCTAATTCTAGGTCCGTAGCTTCATCCCGTATCCCTATCTCTGTTTATAAGCGAATCTTTCTTACTTTACATGCATTCCTAGTTCAACCTTTCTATCTACATTCTTTACAAAAGAGGGTATCCTTGATGTCTCAACCCTTGAAACTCATTTAGAATCCAATCCTGCATTGTGTGGGATTGGATCTTATGGGTTTCAACCCCTCTTTTGAATGTAAAGTCCCTCCTAAGTGAAAACCGTCAATCCTAGTGACCCCCTTTCTCCTTGGAGTGGGGGAGAACACCTAGGGTTCGATTTTCCGCTTTACATTTTGGTGAACCCGACGTGAACATCCTAATTCTGATTATTCATGGTTAGATCTGAAAAATTTGCTTCCTTAATTACATTTTCATGTTTGATCTTTGGCAAATTTTAGAGGTTAATTGCATAAAAACCCTAAAATTTTCTGTTGAGTAATTGAGCGTGTGAAATGTTTAATTGTTAATGCTTGTTTCAGATCTACCCTTCTACTGCAAATTATCAAATCATATCTGTGCTTTAATTTTGAAAATTAAGTGGTTAAGTGTCAAAACCCTAATTTTTAAAACCCTCTTGATTCAGCCTTTGACTGATGATTTCACTGATTAAAACACCTCCAAATCGGCTGTAACTTTGGATTCTGCAACAAAATCATAATATCTCTCATCCCTGAAAAATTTGGAAAAAAGTTGTGAGGACCGTGTGCACCCCGAGCGCCATCGTCCTCGACATTTTTTTCGAAATTTTGGGAGCTAGATCTTACTGTATTTTTCTGCTAAAATCCAGAATTTTGGCAATTCTAACACTTTTAAAATTAAAGTCAAAGTTGGTCTAGGGATTGCTTGGTTTAAGGCTTCTAATCATTCAAAAATTGTTGAAATTGAAATTCATGTCAAAATTGTGTTTCTTACTATCCTAAATCTGAAAAGTGTGTTGGCATTCATTCGAAATTTCAGTGCTTTATTCAAATTTTTACAATTTGTGACTTTTGAAATTAAATGTTTAATTGCGACAACCTTGATTTCCACTTTCAAAATTGAATTTTGTGTGAAATTGAGTTAATTTTTAATTTTCAAAACCTGCATTGCTTTTAGTATTTCCTATAAAATCATAAAATTCAAAATTTCAGTTTCGCTCTCTTTTTCAAAATTCAAATTTTGCATTTTTCAACAATCTTGGTAGGGTTCAATTTTGAGATTACAACTTTAATTTGGCCTATCTACAGATCGTAAAATCACTCAATTTTTTCAGATTAGCTTTAAAATCATCATAACTTTCATCCCTGAAAATTTCGAAAAAAGTTGCGAGGACCGTGTGCACTCCGTTCGCCACGGTCCCGGACATTTTTTCCGAAATTTCGGGAGATTGTCCTGATTGTATTTAACAGCTTAAATCTAGGAGATTGGTTGATTTTATTGAAATTTGCTACCTCTAAATTCGAAATTTTCTCTCTCTCCCTAGTGCATGAGTTTTACAATGATAAGCCCTACTTACACTATTCCCGTTAGACGAAGCCTTAGAATTAAGTCTTTCCAAGGTTTAGTTACTGAGGAGATGGAACCTAATTTGAATGGCCTTTTTAATGAGGACACGGGTAATTCCTCTAATCCTCCTAATGATGAAGAAGCTCTCCATGAGGTTTCTGAAGAACAACTTTCGAAATTGGATAACCAATTTGACGATTTTCGACAATGGATGTCTCAAGAATACCCTGATAATCAAGCTCTTCCCTTAATTGAGGGTGTAAAACGTATGGTTCAAAATGATAAGAATGGAATTGATATTTTGTGTAGTATTGCACACATTGTGGATTTGAATGTGATGCCTATGAAGAGTTGTGCTGAAACTTTGGGTTATACACAACCTCCTACTCAAGTCAATCATTCTATTCCTTTGACAACTTCTATTGCTAGTATACCTACTTTCACATCAAACATAATGACTACTTCAATGCAAGACATTCCACCTATGATCACCAGTCATGGGGGCAATCCTTCTTCTTCAATTAACCCTCTTCCTTCATTCAATCCTTCTTCTTCATTCATTCCTTCAGTAAGTGTTCCTATTACATCTCCACAAATGAACCTGGCGCAAGGGGGCAATTCGTTTAACCATTCCATTCCTCCTTGTAGTGTTCCTCCTTTCCAATCATCTCCTATAACTAACTATCATAGTGTCCCACCTCCTTACTCTCAATCAATACCTTCTTTCAATAACATAATACCTCCATCTCAATCTAACATGTCTAATATGAATTCTTCGACTGAAGCGACCATTAACAATCTTGCACAAACTGTCTCTTCTTTACAGCAACAAATTGCCTCTATGAATCAATCTAAGTTTAGTGTGCCCACATTTGATGTGGCGAGCCCACTTTCTCTTGACATTGTTCGAGCTATTCCCCCTAAGCATGTTGAACTCCCACAATTGGAGCTTTATAATGGTAAAGGTGATCCTCTAACACATGTTAAGACTTTTCAAACAATATGTACCGATTTTGCTTATGACCAAACGTTGCTTGCAAAACTGTTTACTAGAACATTAAGAGACAAGGCTCTACAATGGTATTGCTCATTGCCTTCCTATTCTATTACTTCTTTCCAACAACTTGCAAATGCTTTTATTCAACAATTTCAAAACAATATAAATCCTAAAGTTACTTTGATTGATTTAATGCATTGTAAACAAGGTGTTAAAGAAAAAGTGACTGATTTCATTGGTAGATATAAGCATTTGTATGCCCAAATTTCTTTTCCAGTACCTGACAATGATATTCAAAGAATCTTTATTTCTAATTTACAAAAAGATATTAGAGAAAAACTTTTGTTTTCTGAGTTTACTTCTTTCCAACAGTTGTGTGCAACTCTTCACAATTATCAACTGACTGTGAGTCAAATGGAACTGTAGCGTCCTAAAATTGCGACACTTGCAATTTCGACTGCATTTCAGTCTTCACGATGGCGATGCAACACACAACCTGAATGGAGACCCCAAAACTTGCTCATGACACTGAAAACCGCATTTTTCATGCACCCTGGCCTGAACCTCCTTTGCACCCCGCTGTCCCGGAGGTGGGACCAGAGCGCCCAGCGCCCTGGTCCCTCAGGACCAGGGCACCCAGCGCCCTGGTCCCTTAGGACCAAGGCGCCCAGCGCCCTAGTCCTCCAGGACCATGGCGCCCAGCGCCCTGGTCCCTGGGTCCTATTTTGGGCCCGGTTTCCTAAGTGATATCGGGTCTTTTTGATTGCAATTTGGAAATATACTTCCCTGGTCGGCCTAAGGTCGGGAAAATCAGTCTATCAGCCCTAATTGACAAGTATATAAACTACATTTTCCTCTCTCATTCGATATGACGGAAAAAGGCGTGGAAACTATACTTAAGCATTCAAGCATTCAAGCATTCAAGCAATTGATCATTTCAAGTCTCCATTCAAGGCTAAGTGTTGCATTCAAGTCAAGGATTCAACCATTGAAGAGGAGATCACTTATTACATGCTACATACTACAATATACAACATCTAAACCTTCGCACATAAGGATACAAACATCCTTAGAACAAGGTATTAGTACTTGTTTTACATTACAGTCATTTACATTTACAGCTCTTGCTCATTTCTTGGTTAATTCCAAAACCGGGGTTTGACCTAAAGGCAAACCCCTAATCCCTAACCCCCCATCGTCTTCGCTTTTCTATGTGTAGGTTGCAGGTACGCGGCTGAGATTGAAGATTTGGAATCCTTGTGCAGAGACGAACATATCCCCCTTCGTTTCGCGGATTTTTTGGAGGACCGTGGCGCCGGGCGCCATCGTCCCGACAACTTTTTCTCAAATTTGCAGGACAGCGCCGTATCGACATTTTACTGCTAATTCCAGGTCCGCAGCTTCATCCTATAACCTAAACTCAGTTTATAAGCGAATCTTTATGACTTTCTATGCATTCTTAGCTTAATTTCCTTAATCAATATTCTTTACAAAAGAGGGTAGCTTTGCTTTCCAAACCCTTGAAATTCATTTAGCATCCAATCTTACATTGTGTGGGATTGGATCTTATGAGTTTCAACCCCTCTTTTGAATGTAAAGTCTTCCCCCAAAGTGAAAACCCATCGAATCCTAGCGAACCTCCCTTCTCTCTCCTCGGAGTTGGAAGAGGGGAGACCAACTAGGGTTCGACAGCGATTTTCCGCTTTACAGGAACAAGCAAATCCTATGGCTCCAAGTGATAAGGGTGATAGTAGTCAACAACCATTTGGGAAGTTTAAACCGAACAGAGAGTCGATTAAATTCAATGAAAACATCATCAACAACAATGTGAATGCAGCATCAGGTGTGCCTCCTATTTCTAAGTTTTTCAAGAAAGAAAGAAAGTTTACTCCTTTGAATGAATCATTGCATAGTATTATGAATAAGTTATTGGAACAAAATGTGCTTAATCTTCCTCCTATAAGGCAAATAGATCCTACAAAGATTAATTCACCCTATTTTGATAACAAATCTTTTTTTCAATTTCATCGTCAACCTGGGCATGATGCTGAAAAATATTTTGCTTTAAAGGGTAAAATTCAAGATTTGATTGATAATAATACTATCTCTGTTTCTGGTGTGAATGATAAAGGCAACACATCTGTAGCTCCTCCTAACCAAAATCTCAAGATTTTTACTGATCCGTTACCTTCTCATACCTCTAATGCGATTGATACTAATGATTCCTCTGTCTCACCTGATGATCTTGTGTCTATGACTCCGAATGTGATTAACTTTGTAGAGCAGCAGAAAATCCCTAAAGAACCTTCCATCACATTTGATTCTAGTGAAACTATCAGGGCACCAGATGGTCCTTTATATATAGTTGCAAAAGTCAAGAATACACCTTGCCATGGAGTGCTTATTGATCCTTCTTGCATGGTTAATATCATTATTGAAGAATTTATTTTTACTTTGCAATTGAATCAAGTGATCTATGACGAAACAAATGTGGTTGTGAAATTATTTGATGCATTTTCTTCTCCTACAATTGGTTCTATTACATTACCTATTGAGGTCCATAACAAATCCCTTGATGTAAGCTTTGCTATTATTCCATCATCCGAACAATTTCATGTGAAGCTAGGCTATCCTTGGCTATCTTCCATGAAAGCTATTGCTTCTCCTATTCACAAGTGTTTGAAATTTCCCCATAATGGTGAAGTTGTTACTGTCAATCATAGTCTCTTTAAACCAGCTGAAAGAACTTCTAGCGTTCCTATTGATTACTTTTGGCCTAAACAATTCCAATCTCTTCCACCACGAAGTGATCATCTTTTCAAATCTTATCAAAAGTGGAAAAAAAATATGATCCTATTTCTAAGTGAACCTAGAACACCCAAACTTGATATTCTTATCATTCTTGAGAAGGAAGTTCTTCCTTTGAAAGATAAAACTAATGTCTTTCCTCAAGAAGATTCCCAACCCATCCCTATGGATGTGACTATGCCTATGCCTAATAAACTTTCTAAAAGTAGACCTATACCTCCTCATCATGATGGACTTGGTCTCCTTCCTAAACCAAATATTCTTCCTTTATATGGAGCAGTTCCTCCTCCTTCCTCTTATAGAGAGAAGAGGCCTTCTTCTTCTCCTATTATCCAACCTAAGAGATCACAACCCAAACACCCAAGTGATAAGGATAAGGATGAGAACATTCCTCCTCCTCAATCTTCTCAACTTCCTACTAAGACTAGATGAAATCGTTCTGCACGTGAACGCCGATGAAAGCGTCGTCTTAGAGCTCAAGCAGCTGCTTCTCAAACTTTGCAATCCCCAAAAACACCTTCAGCTAGTATTATTCCATTTTCTCTTCAGCCAGAAATTGAGCCAAAATCTCCTAAACATAAGATGCATGATGGTCTTGATCCTGTGCGAGTTAAAGATCCTATTTTTATAAATCTTGATGATGATATAGATGAAAATGTTATTCATGATGAAAATGTTACTTCTTTTCATTCTGATAGTGAATATGAATATGTTGATGTTGATAACCATTTATCTAACGAATTTTCTCAAGAACTTATCCTAGCTCCTAGACAAGAACAACGTGGCTTGGAACATGAACATGGCCCTTGTTTGGATCTCGTGATAGCTCCATCTGCTGTGTTGGATGTTCCTCCTCTAGCGTATTCCCTACCTCCCCGAAACATTGATCAACAAGATTGGGGGGTAGATGACGTGCTAGACTAGTTTCATTAGCATAGCAGACTCTCTCCTCCTCTCTATTGTTACTTCTTCTATGTGTTATTCTCATTCTTCTATTCATTGTCCTTAGTGTTTTCTACTTGAGGACGATGCAAAGCATTGAGATCTCTTTTGGTCTCTCTCATGTTGACTCAAAAGACACATGTGTTCCCTTCTTCTAGGTGACCTTCCTTGATTGGGGAATGAAGAACAATTATGCATACATACATATGATATACATGAATTATCATACAGTATATTGACCTTGAGGAAAGCGAAGTCACCTTGTGCTTTGTGTTTTGTATCTATTATCCTTGGGTTTATCTCACATTTGGGGGCTAAATCCTTGTGATAACGTGCTCCTTTCCCTTCTCATTTCCTATATGTATCACTACCTTAAAGCAATCACCCCCGATGAGGCGTGTGCGATCGCTTTAACGTAGGGGGGCATACACCCCGTTCATATCTCTTCAAGATACTTGAAAATCTCTTGACAAATTTAGCTTTGCCTTAAAATTTTTTGATATCTTTCTTGCATGACTCATAGTGAGGGAAACCTTACTACTGACAGTCATGGTTCTCCCTTGTGATCTTCCCTTTTACTTTGTTAATCGAAGCCGTAAGATCCTTAGTCCACTGGGGGCTTGGTATATCTTGCCTTCTTGATGTGGTGAAAGTTTTTCAATGTTGTTTCCTTGTACTTTACCGGAAGTATGGGCGTATGCTTATACTCCCGCTAAAGTGGGGGCTAAATGTAGCGTCCTAAAATTGTGACACTTGCAATTTTGACTGCATTTGGGTCTTCACGATGGCGGCGCAATGTTGAACCTGAATGGAGACCCCAAAACCTATTTACGACACCAAAAACTGCATTTTTCAGCACCCTGGCCTGATCCTCCTTGCACCCTGCTGTCCCGGGAGGTGGGACCATTGCGCCCAGCACCCTGGTCCTTCAGGACTAGGGCACCCAGTGCCCTGGTCCCCCAGGACCATGGCGCCCAGCGCCCTGGTCCCTGGCCCTATTTTGGGCCCGGTCTCTTTTGGGCATCGGGTCTTTAAGTTTGCAATTCGGGAAATAATGTTTCTTGGTCGGCCCAAGGTCGGAAAAATTAGTCTATTAGCCCTAATTGACAAGTATATAAACTACATTTCCCCTCCCATTTGAGGAGGCAAGGAAAAAGAGGAAAATATATGCAAGCAAGAGGCGGAAGCGATATTCAAACATTCAAACATTCAAGCATTCCTTCAAGCAATTGAGCATTCTAAGTCTCCATTCAAGGCTAAGTGTTGCATTCAAGACAAAGATTCAACCATTGAAGAGGAGATCACTTACAACATACAAAATACAACATTCATTACGCCTTCGCATGTAAGAATACAAACATTCTTACAACAAGGTATCAGTACTTGTTTACATTACAAACATTTACATTTACAGCATTCTCATTTCTTGGTTAATTCCAAAACCGGGGTTTGACCTAAAGGCAAACCCCTAATCCCTAACCCCCCAATCGTCCTCTCTTTTCTGTGTGTAGGTTGCAGGTATGCGACTGTAATTGAAGATCTGGAATCCTTGTGCAGAGACGAACAGATCCCCCTTCGTTTCGCGGATTTTTCAGAGGACCGTGTGCACACCGGGCGCCATCGTCCTGTCAACTTTCACTCAAATTTGCAGAACAACATAATCTCGACATTTTACTGCTAATTCCAGGTCCACAGCTTCATCCCGTATCTCTATCTCTGTTTATAAGCGAATCTTTCTTACTTTACATGCATTCCTAGTTCAATCTTTCTATCTACATTCTTTACAAAAGAGGGTATCCTTGATGTCTCAACCCTTGAAACTCATTTAGAATCCAATCTTGCATTGTGTGGGATTGGATCTTGTGGGTTTCAACCCCTCTTTTGAATGTAAAGTCCCTCCTAAGTGAAAACCGTCAATCCTAGTGACCCCCTTTCTCCTTGGAGTGGGGGAGAACACTTAGGGTTCGATTTTCCACTTTACAGTTATAAATTTTGTTAGTTAAAATAATGGGATTATGAATTCTTTATTTTATTTTAAATGATAAAAGTCAGCTTAAATGTGTGAATTATTGATAGCTAGTGGGTTATAGTAGAAATTTATTTGAGTAATTTATTTACCATGGTCTAATTTGATTTAGTAATTTTAGTGATCATTGTTGAATTACCATCAAGTAATTTGATTATCATTGTTTAGTTAAATTAAGTGACTTAATTATCATTGTTTAGCAATCATTGAGAAGTTTTATTTGGTTTCCATTGGTGTGACTTATTGTGTTACTCGCTTTTCCTTCTTGGCTTATTCTTGAGGTGGTGATAGATTATCATTGGTTGGAAATCTAGGGGATTACTGTTTAAGTGTATTTTGACTGCAGAGGCCTTGGCGCGGGGGGGGGGGGGGTGTTTCATTTCCTCTCCCATGGATTGTCTTCCTCAGTCTGAATGTAATTGTTCTAGTGATTGAATTCTGGTTTTGAGTATTGAGGTACTTCTTCTCCCGATGCTATTGGATCGGTGGCCCTTTATGTTGATATGTGCTAGATGGTCATTCCTAGCTTATTTTTGTTACTTATTTTGTAATCTTATTCTAGCAAGGGAGTTAAGCCTTGCTATGGTACTTTGGTGTTTTACCATCTCGTGATTCCCAATTGATCTTTGGTGTTGCTTGGATTCCTAGGTGCAATCATGGGGGAGTGGCTTTCATTAGGGGCCGAGGCCCAAAGTGGTTACTAGGATAACTCAATGAAAGTTTGTAATCAAGTGAAAACATAATATAATGAATTGGGGTGGGTAGTTAGATCACATTAATAAAGATTAGTTTTTGTTGCCTCTCTTACGCTTAGGTGCTTGTTTAGGGCTAAGGTAAGTAGAGAAGGGCCTGGAATGGCTTCCACCAATCTTGTCCTTTCGAAAGGTTGGTATGGTCCACTAGTAATTGTATGGGGGTCGAGGGTCGGGAGAGGTCACCAGGGTAACCCAAGATGGGGGTCGGGACCTAGTGAAGACCTACCAGGGTAACTCATGACAACCTAGTGATGACACTCTTTCCAATTGCATACCTAGTGGTTTATTTGGTTTGATCATATGTGATTGTTTGGGCCTCTGGAAGTTGGTTGTTGTCCTTGAGAGTTTATTTTATCTTGTATTGTGGGTCTCTTGTGATTGTATCCTTGTGAGCCTCACGTGAGTCCTTGTATCATCTTGATTCTTGTTGTTCTTCTCTTCATCTCTTGGGTCTGGCTGATACCTCCTATCATGGGGGGTGGATCTGATGGTACCACATGGTTGGGTGGAGTTCTATTCACACCCATTGGGTTTTGTTCAATCTTCTTCATGTTCGTGATGGCACACAGAGGATTGAAGAATTTCATATTGATGCAGATCCATGTATTCATTTCATTATTGTACTCTTGGAGATTATGTACTCATGGATGCAGTGTAATGTAACTGGTCATCTTATGTATGTTCTCATGTAAATGATATTATGTCCCATGGTCCTATGTAATTATCGATGTTGCAAATTGTTATTGATGGTTCTTTGATCTTGTATACTTGGTTAATGTTACTCTTGAGTAACAATGTGGTGGGGCCTTGAGGACCCTTCTAAGATGTTTTATGTAACTCTTTTATTTTCACATTGTATGTATCTCAATGCATCTATGTAGTTTATCTTTTAAAAAAAAAATTAGTCGCATTTTTCTAATTTTTTTATTTTCTTAAGTCCTTTGGGCCTCATAGCAGGGTGTTACAATCAAAAGATGAAATAATCTTTTGAAAACACTAAGGTTTGAATATGATTTCCCTATAGAGATGACATGCACAAGTCCATGACCATTGGAACAATGAGGTTAAGGAATAGGGTAGAAGGTTCTCTATTACACAAAACTAAAGTTGTCTTAATATGGTATTGTTGACTTGAAACTTACTCCATTAACTATACCTTTTTCTAAGATAGTTCCAACAATATTGAGAGGTATTCTCAAGAACATCGGGTAAGAGTTATGTGTTCCCTAACATCCATCACTAATCTACAAGAGATGCTCACTCACTTATAGAGAAATATCTTTATCTGTTATCCAACTAAACCTTTCCTCTTTGTGTTCAAGGTTAGGATAAATAAGATAACCAAAACTTATGGTCTATAACTACTCTTTCTAGAGACGAGAACATAATTTTTTTACCACTCATTATGTCTACTAAGGTTGTACAATTAGTTTTTCATTATTAGTTTGGAATAAGCTAATTTGAGTTAAAATATACTTTTACTTCTTCGTAAAACAAATACAAGCTCCAACTGTAAGGTGAAAATTTTATGGGGCATTAGTTTCTAACGTATAATTACCCAAGAGTTTTTTTTTTAATTTATCTAATCCATGGCTCATGAAAAATACACATTTTTGCCCCAACTTGGTAACTAGGACCCAATTCCGTTTCCAGAGTTCCTAGTGTTAAAACTTGTCTCTGATAGAAATGAAAGAAAAAGGGCAAGTGCATAAAGATGGGGGACCAAAAAGGGGTCTTCACATGCCACATTTTTCTTCTTCTGAAATCAACAAAGTTTGAATGTTGATGAGAAAATGAAGATGGTTGCACTCAAAATGTGAAGATGCAACAAGAACAAGAGGTGTAGTGCTTCGAGTCTACTTTATGGAATACTAATTTGTTTATAAAATGATGTATATTAAGGGTTTGAAAAAGGGGAGCACACAAAGTGGTCTTATTTTTTTCTTCAGGAAAACATAACATAGCACCTGGTGTGCTCCCCCTAAAATGTTAATTTTGTTTTTGGAATTTCTAAAATTGCTTTGGTGATAAATTATCTAACACCATGTAGTTTATGCCAAAATTTTTGACTAATTTTTTAATAAATATTTACTAATTTTGGAAGTGGACACATCTTGGAAAATAGAAATTTGAGCATGCACCCCCCAAAATTTTGTGAAAAATGCTGGCAAGAGACACTGTTCCGGTGAAGATTGGTGCATGATAGATGTTTAGGGGTTGTCATTAATGGCAGGGGTTGTCATTAATGGCAACTCAATTTTCATATCACATCCGGTGTGCATAGATTTGGTTTACCGAAAGCCATTTTGTTCATAAGGCATAAGTCTGGAAGGTGGAACACAGTAACTGATAGAGCATGAGATCATGGTGCACATATTGATTTTGGTGATGTATTTTGGGTTGCAGTGATCAAGATAGTTGGTTCAAGTTTTGAGACAAATTATCTCATGATCCTGATAACCGGTGTTGAATTGTGTGCAAGTTTAGAGCTTTGTTATCCAATAATCCAGTTAGAGCAGAGTTATTTTGGTGTAATGTACATTGCAGAATCATTGGGTTAATTTCGGTGATCAATTTCTTTTTTGAGGGGATTGGGTCGACTTATGGGAAGTATTTTATCATCTTGTTTTGGTTTGCATTTAGATTTGTGATTGGATTGAGCCGACTTGGTGGAACATGTTTTATGTTGCGTGCTATGCGTTTTTTGGAAGTTGACTTAGTAAACGATTCTTTCTGTTGATGTAGATATATAAGATCAACTTGGTTGATCATTTTGGAGGAAGATGAGTGAAGGAAGTCTGTGTGAGCGAATTTGTAAGCTTGGTGAAGATTGTTTTGCTCTGGAATGTGACAGAGCAAAATATCAAATTAGTTGCAGAAGACAATATAAGCCTAATCGGAACTGTATTTTGGTATAGTTAGATGTTATAACTCAGTTCATTTATCATTGTAACCATTTTGTATTATCTTGTAAGGTAGTGAGCCTTCCTCTCAGTTGTAGCCCTTTTGTAATTGAGTAGTGAGCTCTAGGCTATGTTCCTGAATGCAAGTGCATTCCCCTTTTGTAATATTGTTCTACTACTGGCCATAGTATAATAATATTGTCAGTACTCAATCCCATCGTGGTTTTTCCCTTTTCGGGTTTCCACTTAAAAATATTGGTGTTATGGTTGTGTGGTTGTTTACTTAATATTTCTGCACTTTAATTTCTTTCTTGTGCATCCGGTGGTTTAAGAATCAACTTAATAGGCTTGCACATAATAAAACATCGATTCACCCTTTTATGCCTTGCATATCTAGTCCCATCACTTTCATTTTACGAAAATATGGGTCCCCTCTTTTGTCTTTATCTATTAGTTTCCCCCCTTTTTCTTTTTAGCTTTTGTTTTAGTCACTTGAGAAACTCGAGTTCCCGAGTTCTCGAGGTTGGTTTTTGCTTGTTCTATTTCTTTTCTTCAAAAACCTAGGTTCCCGAGTTTGTTCCTTTTGTTTGTTTTTGATTTTTTCCTTTTGTTTTGTTTCCCTTAGTTTTTATGCTTTTTCTTTGGCCACTTCGGGAACTTGGGTTCCCAAGTTCTCGAGGTGCCCATTTGCTTGTTTGTCTATTCTAGTTCAGAAACTCGAGTTCTCAAGTTCCCGAACTGGTTGCTTGTTTTAATTTTAGTTGCTTCATAAGTTGGGTTTCCAATTTGTGATGTTTCTGTTTTGTGTTTTTGAGTTCCATCTTGGAAACTCGGGTTCCCAAGTTTTCGGGTTGGCCTTCTTTTTTGTTTTATTCTATTGTAATCTGGAAACTCAGGTTTCGAGTTCCCGGGTTGTGGATGACTTGTCAAGTTTGAGGAAGTGTTTGACCTCAGGAACTCGAGTTCCTGAGGTCGCATTAATTGCAGTTTAGGGGGGGTATATATAGTAGTCGGTGACCCTTTTGGGTTCATTTGTGTACCCAAGCAATAGGATTCTGAGCTCTGATCCTGCGATTTGGCTTTCCCGCACTTCTGGCTTCCCGATTTCGTGTGTTCATTCTGCCAGGTTGGTAGAATTTATCTTTCCTCGTCTTTTGATTTTAGTGCTTAGATTTTCTAGTTTTTCATAGGTTAGGGCTTTTTCGGTTTGTTTCTTGTTTTGTGCCTTAATTCGAAAACTTGGGTTCCCGAGTTGCCAAGTTAGAGCCCTACTTTGCTTGCCTCGTTACATTTCTTTTGTTTATTTTGGAGTGCTTTTGTTTTCCTTGTATTTGTTGTTGTTTTTCCTTCAATTCGGAAACTCGAGTTCCCGAGTTCTCGAGTTGAGGGTTTCTCTTTGCTGTTTGGTCAATCTGAGAATTCGGGTTTCTGAGTTCCCAGATTGCCTTTTTGGTTTTTGCTTGTTTCACCTCGAAAACTCGGTATCCCAAGTTCTCGAAGTGGTGTTTTCCTTTACTTGTTTTGAACTTCCTTTTTTTTTCATGGTCTTTTCTTCAATTCAGAAACTTGGGTTTCTGAGTTGAAGGTTTTCTGTGTGTTTGGCCAATCCAAAAACTTGGGTTTCTAAGTTCCCGGATTGCCCTTTTGAGGTTTGTTTGTTTCACCTCGGGAAGACTCCTTTTTATTTTTTTCTTTTCTTTTGTTTTTGAGTTTTGGTTTCCTTTTGTCAAACTCGAGAACTCAGGTTCCCGAGTACCCGGGGTTGGTTATTTTATGAGTGGTTCCTCATCCCAGAAAATCGGTTCCCGAGTTCCTCATCCTGGAAAATCGGTTCCCGAGTTCCTCAGGTTTTGTGTTTTATTTTTCTTCCCTTGTCGGTTTTTTGTTGGTTTTGTAGTTTGTTTCTAGTTTAGTTTTCAACTTTGCTAACCTGGGTTCTCAGATTTCCGAAGTTGCTTTCTGTCTTTCCTTTGCCGAGCTCAGTAACTTGGGTTCCCGAGTTCCCAAACTCGAGTGTCGTATCTTAGTGAGTTCGAACTTGGGACTTCAAGTTTCTGGGTTCTTTGGTTTGTTTTGTTTATTTTGATGTTTTGGCTACATCGGGACCCTGAGTTCCCGAGGTGAGTTTTGCAATGTTAAGTTTCTATGAAGTATGTGGTCTAATCCAACTTGTTTTCCCTTGTAGGTTAATAGTGTTTGATGGAATCTTCCCACAAAGAAAAGGATCTTGAGAAGCTGCAAATCACCATGAAGTATCTATACTAGGGGCGAACATATGCCTCCAGAATGGATGATGCCATCCAATGGGTTACAGATACTGAGATCGGGCACATAGAGCTTGAAGACATAGAAAAACAGTTGGAGAAACCAAGGTTGAGTGCAGAGTACAGGTGGATTAAAAGATCCGGCCTGGTAGAGGCAACCATCTTCCCATAGTCGGTGCAAGCACCTAAGTTTATCATGTAGAGGGGGTGATTGATAAGTTGGTCGATGGGTGGGAGCAGGCAAAGCAAATTTTGAAGAAGTCTGAGTTCTGGATTTTGTATGTTGCTGATCCTCCTGAAGACACAATTGCATGTTTTATCAACAACTATAAGAGCTATAAAAGGAGTAGAGGATGAACATATAGTTGCTGCACATGCAATTTTGATTGTTTTTTTTTGAAGATATTTTTGATTACCACAAAAGCTGAGAGTTCAACTGCTGCACCACATCAACTTCAGTTTTTGGGCAAAATTCTGCATGGCTGTAGTGGCCAATTTCGGGAACGCATGTTTCATAGTAATAGTTAATTAGTAGTTTCATTGGAGTTTAAGGCAGAGACTTGCATGTCAACTGCAGCTCCTTGTTTTTTTAGCTCTTAGTTCAGATAGCTTTTAATTCCTAGAATTTAGGACTTGAAACTCTATAAATTAGAGATTCTTTTAGAGATTTTGATGCAGATTTTTATGAGTTTAGAAGATTTTGTGATACTCTTTGAAGTTTAATACAAAAAGCAGCTTGTGGATTGCCTGATCTACTTGTGTGTTCTATATGGTTATGTTATTCGTTATCTAGTAACCTCTACTATTTGAATCAACAAATATTTCTTTTGGATACACTGTTATTTTATGAATCATATTGCACATGTAAATGGTATATGAGGATTAAATTGATAGGGTGATTATTGGTTTGATGATATTCATTTACGTTGGTATGTGAAGTTGTCTAACTTTATATATTTTCTGGAGTTCATCATTTGAATGTTGATTTAGTAATATTGATAATATTGGGTTATGAAATTCTAACTATGTGGATCATTCAGTTGTTATTGTGTTGATTTCATTGTTATTTCCTTGTTCCCCTGATCTATCTTTTGCTATTTATTTTTTAGAGAATGCAAATCAGAAAATACAAAAAAAAGAGTAGGTAATTTGAAATTGTTTCAACGAACAGGCCCCTTGACAGGTACAATCACATCAACCATTGAGCTGCGCATCACTGTCGAGACCCGACTATAGACTTTGGAGTAGTTAGTTTCCCAAAACTTACTGCTTTTTAGGAGAGGTGGTGAGTGTTCATGTAAACTACCCGACTGTTGGTGAGTGTGTCAAAACACCCGTCAACACCCCCCCCCCCCCCCCTCTCAGTGTTCATTGATTCCAACAAAAATTAATCAAAAAATAATTTTTCTTTTCTTTTCTTTTTAAATTTTTTGTAGAATGAAGTTTAGTTTTCAAAAATGTAATTTGTTTCAAAATTCGATGAACGAGTTAAAATTTATGCCCAAAATACGACATGTTGTTTTTTGACAAAAAACAAACACACTAACAAAAGAAATTAGAGACGAAAACCTTAACATAATCAAAATGTGAAAAGAATTATATGGTTGGATAGTTAAAAGAGAGATTAATGTCATCATGGTGTTTATTTTTGTTTGCATTGAAACACATGTAAACTTGATAGAGAGCATGAACCAAAATGTGAGAAATTTTTCATGTTTGCAAAAAAAATACATCTCAGACTTAAGAAGGACCTCTAAGCCTTTGGGTTGGATAACCAAGAAAAATCCAACCCTAAGGCTTAGTGTTTCCCAAGGCAGTTACTTTGGTGCACATCAAATTTGGTGTGCACCAAATTCAAATAATGCATTTCTTAAGTTTGGCACATGCCAAATGTATTGCATTAACAATTTCTCAATACCACTCTCTTTCTCTCTCTCTATTCGTTAGTGCAATATATACATTAAATATAACATTTTTTTTTTATAATGCCTGGTAAAATTTTTAATGTGACTAGCGACGATGGCATAACATGCCCTCGAGTTCCACGTGAAATGCTTTTGACCCAGAGCTATGAACCAGTGAGCCCACAATAGGGGACCTCATCCCCACACTTCACTTGTTCAAACCCGCGAGCACAACAACCCAACGAAGACACGAGGCTTGCAAGCACAATGGCCCTACAGGGGTTTGAACCTTGGTGGCCGCTTCACCAACAAAGTGTTTTAACCACTACACTACATGTCCGTAGACACATAAAATATAACATTTTAGTATAATACTTTAAGTTATGTTTTACGTATATATTGGAAGGATGTTTGAGAGTGGTTTCAAATATCTGGGAGTTGTAATGTAGATTCTTGATTTTAGAATATCATATAAATTTTAGAATTAGTCAAATTTAAGTAATCAACATGCTTATATTATCATTCTCTCTCTTTTGTCTCTCTCTCTTTCCCTACATTCCCCCCCCCTCTCTCTCTCCCTTTCCTTGGTATCTCCCTCTCTCTCACTTGGGCTCTCTCTCCCTGCTATCTCCCTCTCTTTCCATGAACCCCCCCCCTCTCTCTTTCCCCCTAATATCTCCCTCTCTTTCCATGAACGCCTCCCTTCCTCCCTCCCTCTCTCTCATGCTCTTTCTGGGCTCCCCCCTAGTATATCCCTCTCTTTCCATCCCTTCCCCTCTCTCTGGTCTCTCCCTCTCTTTCCATCAACCTCTCGATATCTCTCTCTCAGGTCTCTCCCTCTCTTTCCATCCCTCTCTCTCACTTGGCCTCCCTCTGTCTAGAGGTATGAGACCTAAAGCCTAGGGAGAGAGGGGTGAGAGACATAGGGAGAGAGATAGAGGGGGAGAGAGGTAGAGATGTGTTTGAATAATGATATATTTGTCATTAGTGAATAACACTTAGTGAAAACACTTATTCGATTTTGAATGCTTACCGAGCTCATCACTCAGTCCACAGCCTATACTGAGCATTCGGTAAAGCTTACCGATTAAACAGTTCATACCGAGCAGTAAGACTATTACCGAGCATATGAGACAAACAGTTCTTACCGAGTTACCAGTGGCTACCGAGTGACACTATATCTACCGAGTCACCACAGCTATCGAGTTCCAAGCTACACTTCGGGACTAGTATGGACCGAGCTTCTACTCTTACCGAGAGCATGACGATGCCGAGTACTGTAGTGGACGCCGTGTATCAGAAGATCACCGAGCCAGCTTGAGGAATCGAGTATCTACCGACTCAGTAATATTTTGTTCACCTATGTAAGGCCGACTTAAGAATGAGTTTATGTTATTAATTTGTATGAGGCCGACTTTATGAAATGTAAATGTAATTATGGACGGTATATATATGTGATGTATTATACCATCTGTAATCCGTATTGTGAAAATGTATGTAAGATGTATGAATATGCGAAATTAGAAAGAGCAGAGCAGAAACTGCATTAAGGCAGCAGACCAGAACATTTTCGCAGAGTCAGTAAAGGAACAGAATCGACATATCTATCTCAGAAGGAGATCAATACTCAAAAGATCTTATCAGCAATAAAGTTGTAAGTCAAGATCTACTGTTTCATCCTAACAGTTGAATCAGTTTGTAAATCCTTTTACCGGGTAGACTTAACAGTCTTTTGTAAATCTCTTAACCGAGTGCATACTTCATTGTATGTTTGTAAATCCTCTAACAAGGTGGACCTAGCAGTCCAAATTTGCTTCTAACAGGGCAGATCATCAGAAGTGATCATTGTAAGCCTTAACCGGCCAACTTTTACTGCAGTACCAAAGTTTTGTGGGTACCATCCCCACCCCAGTTTTACTTTCTATTTGGAAGGTTTCTGGGTCACCAAATCTTTGTGTTAAGTGTTGTGAATGATTATAATTTCATGCATACAGTAGATTAAATGAATGAATGGTTTAATATATGCAAGTACAGAAATGAATTAAAAGTTTTAAGTGTTACTGATTCACCCCTCCCCTCTCAGTAACTTGGTTAGTCCTGAATATTTTCAACAATTGGTATCAGAGCATTGTGGTTCTCGGAGTAAAAGTTTGACAGCTTGAGAAAAGATCAAGACAATGGAGATATTCAGACTTGACAAAGCTATTGAGAATGAAAAGCTAGATCTGGAAATGGCCATAGCACAACTCAAAGAAGCAAGAGAACATCTTTCCCAATCCCTAAAAAGAAGAAAGGAACTAGCAAAAGAAATAAATGATCATGAGTATGTTGAAACAAAAATTGAAGATCTCTTTCCTACAAGTAGTTCAAATGAAGTAGATGAAGCAAACAATGCAATCAAAGAACTCCTAGAAAAGAATGGATTACTGCAAAAAGAAGTAAGGATGCTAAGAAGAGAACAGGAAATTCAGTCTGCAAGATTTTGTGAAATCCTGGAACAAAGGAATAAAATGCAAAATGAAATAGAAGGAAGAAGCAATGAAATTGTACAGCATGAAGATCTCACCGAGCAACTCTCCAATGCAAATGAAGAAATCAGAATTCTCAAAGAACAGAATGAAAGTTTAAAAAATGAGCTAGATATTCAAAAGCAAGCAAATGAAAGGATGATGAAAACTCAAACAGACTTGGATCAATTAAATGAGCAAAATCTTCACAAACAAAAGGATAAAGCTAGTCTTGGTTACAATAAAGAAGGTGAATCTTCCGAGCAAGGTAGCCAAAGAAATCAAAGACCTACATGCAATTACTGTGGTAAGACAGGTCACACATCAAACAAATGTTGGAGCAATGGAAAGACAAGATTCAAAGGCAAATGCTACAACTGTAATCAGCATGGTCACAAGGCTAGTGAATGCAAAGAAAAACCAAAATTTGAAGGCAAATGTCACAAATGCAAGAAACAAGGTCACAAGGCATCAGAATGTAGAACAAAGATATTCACTCCAGCAGAACAAATTGTCAAAGCAATATTTGGTTGGGATTACAATACCTGGTGCAGATGTCATTATTGTGGAGAATATGGACACATTGGGTTGAATTGTACAAGGCATCATCTAAGGAAGAAAGATACAACCATAAGATGTTATACATGCACTGAACTTGGACATATAGCCAAGAACTGCATGAACACAAAGAAGGTTGAAGATGAAAAGAAAGCTAAAGCTGACAACATTCGGAAACAGATGAGACAGCAGTGGGTTCCTAAATCTACCGAGCAGGATAAATCAAGCAATGGTCCTATCACTCAAGAATTGGGTGACCCCACCATTACAAATTAGATCCATTAAAGAAGATAAGGAACTGCATTTTCAAAGCCTTACCATAAGCAGTTCCAAAAATACAAAGCACAATCGATGAAATCAGTATTTCCGATACATACAGAAAAGTCACTTACCGAGTTGAATGTTACCGAGCATGGTAAAACTGCAGACCTTACCGAGTTAGGTCAGAAATAAGAACACCGAGTTAGGTCAGTCTTACCGAGCAATCGCTAAAGTCATTAAGTCATCTCACCTACCCACTTATCGAGCATTAATGACAGAATTTTAATAAAAAGGGCAAAATCGACTTCATTCTTCACCGCGTTATTCAGCATTCGAAGAGCTTAGGTTTTCAAAGTGCTTAAGGAGATTTAAGACGAATTTGCAGCGAAGAATCTAAAAGGAACTCAGGTTATTCAGCAATGACTTCTACTAGCACAACCAGCAGGAGCAAGGCGAAGAAGACTTCCAATATGTTAGTGAAAGGAGTTAAATGGACAGCACCGAACTTCAAACTCGTTCCAGCGATCGCAGAATCACTCGACCCAAGTGGAGCACAGTCCAGAATTCCTTCCAAGGTACTTCTCATCAATGACATTCGTACTCATTTCAAATGCACTATTCAAGAGTTAGGGACTTTGGAAATGGACAATGCCCTAGATCAGCTATGTGTTGACAAAACCCTGAAACCCGAGCATAGACATTTGGAAATCAAAGGCTTGACCCATATCCCACACCTACCAAGAAACTTTCAAGTAAAATGGATTGGGTATGTATTGAGCCGTGTACATGATGGGCAACTTTGGTTAGATCAACCTATCTTAATAACAAAGAAGATGATTCATAGAATCACAAGATTACCGATGTCAGACAGAGCAAAATCCACCAAAACCCTAGGTCGGGACGAACTGCAGGAGTTAACTCAAGCCGAATGGGATGGCAGAGGAATGAAAATTAACAATGTATCTGATGTTGAACTTAAATTTGGTATTATTATCATTGCATATAAGCTGTATAGTTCCAGTAGGCTAAATAGTGTGGCATGTGAGGCGGTAGACCTTGCCTACAAGGTAGTAAAGAAGAACATGGATTTTGACCTAGCAGAGGTTTTACTAACACAACTCAACAAGAACATGGACAGTATAAGGACATCAAAGAATAATCCATGCAAATTTGGTTCTTTGTTGATTTGTATATTTTTCTATGTACGAAACTTTTTCCCTTCTAAAGGCACGGTAGTATGGAGGAAGGATACTCCAATTTTGTATCAGATAAATGAGTTTATAGCAGAAATAGGTCAGAATTTTGAGACAGTAATGGATAATTATTTTGAAGAATTTAAGGACAAAATGAACAATAGGTTCAGGATTCCTCCTAAGTTGGTAAAAGATTACAAAGATGATATATGCTTCATGGTAGAATGTGATAAAGTTTACATCCAGGCAGCCATACCCCGAGTGGCATGGGTAAAACCATTACCCTATGAAATTAACATAGATGAAGCAAGGGATATAATAGAAGCCCTGATAAATGAGCCAGCCATTCCCAACACCCCTGCATTTGGCACTTATGATGAGGCCAAAGCCAGAATTGAGCTTGAAAACAAGCTTTCAAAGGCCACCACCAGTACCAAGAGGAAGGCAGCTAAAACAGAGGAATCAGAAGAGGAATCAGAGGAGGAAACAGAAACATCAAAGAAGAAAGGCAAAGTAGTAATCACAAAGCCCAAACCTAAAACTGCAGTGTTCACAAGGAAAACCAGAAAAGGGCAGAAAGAAAGTGAAATTCTATTCAGGAGACCCCCTCCTACCTTCGAAGAAAAAATTGAAGCAGTTGGAACAAGGATCTGGCATGGCTAACTTCAAGGCACTGAGGTATGAAAACAGATCAGATGCAGAAAAGATGCAGATCGAGGAGCTTTTACTGAATAAAATGGGAAAATGGAAATATACCCCAGATGATATCAGCTCTCAAATTCCAAATGAGCTTCTAGTCAAGATTAGACCAAGATGGACTTCAGCAGTGCAAACTGTCAAAGACATTTATGCACAAACCTTGAAACAGTTGTTACCGAACCTGACATATAAAGAAGTAAAAGAGGCATTAAAGAAGAATGAACACCAAATGACACTTAGGTTTCATACCTTCTTAGTTCTCTCCAAGCAGATAGAAGCAATAGTAAATAATGCCACAATTGTGTGGAAAAGGATATATAATCTGCCAATGCCATCTGACCCCACGGTAACAACTGAGGGTGAAAAAGAAGAGGATGAAGAGGATGAAGAGGAGAAGGAAGAAGAAGAAGCAGCTGAGGAAGAAGGAGACACGGTAATCATAAGTGAAGAAGAAGAAGGTGACATGGTGATAATAGGTGATGAAGAAGATGATCCTGAACAGGTAGTAGCAAAAGTCATTGAATCTCTTCCTCACTCACCGCAGAAAGGCGTTGCATCATCAGCTTCAGCCAGCAGCACAGTAGCTACATCTATTGCTCAATCCTTGCCAATCACCTCTCAGCTCCAGACTCCAATAGTTACCTCATCCACCGAGCTGTAGAGCATGTCATTATCTACCGGGATGCAGAGTGTTGCTTCTACCGAGCAACAAGTGATTTATTCAGTCACCGAGATCACAACTTCTCCTGCAGCATGTATAGTAAGTTTTGCAACCTCTCCAGTTTTGACACATTCTTTTGCACCTATCAGCACTCCTGCATGTACATCAATTTTGGAAACAGTCGGTACATCCATGAGTCTTCTTATTCCAGTTATAACAGCTAGTCCAACCTTATCAACCATTGTAACTACATCAAAAGATAAGGTAGTAAGCACAAAAGTAATACAAAAGACACCTTTAAAACTTCTGCTTACCGGCAAGGCTATAGAGGAAGATATAGATCTGGATAAAGAAATTGTCATACCACAAATAGACCTCAATACTGCATCAATTGATGAAATGAGATTGATCAGCCAGATGTTGGAACAGAAAGCAAAACAAAAACAATTAAGAAGTGAGAGAGACAGGGAATTCAACATCATAAATGGTGCAAAGACCATTCTTACAGATGCCTTAGGCATAAGAGTTGATCCCTCTCAACACATTTTGCTACAACTCGAAGAGGCTGTGAATAGATTCAATGAGGACTCATCAGGAGAAGAGAAACTGATAGAAAGAACCGAGAAGAAATTTGATAACAAGGTGCTTGAGCACTTTGCTCAGCAGATAGCAATAAAACAAGTAGAATTGACCACTATTTTGGCCAAGTTAGAAAATTCTTTTAATAATGTAACTTCATTCTTTGCAAAGTTATGTGATGTCACCGAGTTCACAAAAGGAATCAGAGATCAACTGAAGAAAGTTGATGATGATCTGAAAGCAAGTGCACAACAGTTGCAGCTTGACCCCAGCTCAAGCTCAACTCACCATTCAAAAATCAGAGTCCTATCAGATAAGCAATCAGAATTGCTTAGGGAAGATGCAAGGATCCGGTCTACATTGTTAGATATTCAGAATATGATCCTTCCTAACATGGATACAATGCAGAAACACATTACACATTCCAAAACATTGATCCATGATAACAGTTTTTCAGTTGCAGAGCATGTAATTGAACTATCAGCCAAAGTTCAAGTTGCATTGTCTATTTGCACAATTTTGCAAGAAAATTGGGATAAGACCTTGGCTCATATCAAACAGGTACACTCAGAGTTTATCTCACACTTTAATATCTCTATTTGAGTTATCTATTCTTTGGCATTATTGTCAAAAAGGGGGAGAATATGAAACATATTATTAGAGACAAGGGGAGAATGTAAATAACAATTGGTATAGAGATAAGTATAGAATCATGTGTATATTCTATGGGGGAGTTATGTACAGTGAGATATATAGGTATATACAACAATCTACAATTGGTATCAATTTTGAAGAATCAAGTCAGCATGACAGATTCATTTTTGTCTCATAAGTGTTTTTGTCACTAATGCCAAAGGGGGAGATTGTTGGAATAATGATATATTTGTCATTAGTGAATAACACTTAGTGAAAACACTTATTCGATTTTGAATGCTTACCGAGCTCATCACTCAGTCCACAGCCTATGCCGAGCATTCGGTAAAGCTTACTGATTAAACAGTTCATACCGAGCAGTAAGACTATTACCGAGCATATGAGACAAACAGTTCTTACCGAGTTACCAGTGGTTACCGAGTGACACTATATCTACCGAGTCACCACAGCTACCGAGTTCCAAGCTACACTTCGGGACTAGTATGGATGAGCTTCTACTCTTACCGAGAGCATGACGATGCCGAGTACTGTAGTGGACGCCGTGTATCAGAAGATCACCGAGCCAGCTTGAGGAATCGAGTATCTACCGACTCAGTAATATTTTGTTCACCTATGTAAGGCCGACTTAAGAATGAGTTTATGTTATTAATTTGTATGAGGCCGACTTTATGAAATGTAAATGTAATTATGGACGGTATATATATATGATGTATTATACCATCTGTAATCCGTATTGTGAAAATGTATGTAAGATGTATGAATATGCGAAATTAGAAAGAGCAGAGCAGAAACTGCATTAAGGCAGCAGACCAGAATATTTTCGCAAAGTCAGTAAAGGAGAAGAATCGACATATCTATCTCAGAAGGAGATCAATACTCAAAAGATCTTATCAGCAATAAAGTTGTAAGTCAAGATCTACTGTTTCATCCTAACAGTTGAATCAGTTTGTAAATCCTTTTACCGGGTAGACTTAACAGTCTTTTGTAAATCTCTTAACCGAGTGCATACTTCATTGTATGTTTGTAAATCCTCTAACAAGGTGGACCTAGCAGTCCAAATTTGCTTCTAACAGGGCAGATCATCAGAAGTGATCATTGTAAGCCTTAACCGGCCAACTTTTACTGCAGTACCAAAGTTTTGTGGGTACCATCCCCACCCCAGTTTTACTTTCTATTTGGAAGGTTTCTGGGTCACCAAATCTTTGTGTTAAGTGTTGTGAATGATTATAATTTCATGCATACAGTAGATTAAATGAATGAATGGTTTAATATATGCAAGTACAGAAATGAATTAAAAGTTTTAAGTGTTACTGATTCACCCCTCCCCTCTCAGTAACTTGGTTAGTCCTGAATATTTTCAACAAGATGGAGGAAGGGAGAGACATGTTGAACCCAAGGAAACACTGAGAGGGGGGTGAATTAGTCCAAAACTCCAAAATATATTAATTATAAACAACATTCAACCATACAAAACACTATTGATAGACTTAAAAATGATCAACATATGAACAACAAAAATTTACAAGGAAAACCCAAACTGGGAAAAACCACGATGAGAATCTTACTCACAATATGAGTAATAATGATTACAAATTTTTAGGCTCACCTCTAAGGATCAACAACACTTGATGGACTTGCAGAACTAAGGAGCACAAACTTAGGCAAAATACAAGACAAGGACTTGCTTAACTAAGGCTCACTACTTTAGGGCAAGATATAAAGATGCTGCTAGAAGAATCACTATCATTCAACAACAAAAAAAATAGTAGAGATGATATGAGAAGGATCTCCTGAACATGAAATTATCCTTGAACAACATAATCTAGCAATCAATATCATGACAAACATCTTTGAACATTGTCTTCCTGAATATATCGCCTTCAAATCTCTTCGCAATTTGAATTTCTCACATTCACAAACTAAAATCTTCTTGCATATGATCATTCACATACACTTCTCATCAATTCACACACATTCCACTACACAACTCATCCATCCACACACCTTAAATATGAGAGAACATACAAAAAACCTAATTATGGCTCGACCAAAATAGAATTTAAAACATTATCGTATAAAATAAACCACCCAAACCAAAAATAATCAAGACGGTCCACTCCAAGAGAAAGAGGAGACCCAAATATGTCATAAAAAATCCTACCAAGACAAATCCAATTATTTACACATGCTAACACATCCTCCAAGGTTGGCACCAAATGTAATGTGTAGATAGGCATTAAAGCTTTTCAAACAATCGGCCAAAAAGATATCTTCCGATGCAAAATACTCCATAGAGGTCTCCACACACTAAGGTTAGACCCATAATAATATCCCAACTTGTCATCCAAAGCATATCCGGATCAAAAACATGATCCAAATAAGATAAACTGATTGGACACACTAAACCACAACATAATTGAATATATCACACTCAAATCAACATAAGTCACTTGCGAAACACAAACATCACAAGAGAATCATATTGAGAATGCTGAAAGAAATATATAATCATGTTCTTTGAACTGCAACATAAACTGCAACATATCCGAAGGCCGCCAAAGACTTTTGGGACTAGTCTAACAGACACTCTACCTATCAGAAAGAAATTTAACAATCGAATTTTGCAAACCACGAACTAGAAAACCAAACCAAACTGTCAATGAGACATTAAAAACTATTTCCTGCATATTGCCACAATAAAAACCAAAAAATTTCCACCAACTATAATACCAACACAAGATACATCCAGACTAGAATCTTCCCGGACAACCAAGTTTAACATCAATGCCAACCACATAAAATCACATTTCCAACAATCTCCCCCTATGTCATTAGTGGCAAAATTTGAAACACAAATCAGAACATCTGTCTCCTTATTAACAAGATCTCTACCACTTTGACATCAAATACAAAGGAAAAAACACACCATATAGCATTGCTCATCTACACCACAACAACCAACACCAATCCAGGAGACAAAGAATATTATTCAAGGAGTCTCCTTGGAAGGATGCACCTCTGTCAAGCATCTAGTTAGAAAAAGGAGGGGAAATAACCCCTAGCTTCTGCCTAAGATACTCAAAAGTATCCTTTGCCAACAGCTCAATGAAAATGTCTGCAACCTGCTCTATTGTAGAGATATGTTTAGTTCTTTAATGCATTACCGCATTCTTTTAAATGTTTATAGCACTGGTATTATCATACATGATCGAAATAACTTCATTATACACCACTCTGATATCTCTAAGAGTCTATTTAATCCGCATGACTTGAGTACAACAAGATGATGTTGCAATGTATTTTTCTTTTGTAGTGGATAGATGTACTGAATCTTGCTTCTTACTTAACCAAGAGACCAACTTGTATCCCAAGAAAGATGCACCACCACTAGTACTTTTCTTGTGATCAATACTTCTAGCCCAATCAACATCCGTGTATGCTTTCATCATGAAATCTCCGTTCTACCATAGTCCAAAATATGGAATCCCTTTCAAATACATGAAAATATTTTTCACAACTTGTTCATGAGTTAGTTTCAGACTAGCCTAAAATATAGCAACCAAGCAAACAAATTCCATGATATATAGTTTGGAGACAGTCAAATATAGCAGTCCTCCAATTATAGATATTTACTTCTTCTGATCAAAATCTGAAGATACAACATCATTGTTCAACTTACAACCAACAACCAACAATCAATGGTGTTGTAACAAGTTTTAAATTCTCTATTTCAAATTTGTTTAGCATTTCTTTGACATATTTATCTGAGAAATAAAAATTCCATCTTTCAACTAAGTAACTTGTAGACCAAGAAAGAAAGTCAACTCACCAATCATTGGCATATCAAATTCCTTCTGCATTTCCTCTGCAAAATCTCTACATAGATAGTCACTTACTCTAAATATAATATCACGAACATAGACAACAACAATCAACAACTTAATACCTTCAACTTTGAAATATAGATTGCTATTTGCAGGACCTTTTTTGAATTTATGCTTTAACATATATATGTCCAATCTAGCATACCAAGCTCTAGGTGCTTGTTTGAGTCCATACAATGCTTTCTTCAATCTACAAACCATATCCAATTCTTTTAATGATTTGAATCCATTTGGTTGCTCAATGTATACCTCTTCCTCAAGTTCTCCATTCAAAAATGCTGACATAACATCCATCTAATATACCTTAAAGTTTTTATAAGCAGATAAAACAAGAAACATCCTTATAGATTCCATCCTAGCTATTGGGGCAAAAATTTCTTCAAAATCAATACCTTCAACTTGTGAGTAGCATTTAAATACCAATCTCACTTTGTTCCTTGTGACTTTTCCTTGTCCATTTAGCTTGTTCTAGAACTCCCATTTAGTTCCTATCACATTTTGTCCACCGGTCTAGGTAGTAGTTCCCATCCCTGAATTTTTCGTATCTGATTTAGTTCTTCTTCCATTACTCTTACCCAACTCTCTTCTTTGCTTGCTTCTTCATATGATTTAGGTTCCACCAATGAAAGTAAACAATAATTTTCTTGATCACTTGCTTCTGCAACTCTTCTCCTTGTCTAAACTCCTTTGCTTTTATCTCCAATTATATGATTTTTTAGAATGATTCTTTTGCATATATTTGGTTGGGGTTTTGATAAATTTCTCTGGTTCTTCTTCTTCTTCTTCTCCTTCTTGACTTGTCTCTTTTTTTTTTGCCATCTTCCGGATTACTCTTTCCTTCTGCAACAACTGGGATGATCTCAAAATCAGTTTCCTAAAAAGGTCAGGGGGCAGTTTGATCCCAAACTTCACATACTTTCACATTTGTACTCTCCACTATTTTATTCAACCTTTTGTTGTAACATTGGTAGGCTTTCTTGTTTGTAGCATATCTTAGAAATATACCTTCATCTACTCTGGCAGCAAACTTTGTAGGATATTCTTCATCTCTTCTAATGTAGCACTTGCTTCCAAAGATTCTAAAATATTTCACAGTAGGAGGTCTTCCATTCCATACTTCATAAGGTGTCTTAGTATGATTCACTCTTTTTTGTACCCCGTTAAGAATATACACAACAATATGCACATATTATTTCCAATACACATCAACAAGCCAACATATTTCATCATAGTTCTAGCCATCTGAATAACAATCCTATTCTTCCTTTCCACTACTCCATTCTATTGAGGGGTTCTAGGGGTAGGCAAATTTCCTCTAATTTCATGTGTTTCACAAAAAACATCAAACTCATTTGAAGTAAACTCTCCTCGTCTATCAAACATCAAACACTTGATTTGAGAATCTACATGATTTTCAACCATTGACTTGAATACCTTAAACCTTTCAAAAGCTTTGGAATTTTCTTTCAAAAATGTAACCCATGTCATCCTAGAATAATCATCAATAAACAACATGAAATACCTTTCTCCATTGAGTCCTCTTGTTCTTGTAGGTCCACAAAGGTTTGTAGGAATTGACTCTATGCCTTTGGAAGTAGAATACTCCTTATTCTTGAAACTCCTCTTTGTCTGTTTTTCGAGTGGATATTCCCTACACAAAGTATCAGTAGGTTTGACACTCCTTGACAAATCTCTCACAACTTTATTATTGAAACTTTTTATCATGTTAGAAAAGTTGACACATCCTATCCTTTTATGCCAGAACCAACATTCATTGTTTAGAGGACTCAGAAAACATCTGTTTCCTTTTCCGTCCTTTATGTAGTTAACATTTTCACTTGTCTTAATGCCTCGTGCTACCAACTTTCTAGTTTTTCCTTTTTTGATTATACATTCGGTATTGTTAAACACAATTCATAAAATCTATTGAACATTTGACTAACACTCAATAATCTATGTCTCAAACCTTCAACATAATAAACACCACTAGTTTTATGCTTACCATCAGTTGAGATACTTCCTATTCCACAAATAGTTGCAGGTTTCTCTTTTGGAAATTTCACTGATCCACCATCATACTTCTTAAGATAAATGAACTTGTCTTTATCACTTGTCATGTGATTTGAACATCCAAAGTCAATGATCTAGGATTTTGGTTTCACCTTAGCATGAAGTGCATTCTTCTCTTCATTACTCTTTCCTTTTGGTCTTTCAGATATATCCTTATTATTCTCATTTATATATAGAAATAAGGATTCTTAATTTGAGTCTTCACCCTCTTCATCCTTTGATGAATGTATTTCCATAAAACATAGTCCTTTCTTTTCTCTATCATCCGTCTTCTTAAATTCATATTTTCTAAATCTACTCTTCTTCTCATCATCATCAAATTTCTTGTAATCCTCCTTAAGTATACATTTAGAAGCATAATGACCAATTCTACCACAATTAAAGCATTTCGAGGGTAACTTACCTTTTTAATTTCCAGTACCTCTCCTCAATCTTCTTATGAAGTTTGCTTCAATCTCTTCTAGATTCTCATTTTGTTTCGGTTTACCTTTTTCTAGTCTTGAAACATTAAATGCAACTTCCTTTTTTTTTCTCTTTTTACTTCTTCCATCTTTGAAATCTCAAAGGTAGATAGTGTCCCAATAAGATGCTCAATTGAATACTTATCCAGATCATGAACTTGTTCGATAGCACACTTATTAGGTTTCTAAGATCTAGGCAGAGTTAATAGGACCTTCCTTATAACGTCTCTTTTTTCAAGACATCCACCAACAACTCTAATAACATCTACAAGAGAGTTCACCCTATGTATGTAGTTCTCAACTCCTTCATCTTCAACCATTCTTAGATGGTCATACTTCTATTTTAGATTCATCAACCTAGCTTTCTTTGTCTTCGGATCTAATTCATAGGCTTGACACAAGGTAAAAGTACAATAGTGTGTCATGTTACAGGCCAACTTATTAGAATAAGTGAATTTAAGTAATTATAACTAAAAATAAATTTTAGTCAAACATATGGTCTATATTGATTCATTATAGCTAAGTTATATATGGGCCACAACTTTTCCAATTGGAAGCGTCTACTAAATTTATATTTTATACCACTTTGGGTCTAATTACCAATTTTTTTTTTTGTTGAAAAACTTGATGTTTCAACAACTCCTACTCTTATAAATAATATTTTTTCAAATGTAAAAATACCCTTTTTATAGATGTATAAGTGAATTTTCCAAAATATATACCTTTTAATATTTTAATTATTTTTTTATATTTTATATTTTATTTTTCTTGAAAGCAGGTCAACGCTAAAATATATGGTTGATTATCTTGTCAAGGAAAAATATAAAAAAAGATTTAAAATTTCAGAAAATTTCACTAGAGAAAAGAATCTAACTCAAGATGATATAATTATTTTATAATTTGGATAAATAATTAAGAAAAAAGGTGATGCCAAATGGAAAGAGTTATATTTTAGTACACAACTTTTCAAATTTATTGAAAAATATATATCTATAAAAAATAGTAAAAAATATATCCATGCACTAAAGTTTCAAGTTATTAATATACACAAAAAAATTCAAGAAAAAAAGGTAAAATTTACTATATAAAGTGTGACACCTTGTGTAACTTCAATTTCAACATTTTATCAACAACTAAATTATAGTGTTTACTTTATTAAAAATTATATTAACATAATTTTCAATTTTTTTAAATTACAAACATAAAATACACAAAAAAATATACATTTTATTAATTTGGATCATTTCAAAAGTCAAAACATATATTTCACTTTCTATTGATTCATTTAAAAAGTGGAAGCAACATTGGCCATTTCCTTTATAAAAGTTTGACACAATTTTGTACTTTTACCCCACAGTCTGTTCCAGATATCTTTAGCTTCTTTCAATCCCTTAACTTTGCCAAATACTGCATCACTCAAGCAACTGGATAATATTGTTCTAACTTTCGCATTTGTCTCATGATTCTTGACTTCATATGGGGTATGAGGTCCATTCTATGGAGGTTTATAACCGGACTTGACAATGTCCCAAATTCCATTATGCAAAGTCTCCAAATAAGATTCCATCCTATCTTTCCAGAAAGGAAAATTTGTGCCTTCGAACAACAAAGCCTTAATATGTAGTTCCTGTGCCATTCCAGATCTATCTCAAGTGGTTAAGCTTACCAAAGAGGAATTTGGCTCTGATACCAATTGTTCAATTTAAGGCAGGAGTGGGAGGGGGGTGAATCATTCTGTAACTTCAAAACAAGTTAATTACAAACAACATTCAACCATACAAAATACTACTAAAAACCTTACTAACAATCAACACATGAACACCATATTTTTATGTGGAAAACCCAAATTTGGACAAACTAAGGTGAGAATATAACTCACAATATGAATAAAAATGATGAAAAAGTTTTAGGCTCACTGTCAAGGAGCAAAAAAACCTAATGGAATTGCAAAACTAAGGAGCGCAACCTTAGGCAAGATACAAGATAAGGACCTTCTCAATTGAAGCTCACTCCTTCAAGATAAGATACAAAGATGCTACTAGAAGACTCATTGTCATTCAGCAACAACAATAATAGTAGAGTTTGTTGGCATTACAGTAAGAAAGATTGTTGGCATTTCAATATCAGGAGATTGTTGATATTCAATAAGGATATTGAGAAGGTTGTTGAAGATTATTGATATAACTGAAGAAGGATGATAACTATCTTTATAACATTATTTTGTTATTGATGTCAAGAAATTGATTATCTGATTCAGTATGATGTTGCCATATCTTGGGAAGATTGATTTGAAGAGAATTAAGATGTCGGTAAAAGACACAGAAAGAATGTGATGAATAAGAGGAGGAATAAGTTATTCAGTGGGCAACTATTACCAAGTTAGACAATGATGAGATCATGATGTTTAGATTGTTTTGATGTCCTACATATGTTGTTGATTGTAAGGTTAATACTATACTATGTCATTGAGCAAAGAACCTAGTTGGTAAACCCTAAGGAACCTAGTTGGTAAACCCTAAGGTTATCGATATCGGTTAATGAAGGCGGAATGTCTATCGAGTAAAGTTTAGTATTTACCGGGTTGCAACCGAGTTATGACAGTGCACATTGGATGGATAAAAGCATTATTTAATGGAGGACAATGATTAGCTAGAGATGTATAAATGATTGGTATGCCGTGCATGAAGTTTGTTAAGGATCTATGACAAAGGAAAATCGGTAGGAAGATCTACAACACAGATTGAACCGCATTAAGCTTGTGCAAGTTCCAAGAAAGGACTGCAAGTCCTGAGGCAAGGTAAAACATTTTCAGATCGAAAGGATACATTGAACCTAGTCAAGTTTGAAGATCTGATGGCTAAGATTGATCATGGGAAATGTGATCAAGGAGATTGAGTGGTTAGCAATTGTTTATAAATAAGGAATTGTTAATAAACAATGTATATGAGCAAGTGTATGCACAGGGGATGCTACATAGTGATTACCGAGCACAGAAGCTTGAAGATTTGTTTGAATAACAGAGTAGAGAGCCCAACAAAGGGACAAGATAAGTCTTATGACTAGATTTTTTTGAGCAAATAAGAATTTGCTTTAGCATTTTAGATGTGAAGTTGCAGATAGATTTGTATTACTGTTATTTTGTAAGTGACAGAAAATCTCTTAACCAAGTGGACTTAACAATCTTATTTGTAAACCCTCTAGCAAGGTAACATTCTAGTTGAGTGCTTGAAATCCTTTAACAAGGTCACTTCTAACAAAGTGAAGATCCTAACAGATCTGAGGGAAATCCCTTAACCGGGTCACATCTAGCAATGTGTTTGTAATCTTTAACAGGATTTGCTTTTAACCGAGCACACTCTAGAAGAGTATATTTCTTAGTGGGTTCGAAATCCCACAGTGGTTTTTCCCTATTTGGGTTTCCACGTTAAATCTGGTGTTACGAGTGTTATGATGATTATGTGTTTATAAGTTTGCATGTTTAGCTTTTTTGGTTATATTGCTGAAGTATAAGTTACCGAGGTTGAATCTATTGTTTTTATGGAAGATTAAGTTTGTATGATTCACCCCCCCCTCTCATCTTGTTAGCTATTGACATCTGTACTTTAGATTAAGTATCTGAACTATCAATTGGTATCAGAGCTTTGGACTCTGAAAAAAAAGAAGTTTAAAGGTACTTGAGGCAAAGATCCGAAGATGTATAAAAGGGATGCATTGAAGCTGAACAAGTCAAGTTTCTCCACATGACAGAAAAGGATGAAGCTACATTTATCAGGAATTGGAGAATATGCAACATATTATCTGGAGAATGATTACATTGCACCAAGCACCAACCCTATGACCTTGGAAGAGATAAAGGCAAAGCAAGAACATATTCAAGCTATGATTAAATTACATCAGCATTGATCGACTCAGAGTTTAATGATCTAGAAGGCTGTAATGATACAAAAACAATGTGGACTAAGCTCATATCTGTGTATGGAGGTGATGAACATGTTCAAAGAGCAAAAGTATATAGTTTAAGAGGACAACTTGAATCCATGAGAATGAATGAAAGTGATAACATAACCCAATACAATACAAGACTAAAGGAGATTGTCAATCAAATTAAAGGAGCAGGTGGAACTATTGAAGAAAAGGATATAACAAGTAAGTTGTTGAGAACTCTTCTACCGGCTTATGTTATTCGAGTCTCTGCAACCAATGAATTGAGGTCTGTACCTAACATGCCAGTTTCTTTGGATGCTACTATTGGTAAGCTACATGCATTTGAGTTAAGTAATTTTGATAACAGTGCGTCTTCGGTAAATAAAGTTGAATCTGCATTCAGTTCTCTTCATTTTAGTGAATTTGATGATTACAATGATAGAATGAGTAAGTACTTTGAAGGGAATCATAATGGAGCAAGTGAAAGATTTTGTAAGAACATGGAAGAAGTGCACAAACTGTATGAGGAAATCAAGAAGCAAGAAGAGTTTGAAGCATTATTAGCCAGAAGGTTACCGAGAGGCAAAGGTAAGTATAAAGGGAAGCTACCTTTAAAATGTTTCAATTGTGATAAGATAGGACATATAGATTCTAACTGCCCCGACAAAGAATCTAGTGAAAAAAGAGAATACCGAGATAACAGGCAGAAAGACAACCAATATAGAGGACACCGAGACTTCAGAAGGAGAGATAGAAAGACATGTCTAGTAGCTAATGAGGAATCCAACGATGACAAATCTGATGAAACTGATACTGAGGAAGTTGTTTATGTGGCTATTAAGAATGGATCTGATGAAGAGAGGTATGAAGAAAAAGCCCTAATATCTCACATAAATAATATTGATTCTTGGATCATAGATAGTGGATGCCCACATCATATGACATGTGATAAACACAAGTTTGTTAAATTAAAAGACTATGATAGAGGCTATGTAAGATTTGGTAATGATGCACCATGTCTGGTAAAAGGTAAAGGATCTATAACACATCTTGACAATGCTAAATGTGATGATGTATACTGGGTTGAAGGATTGAAATACAATTTGTTGAGTGTAGCAGAACTAAACAATACAGGATACCGAATAGAATTTCAGAAAGGAATTGTCAAAGTTCATGACAAGCATGGAAAGTTAGCTGCTATCGGGACACAAACAAAAGGTAATACATTTCATCTTGACTCAACTTGGAACAAGTGTCTTTATGCAAAGATAGATGATACCTGGCTATGGCATAAAAGGTTTTGTCATGTAAATTTTGATAATCTGATCAAAATAAGTAAGAAGCACTGAGTAAGAGGTCTATCGAGTCTTGAAAAACCTGAGAATGCTATGTGCCGAGGATGCCAGATGGGTAAGATGATAAGATCAAGCTTTACAAGTAAGTCCTACACTTCTAAAGGAATTTTAGATCTAGTACATATTGATCTTTGTGGTGCTATGAAAGTTCAATGTTATTATGGTGATAAATATTTCATATTATTTGTGGATGATTACTCAAGGATGTTGTCAGTCATGTTTTTAAAAGAAAAATCAGAAGCTTTTCAAATGTTCAAATGGTACAAGGAAAGAGTTGAAAAAGAAACAGGAAGACAACTGAAATGTCTTAGATTTGATAGAGGAGGATAATTCACTTATGATGAATTTAACTTATTTTGCAATGATCATGGTATAAAGAGGCAAGTATCTGCACTGAGAACACCTCAGCAAAATGGGATAGCCGAGAGAAGAAACAGATCAATTGTGGATTGTGCCAGAACCCTGATGATAGGAAAGAGGGTACCTCAAACATTTTGGAGAGAAGCAATCAACACTGTAATTTACACCCTGAACCGAGTTCAATTGAAGAAAGGAACTATGAAGACACCATATGAGATCTGGTATGACATGAAACCTAATGTATGTTATTTCAAAATCTTTGGAAGTAGATGCTATGTTCACAAAGATGACAGAAATGGAAAGTTTGATCAGAAAAGTGAAGAAGGAACATTTCTTGGTTATTCTTCTAGAAGCAAAGCATTTAAATGTTTGATCAAATCATCTAACAAAATAGTGGAAAGTGCAAATGTGAAAATTGATGAATTTGGAGAAAGAAATGAAGAAGGAAATTCCAAAGAACCAGAAGATTATGAAGAATTCATTTATGTTCAACCGAGAAGTCCTACCGAGAAAGCTGCTGAAGAAAATGAAGATAATGTCTAGTTATTGAGTGATGAAGAAGATCATACAGAACCTACCGAGCCTATATTAGCCAAATATGTCAGAAGACATCATGCATCAAGTCAGATTATAGGAGATAAGGATGATCCAGTGATGACAAGGAACAAACTGAGACATAACGCATGTTTAGTATCTGAATTTGAACCAAGAATAGTGAAAGAGGCTTTTAACAGTAAAGATTGGGTAAATGCTATGACAAAAGAGATTGATCAAATCAAGAAGAATGACACATGGACACTGATCCCAAGACTGAAGGACAAAAATGTAATCGGTACTAAGTGGATTTTTTAGAAACAAGCTAAATGAGAAAGGTGAGGTCATTCGCAACAAAGCAAGACTAGTTTGCAAAGGTTATGCTCAAGAAGAATGAATAGATTATGGTGAGACTTTTGCACCTGTGGCTAGACTTGAGGGAGTAAGAACATTGTTGGCATATGCTGCTTTCAAAAATTTCAAGGTATATCAAATGGATGTTAACTCTGCATTTTTGAATGGTATACTAGAAGAAGAAGTTTACATTGAACAACCTAAAGGGTTTGTTGAAGACAAGAGTAAATATTAGGTATGCAAATTGAACAAAGCTTTATATGGTCTAAAACAAGCACCTAGAGCATGGTATGAAAGATTGCACTCTTATTTGATCAAGATTGGTTTTATAAGAACAAGTGAAAACATCGATATGTACATGAAGAAAGATGAGGACAATGGAATACTAATCTCAGCCATATTTGTTGATGATATTATATTTTATGGTAATGACTCTCTATGCAAGAACTTTGGAAATGAAATGTGCAAAGAATTTGAGATGTCACTAATTGGTGAGATAAAGTATTTTATAGGTTTACAGATATTGCAAATGAAAGATGAGAATTTCATTACTCAATCCAAGTACATAAAGGAAATCTTGAAGAAATTTGGAATGGAGGATTCTAAACTAGTAAGTACTCCTATAACTACTAACTGTAAATTATCAAAGAATGATGAATTTGCATCTATTGATGAGACACTTTACCGATCTATGATTGGAAAATTGCAATACGTTGTGTATAGTAGATCGGATATAGCACATGCAGTAGGTATTGTAGCAAGATTATCTGCAAATCCCAAGGAAACACATACGACAACAATCAAGAGAATTTTGAGATACCTGAGAGGCATTGAAGATTATGGCTTAGTATATGAAAAGAGGAATAATTTTGATTTAAAAGTTTATATTGATGCTGATTGGGAAGACAACATAGATGATAGGAAAAGCACAAGTGGTGGAGCTTTCTTTGTGGGAGAAAGACTAGTGAGTTGGCTTAGCAAGAAACAAGGATGTATCTCACAGTCAACAATAGAAGCTGAATATGTTGCTACAACATTGAATTGTACCAATATAGCATGGATCAAACAACTATTGGAAGGTATAAATGAGAAAGTTACCGGACCAGTAACTATATTCTGTGATAATACTAGTGCCATTAACATTTCAAAGAATCCAGTAATGCACTCTAAGACAAAGCATATATCTATAAAGTATCATTATCTCAAAGAAGAAGTTCAAGAGAAGAAAGTTGTGCTGGAATATATCAGTTCAACGGAGCAATTAGCAGATATATTCACAAAGCCATTGCCAAGGGACACTTTTGAGTATCTTAGAAGCAAGTTAGGGGTCCTACCCCTATCTTCTACTCAATGACCGAGTTCAGTGAAAACATCAATTCGATGAATCTACAGAATATTATGTGTGGATTGATGCTGATTTATGCACCTTAGAAGGTTTTTCTAAAGGTGTGTAGGAAAAAGTGAATAGAGATAAGTTACTCTGACTGAGACTAAGATGATACACAACAAGGCAAATCACTTCATAGAGGAAGAAATCATGATTTAGTTCTTTTACTTTTTGCAATTGTTGTCAAAGGGGGAGAAGACTAAATGGTTGGAAGGCTAAATGGTTGACTGAATGAAAGCCCTGAATGATGAATAACAGAAGACTAATGACAGGGGGAGAAGATTGCAAAATCGAAGAAGACTAAATGCATGTCAACAAATCAGTAGCCTAATGAAAAAGGGAGAAGACTTCAGAAGATTTTTTAACAACTCAAGGATAACAGGAGAAGTCTAACAACAATCTGAATCCAAATTAATTTGAATATCTTGTTGGTATTACCATTTAATTGTTGGTTTTTCCATCAATGCCAAAGGGGGAGATTGTTGGCATTACAGTAAGAAAGATTGTTGGCATTTCAATATTAGGAGATTGTTGATATTCAGTAAGGATATTGAGAAGGTTGTTGAAGATTATTGATATAACTGAAGAAGGATGATAACTATCTTTATAACATTATTTTGTAGTGATGTCAAGAAATTGATTATTTGATTCAGTATGATGTTGCCATATCTTGAGAAGATTGATTTGAAGAGAATTAAGATGTTGGTAAAAGACACAGAAAGAATGTGATGAATAAGTTATTCAATGGACAACTATTACCGAGTTAGACAATGATGAGATCATGATGTTTAGATTGTTTTGATGTCCTACATATGTTGTTGATTGTAAGGTTAATACTATACTATGTCACCGAACAAAGAACCTAGTTAGTAAACCCTAAGGAACCTAGTCGGTAAACCCTAAGGTTATCGATATCGGTTAATGAAGGCCAAATGTCTATCAAGTAAAGTTTAGTATTTACCAGGTTGCAACCAAGTTATGACAGTGCACATTGGATAGATAAAAACATTATTTAATGAAGGACAATGATTAGCTGGAGATGTATAAATGATTGGTATGTCATGCATGAAGTTTGTTAAGGATCTATGGCAAAGGAAAATCGGCAGGAAGATCTATAGCGCAGATTGAACCACATTAACCTTGTGCAAGTTCCAAGAAAGGACTGCAAGTCCCAAGGCAAGGTAAAACATTTTCAGATTGAAAGGATACATTGAACCTAGTCAAGTTTGAAGATCTTATGGCTAAGATTGATCATGGGAAATGTGATCAAGGAGATTGAGCGGTTAGCAATTGTTTATAAATAAGGAATTGTTAATAAACAATGTATGCGGGCAAGTGTATGCACAGGGGATGCTACATAGTGATTACCAAGCACAAAAGCTTGAAGATCTGTTTCAATAATAGAGTAGAGAGCCCAACAGAGGGACAAGATAAGTCTTATGACTAGATTGTTTTAAGAAAATAAGAATCTGCTTTAGCATTTTAGATGTGAAGTTGAAGATAGATTTGTATTACTATTATTTTGTAAGTGACAGAAAATCTCTTAACCGAGTGGACTTAACAGTCTTATTTGTAAACCCTCTAGTAAGGTAACATTCTAGTTGAGTGTTTGAAATCCTTTAACAAGGTCACTTCTAAAAAAGTGAAGATCCTAACAGATCTGAGGGAAATCCCTTAACCGGGTCACATCTAGCAATGTGTTTGTAATCTTTAACAGGATTTTCTTTTAACCGAGCATACTCTAGAAGAGTATATTTCTTAGTGGGTCCGAAATCCCACAATGGTTTTTCCCTATTTGGGTTTCCACGTTAAATTTGGTGTTATGAGTGTTATGATGATTATGTGTTTATAAGTTTGCACATTTAGCAATTTTGGTTATATTGCTGAAGTATAAGTTACCGAGGTTGAATCTGTTGTTTTTATGGAAGATTAAGTTTGTATGATTCACCCCCCCCCTCTCATCTCGTTAGCTATTGGCATCTGTACTTTACATTAAGTATCAGAACTATCAGAGTTGATATGAGAAGAAGATCTCCTAAACATGAAATTATCCTTGAAAAACAGAATAAAACAACCAATATCATGAAAAAAAGCTTTGAACACTGCCTCTATCTTTACAAACTGTCTTCCTAAATATATCACTTTCAAATCTCTCCACAATCTGAATTTTTCACATTCACAAACTGAAATATGCTTGCATATCATTAATATACACTTCTCATCAATTCAAACACATTCTAATACACAACTTATCCATCCACACACCTTAAATATGAGATAGAACATCAAAAACCCTAATTGAGGGTCGACCACAATAGAATGAGCATTATCACACAAAATAAGCCACCCGAACCAAAAATACTCAAGGTGGTCCACTCTAGGAGAAAGAGGGTACCCAAAATACATCATATAACATCCTTCCAAGATAAATCCAATGATCTGCACATGCTAACACATCCTCCAAGTTCAACACCAAACATAATGTGTAGGTAGGCATTAAAGCTTGTTAAATAGTCGGCCAAAAAGATATCTTCCGATAAAAAAAACTCCATGCGGATATCCAAACACCAAGGTGAGACCCATAATAATATCCCATCTTTTCATCCAAACTATATCTTGATAAAAAACATGATCCAAATAAGAAACTGATCAGACAGACCAAACCACAACATAACTAAATATATCACACTCAAATCAACGTAATTCACTTGCGAAACACAAACACCACAAGAGAATCATATTGAGAATAATTTAAGAATCAAATATTCACATCCTTTGAATCACAACATAAACTTCAACATATCTAGAGGCTGATGAAGACTTTCTGGACTAGTTTGACAGACACTCTACTTGTCAGAAAATAGTAACAACTGACTTCTACAAACCACAAACTAGAAAACCAAACCAAATTGTCAATGAGATATTAAAAACCATTTCCTTCGTATTGCCACAACCAACACAAAAATATTTCCACCAAATTTAATACCAACACAAGATACATACAAACCAGAATCCATCTAAACAACCAAGTTTGACATCAATGACAACCACACAAACTCATATTTTGAACAAGATATAGGGATGGGGAGAGAGATGGAGAGGGAAGAGAGAGGAAGCGAGGTAGGAATAGAGATGGGGTTAAGGGGGGAAGGAAAGGTAGAGGAGAGAGGGTTGGAGAGACCTAGAGAGGGGAGATGTAGAGAGATGAGGGGTAAGGAGATAGGGAGAGAGATGGAAAGGGAGGTAAAGATCTAGAGAGGGGAGAGACCTAGAGCCTAGGGAAAGAGGGGTGAGAGACCTATGGGAAAGATAAAGGTGAGAGAGGTGGGTAATCAGACATGGATGAAGAGGTGGAGAGGTAAAGATAGAGGGAAGGAGAGAACTAGGGATGGGGAGAGATAGAGGGTGGGAGGGAGAGGTAGTGATTGAGAGGATGGAGAGAGATGAGAGAGATGAGAGAGAAACAATAAGAGAGGGAGATAGAAGAAGAGAGAGAGAGAGGGAGGAAGGGATAGAGATAGGGATAAAAAAGGAAGGTGAGGTAAAAAGGGAGAGAAGGTGGGAGAGACATAGAGAAATAAAGGTAGTGAGGGAGAGGTGTGTAAAGAGAGAGGAAACATATAATAGAGAGTGAAGGGTAGGAAACATAGGTAAACATATAGTGTTAGATCCTAGGGTTGAGAGGAGAGAGGTATAAATGGGACAGAGGAAGAGTGATAGAGAGAGATCCATAGGTTTGGAGTTTGGGGGAGATAAAGACAATGGCATAGAGAGAGAGAGAATTTTGATAGGAGCATGTTGATTATTGAAATTTGACTAAGTCTAAAAATTTAAATGATTGTCTAAAACCTAGAATTCATTATAGCTCCTAGAGATCTGAAACCACTCTCAAACATCCTGCCAATATATACATGAAATATAACTTAAAGTATAAGAAAGAAAAAAGACATAAATTGAAATGTGACTTATACTTAAATTATAAGAAAGGAAAAAGACATATTGAAATGTGACTTATACTTAAATATTATATTTCATGTATATATTCTTGTTGGGAGAGAGAGAATGAAAAAAAAATATAATTTGCCAATTATAAGCATTTGGCCACTGCCAAATTTTGCACTTGCCAAATTTTGTGCTTCTCAAATAGGTTTGGCATGACCAAACCTTAGGTTTTCTATGCCAAACCTATTGGTGCATGCCAAATATGGCAAGAACTGTATTTGACATGTGCTAAAGGGATTCATTAGGGCAAAAAAAAATGGCAAGTTTTTGGTCCCCCATCTTGGTGTTGGCATATGCATGAAGATTGCATTAATGATATGTTATGTTGTCATTGATGTCAACTGAACCGGTAATGGTATTTATGATATTGCTGATATTGTTGTTATTGATATTGGCTTGTAACCGATAGGAAGATATTTGTGGAAGATGTTGTAAACCGGTATGTTAAGTTTGTGAGTTGAACTGGTAAATCGGTGTATAAGGTTAAAACCTTTTCTATGAAATGTAACTGGTAAACCCTACTAGTTATTTTTTTGTTAAACCCTAACCGATCAAGTTTGTTGGTTTAAGATCTAATAATGAGCGATAATGATGGAGACACGTGTGATCATTGAATGAGGATTAGTTTAGATTGTTTTGGCACGTTTGTTTGTTGTCTAGGGAATGAGCAAAGTGAATTGCATCTAATGCATAGCGTGTGATGAGTTACAAAGTCCGATGAAATGATGATCATGGAGCAGTTGAAATTTTCTTGAAGAATGTGAAGAGATTGTTATGATTTCTAACAGTCAAGATTGAATCGACTTGTTTGTAATCTCTATGAGAGAATTAGGTTTTTGTTGTGTTACCGACCTAATTGATTTGTATTTAAGGTTGATGAAGTTGTTTGTAAGAGTGTTGGCAAAGTGTTGGCTGAAGACCAGTTGAGTGTGGGGTTGCCTAACCGAAGAATGGATCTGCAGTTTGAGTGAAAGCAGATTCAAGCTTAAAAGGATATGATCAAACAAATGTAGTGCTATTTAGACAGATCAAGAAAACCTGTTGTTTTCTAACAATTACAACAGAATTGAAATCCCCTAACCGAGTAAGCTCTAACAAGCTTGGTTACTTATTAAATCATATAACAAGGTGGTCCATTAGCTTGGATTTTCAAACCCTCTACCGAGGTTACTCCTAATAGGGTATTTTTCTTTTCATCAAGGAATTTTGTAAATCCCTTAACCGGGTGATTCCTAACAGAATCAATGCTTAGCAAGACTTATTGTAAAAGCTTTAACATGCCTGACTCCTAATAGGGCGAACTTCAGAAGAGTTCAGATAGCTATCCTTGTGAGTCTCATCTCATCGTGGTTTTTTACCTATTTGGGTTTTCCACGTATAAACATTTGTGTCAAGTGGTGAATGTTTTTGTGGTTATGATCTTATTTTTTGATTTGATTGACTACTTAACTATTCTGATAAGGCATGATAACTGGAAGCATTGAGAGATTGAATATGTTGAGATATGATTAAGCATTTTGATGTTTACAAGATTGAATTTGTTTACTGTTAAGTTGTTATAACAGTTAACCGGTTGGTGTTGAGTATTGATCTTGATAAGTGAAAGTTTACTTTTTGAGTTTTGATTTTGAAGTTGGGAAGTTTGTATCAGTTTTTCAGTATACTGATTCACCCCCCCCCTCTTAGTATTCTACCAGATACTTATTCTTTCATCATACCATCACTTGGTGCACTTACCCAAAAAATTGTAAAGAAAAATATGTAGGTAAAAGCATAAAGATAAAAGACTATAATTATAATTATATATAGATATATAGGAAACACACATGAATAAGTATAAAGAGGATGTGGAAATAGAACCAAGATGGGAGGACACAATAATTGCAAGGAAATAAAGACAGCTAAGAAGAGAATTGAAACTAAATATAGACACAACATAAAATGAAATGAGCAAAGAAAGATTAGAAAAGAAGAATTAAATTGACAATTAAGAACTAGATAAAAGAAAGAAATAAAATAGTTAAGGATAACAAAAAGGAAAAATAAATGAATACTATTGACCCAGTGTAAGGTTTAACTTTCTATCATATGCAGTTAACCTTGGTGTGATGCAATAAAAAGGGAGAACTTTGATATGCATTAAGTATAAACTAAATTATGATAAATTGCATTCATTCATATATACACATCCATTAGTTCATATATTTATTTAAATTAATGTCTTACACAGACCTTATAATTCACTCATCATTCTTCTCTCTCTCACTCACACACACACACACACACACAGAGAGAGAGAGAGAGAGAGAGAGAGAGAGAGAGAGAGAGAGAGAGAGAGAGAGAGAGAGAGAGAGAGAGAGAGAGAGAGAGAGATATTTAGTCTATATTATTCAATATATGTTTCCACACTATTCCACACTCTTATCTCCCACTTTTACCTCTTTATATAACCTCTTAATGCATCTTCATAATGCCTTTCCATTATATCCTTTCATAATAACTCTTAATTATCTTATTCCCACAAATTTGCCCTTTATTATATAATATTTTACTCTTTTATAGATTATTTAGGCATATTAGAGGTGTTTTAAGGCTATTTAAGGGGTATATAATGAATATATGAGTCTAGAAAGACCCAAATGACATCTTTGGTGTCTCACAACCTTATTTCTTGCCAACAAATACCATGAAACCATGAACAAAAAATACTAGGATAAAAAAAATGAAAATACACAAGCACACAACTACATAAAGGTTTGAGAAGGTTGAGGAAACCCAAGGATAAGAGATAAACTGAAAGGAAGTGGGAAACAAAGGATGAAGAGAACACAAATGAACCCCATCAAGAGGTAGGCCATGTGATAGAAGGAAGGAAGGATTACGGGTAAAATCACAAAGTTGTGTCACACTTTTATAAAAGAAATGGCCAATGCCAATTCAACTTTCTAAACTGAATCAATAGAAAGTGAAATATATGTTTTGAATTTTGAAATGATGTAAACTAATAAAATGTGTATTTTATATTTGTAATTTTAAAAAATATTTGACTATACTTTCTTATAAAGTAAACACTATAATTTAGTTGCTGATAAAATACTAAAATTGAAGTTACACGAGTTGTCACACTTTATATAGTAAATTTTACCCTTGTTTCTTCAATTTTTTGTGTATATTGATAACTTGAAACTTTAGGGCAAAAATATATTTTTAACTATTTTTTATGTATATATATTTTTCAATAAATTTGAAAAGTTGTGTGCATTGAAATATAACTCTTTCCATTTGGCATTGTAGACATCTAAAATTGTCCTTCTTAATTAAAGAAATATTTTATTTATTTAATTATTTTATCCTGAGTCTTCTATTAATTAAATAAATCTTTATTTATTTAATTAATTCATTTAGCCTCTTCTAACCCTTTTCTAATTTAAATAAATTTTATTTATTTATTTAAATAATATTTCTCCTAGATATCATTGTTTGAATATAGAATTTTCATAATTATAGCTCTACAAATTCTCAGTGATTAGCGAAAGTTAATGTTTTTTGAACAATTTCTATCATGCGACTTACAATTTTCTCCCTCTCCAAGTGTAAGCCAACCAAGAGCGAAGAGGAAGGGGTTTGGCAGGTGGTGGAAAGGAGAAAGACTAGCAACTGGAGGAATGCCCATCAAACCCTTACAGACCCTAATTCGATTCCCCTTAGGACGCAAAATTACTCTGCATCTTCAAGCAGTCCTTTTCTTGGGGGCACTAAATACGCCTGCTTCCCCCCATCCTTCCCTCATCCCGCAAGCCATTTCAACAAATCGGTGGGTCAAGCCAAAGAATACAAAAATGTTTTTAACCAAAGATGACTTACGATGAATCTTGCAATCTGGGGCTTTTCTTGGCGAACCGCGATGAATCCCTCTAGGGTAAATAGACTTAGGAAAGTAAATCCTCCTCATTTTGTGAAGGACAAAGAACGACCGCTGTCAAACCCATCAAACCCTGAAGGACAAAAACTTGAGATCAGGCTAGACTTAGAGATTCTCTAGTAGAACATCATCTTTCACCAAAGCAAGAGATTCATTGCTAATTGGTGAGGCTCTCATTATTCATTCGAAGATGTTAAAGGTTGGTGGGAGACTAAATTTCACAACCAAGTAAGAACCTTTAATTTGGGCTTTCATTGCATTCTAATTGTATGCGGGAAAAGCGGTTCAATGAAACAATAATTGTGAAAATATTCAAAGACTTGCCCACACACCCATGGGACTCTTGGTGCAAGTTATGGAGCTATGAGGAATAGCTCAACTTCCCAAGGATTGTTCCATGGTTCTCTATCTCACAATGTCCTTCAAGCCAATTCCTTTGCTCTCAGATCACTGAGCAAAGTGACTTAGGGATGACAAATGCAAGAATGAGGAACGCTTTAGATCAAATTTAGTATGAATGCATCCTATTTATGTACGATTCTAACAAATGAATTAAACTAGATGATAAGATGCCAAGGTTAGTAACAATACTATCCTAACATGATATACTAGTTATATGATTTAAGCTAAGATGATAGAAATGCTTCTAAAATGATTATTAGATTTATTTCTATTACAAAGAGAGGCTAGATGCTTGCTAAAATTGAGTATAAGTATGATGCTAAAGGCTTGGATGATAAAATGGAGGGATGAGGGCTCTATTTATAGAAGAAATGGGGTAATGGATGGTTAGGATTGAAGGATCTTATCAAGGGCCAAGATTGAAAGTTATCAATCCATGTTTACAATTCTCACCAATGAAATGGTGACAATTGTCAACATAAGACTTCTTGAGAGGAGATGTAAGAAGCATTAAATGCTTGAGAAGACCTCATGGTTACCTTAGGAGGTAAGGGTTAAGGTTAGGTTAGGGTTATCCATTGGATAAAGCTTTTACCCAAGGGGTAAACTTTTGTGCAAGGGTTAAGGAGATAACCATGGTCAAAGCAATGAATGCTTGATGAGACCCCTGGGTTAGATGAGGGTTGAGTTAGGAAAAAAGTCTCTAACCATGCCACAAAGGGTTAGTTAACCATTAATGGTTTGAAAGAATTTGGGGACAAATTTGTAAGAGTCCTTCCAAATTTGGGGGTATTCAACAAGTTAGCTTGTTGAAGGCATAAAGACTTTAATGCCTTTGGAAGACTTTACTCCAAATTTGAGAAGTGACCTCCTCAAATTTAGGGAAAGGGGATAATTGAAGGGTTTAGGTTAATTGATTAGGATTAGAGGGATTCTAGAAGAATTTAGGAAGAGGGTTAGGAGGCAAGTGGGAGATGTAGGAAAATGCAAGTGGATGAGGGATAATAGGATTTAATTAAAATAAATTGCTTTATTTTAATTTGGTTGCAAGTTGGGGATTTAAATGAATTAGATTTATTTATTTGGGGTGAATTATTTAATTAAATGTAAATTTAATTAAAAGTAGAGAGAAGGGATTTAATTAAATAAAATGACTTATTTAATTAAATGATATAAAGAGGCTTAAGTGAATTTTAAATAAATAAATTGAACAATTTATTTTATTAAAATAGAGGAATGTGGATGATTTAATTAAATTAGATTTAACTAAATAGATGAATGAGAATAAAATGAACATTAAATATTCATTTAGAAATATGGTCATTTTTATACGTCTACACTAATTAGATGCATTGACTCTAGCGTTAAGCAGGATCTTCTCATAAGTAAGGAGAAATTGCTTAATGGTTGTATCTTTCACTACATTGATTGGGTTCCCAACTTTAACCCTAAAGCTTTTGAATTCAAAAGCAATTTGCATTGGGTCAACATTGGCCCCCTTCCTGTCGAATTTCATGTCTCATAAATAATAGAATCACTTGCAGTAGGGTTAGGGAAATGCCTGGCTATTGAAGGGATTTGGGATAAAAATTTCAATAAAGACATTAAGTTACTTATTGGTTTCAAAACCATTGGCCCTAAATTGAACCCTTTTGAATTAATTACCTCAACAGGGAAATGGGAGATTATTCCTTCAATCTATAAAGGAATTATTGATGCTTTTGATATGGTTATTTGTCACAAGAGCAACATAATTAAGGAGATAGTAATCAATAATAGTTCCATTTTCAACAACCAAATCACACACAATAGGTAGCTAATCTCAGCCCCTGAGTATCGCCCCAACCCTTTCCCACCCACGCCCACAACCGACCCGTCTCTCTCTAACAAAACCAAGGTTGGTTTGCCTTCCTCTGCCTCATCCTCTCATTCCCCAACACTAGCATCTAAAAAGGAAAAACCCTTGTAATATTCTTCAAAGAGAAAAGGAGATTGCATTCCCCCTCTTAGGGATTCACATTTAGACTTAGCACACCCCTCCAAGGATAATAGGAAATCGATCCATCCTCTATCCGACAAGCAATATCTTCCCAACACAGTCCAGGTTAACATCAACTTGGACAAACAATCTATCTCTCTTAACAAAGAAGCCCTTAACGACTTACTTGAATTCACCAATGCCTTGAAGGCAGATATAGAAGAACAAATAGAGATAATGGAACACAACCTAGTTGACGGAGATGAAATCAGAGACAAAGACCTCATTTCAGATTTAGGAGGCTCAAAGGATTTCAACCTTAGGGAGGTTCAACAGGATTTAGTAATTAACGCTTCTTTGCTCCCCCCAACACTATGGTCCTTAACAAATTTTAAGACTCTTGGGGAAGTCTCTCCTGATCTTTGCATTGAAACCCCTTTGGAGGAAGGCCCATTGGCTATAGCTCTTAATTTGGTAGGTGGGACTTAGCCGAATTGTGGATCTTCTTAGAAGAGAAGAGGGAGAAGATCAAATTTGGAGCTAAGACTCATGGATGGGAAGGATCTGGACCAATCTAAGCTAACATACATCTTTAATGTAGGGAGGGGAAGTTCCCTCCCATGTCACCATGAAGTTAATTACATGGAATGTTAGGGGCATTAACGCCCCTAACAAGCAACACATACTCAAGCGTTGCATTTTCAATGTAAAATCTGAGATAACCATCATTCAGGAAACAAAGCTAGATAGTGATGGAGAAGAAAGTTTTGGCAAACGTTGAGGAAGTTTCAATTGAATAGGAATCCCTCTGGTAGGGGCATCTGGAGGTCTAGGTATCATATGGGACCCTAGACACATCTCATTAGTAGCTTTAGAGAACAATATATTCTAGATGAGTTCAAAAGTTAAATGTTTTAGCAATAACTTAATTTTATACTAATCAATGTTTACGGCCCCACTCCAAATGATTTAAAGTGTATAGTTTGGGAGGAACTTTCCACTTTCATGAGTAAACATAAGAATAAAAATTGCATTATAGGCAGAGATTTTAACGCCATCTGTAACCTTGCTGAGAAATCAAGTGGTTGTTCTCGAGAACCTCAGTCCCTAGTAGATTTTAGAAACTAGACCTTCTAGAAGAACCTCATGGATATTCTTATAGACAATTGAGTTTTTACATGGACCAATAAAAAGATCTGCCTTTAGTATGATAGTAGAAAGATTAGATAGGTTTCTTATTAAGGACAAATTAGGCACCCTCAACAACAACCTAGTCAAGGCATCCATTCTACCTATCTCAGGTGCTGATCACTTTCTGATTCAACTCACCATAGCTGAAGATCTCAAGCCTTTAAACGACCCCTTCAAATTTGAGCTCATGTGGCTGAAGGAAGAAAACTTTATTAACATAGTAGAAAAATGGTGGTTATCATTTAAGGTCTCTAGATCCAGGATATTTTGTTTTGTATCTAAGTTAAAAATTATCAAACAATCTCTCTTAACATGGAATCGTGAAAAATTTGGCAATATATTTGATACTAAAACCCAAATTGAACTCGAGTTAAAAAAAGTAAACGATATGATAATTAAATTTGGAATAGATCAAGACCGATATAAGCAAGAAGAATCACTTATGAAAAAATATGAAGAAATTCAGTAAAAAGAGGAAACCTTCTGGAAACAAAAATCGAGAGAGACTTGGCTCGCCGAGGGGGATAGGAGTACAATTTTTTTTCACGCTAGTACTAAAGCTAGAAGAAGCACAAATAAAATAATCAGTATCAATGATGGTTATGGCAGCCTAATAGAAGATCTCGAAGGAATAGCCAAATTAACTGTTAACTTCTTTTAACTTCTACTTAACTCAGAATCCTCCAACCTTGTAGCCCAGGAAAGTCTTTTACAAAATATTCCTAAACTTATCACTCATGAGCATAATTTGTCTTTAAATAGTTGCTTCACAATAGATGAAATTGAGAAAGTAGTTAAAGAACCGCACCCAGAAGAAGCACTTGGGCCGGATGGCTTTCCAGCTACCTTCTTCCACTCGTGTTGGAATTTCTTGGGAATGGAGCTAGTGGACGCCCTAGAAAGTGCTAGAAAATCGGGCAGGATCCTTCGAGAGATTAATAATACCTTCATTGCTCTCATCCCCAAAAAATCCTCAACAACAATCCTGGAGGAGTTTAGACCTATCGCCCTCTGCAATACACTATACCAAATTCTCACAAAAGCATTAGCTAATAGGCTGAAAATATTGCTCCCAATTATTATTTCAGAAGAACAATCTGGTTTTGTCCCTGGAGGATCTATTCTGGATGGGGTTATCCTCACTCACGAGGAAATCCCCTCCTCTCAAACCAATTCCAGCCCTTCAATGCTCATTAAGTTAGATATTAAGAAAGCTTACGATAAAGTGGACTGGAGATTCCTTTGCAATTGCATGGCAACTTTTGGTTTTAACAAAAGCTGGGTCAACCTGATATTTGAATGCATCTCAACTCATTTCTCAATTCTGGTAAACGGTTCCCCCCAGGGATTTTCTACAAGCTCCCGAGGATTAAGGCAAGGGGACCCTATATCCCCCTTCCTCTATATTATTATGGTAGAAGCCCTAGGCAGGACAATCCATAAGTCTCAAGAGCTTAGCAACATAGAAGGAATAAGAGTCACTAGTAATGTCAATCTAGTTACTCATCAACAATTTGTGGATGATACACTATTGCTGGGCAATAGCTCCCTTTGTGAAGCCAGAAGATTTAAATTGATTCTAGATTATATGTGAATGCCTTTGGTCAGGAGGTGAACAAAGACAAAACCAAGGTTTTTTTCCCTCAACACTAAAGCGAAAAGAGAAAAGGAGATTCTAAATCTTCTAGGTTTCTATTTAGGAACCCTCCCATGTATATACTTAGGCCTCCCATTGGACATAGGGGTTAGAGAAAACAATCTTTGGGATGGAGTTTTGTCTAAACTGGAACCAAGATTGCAATAATGGAAAGGTAAATGGCTATCACTAGCAGGAAGAATTGTATTGATTCGTTCTGTCCTCTCGACAATCCAACAATACTACATGTCCCGCCTCCAACTCTGAGGAGGTATTAGGGATATAATCACTAGGATCTTGAAGACCTTCCTATGGCATGATTTGGAGGATAAAAAAAAGTTTGCATTAATTGCATGGGATAACCTTTGCCTACCCAAAATTAATGGAGGATTAGGCTTTAGAAACCTAGAAAGTCAAAATAGTGCACTTGGAGCAAAATTACTATGGAGAATCTATTAAGAGCCACAAATCAAATGGGTTAAAATAATTAGGAATAAGTATCTGGGCAACCCAGACCCATCCAACATCTTCAGAATTCCCTCCTTCCCCAAAGGTTCTAGAATCTGGAGCTTTATTACCGAATGCATAGGAGTCCTCTCCAACCAACTATCTTGGAATATTGGGCAAGGGGACACAACCTTATTTTGGGATGATTCCTGGGGTGGGTACCCCCCTATTAGCAGCATAATCCATGATGATTCCTTAAAATTAGAACTGGAAAACTCTGTAGGAAATCTCGTCAGAGACTATGTCACCTTCTCCAACTCTGACCCTGCTCTAGGTTGGAGCTGGAAGCCTTTAACCGTATCCTCTTCTAATCAAAGAGGGTTCTCTCATCTTCTTTCTATTCTCCAGTCTAGGAAGCTCTCTTTCAATTCGAGCCAGGATAACTTAATTTGGCTAGTTCCCCTAATGGAGAATACAATGTTAAATGGGGCTACAAGATCACCCACAAGCTAGAAGACAAGATTATCTCCAACCTCCCCTTGCCCCTCTGTTGGCATAATTCTTTCTCTCCAAAAGATGGGACCTTCCTCTGGGCTGCTCTGCAAAAGATAATCCTTACAATGGACCAGTTCTGGAAACTGGGTTATGCCGACCCCTCTAGATGTCCATTATGTTGTGAGAGGGAGGAAGATGTAGACCACCTATTACTTAACTATGAATTTACTGCCTCTTGTTGGCATTGGCTTTTTAATAAACTTAACTTAAGTTTGGCTTGCTAACATGACCTTCCTTCCTTCTTGCAAATTTGGCCCGTCTTCCAAAATTTTGGTCACTAAGGGCATATCTAGATTATTCCCCTTCGATCCTCCTTTGGGAAGTCTGGAAAGAAAGGAACAAAATAATTTTTAAGGAGAAATCCCTCAACTCCATAGCTCTCCTTGTTAAAATCGAAGCATCCATTATAAAGATTTTCAACAACTATATTAGGAGATGCCCTTTGAAGAACTCCAAATTTTTTCTTAGGGACAAAGCCATAAGGAAATGCTGGGAGGGCCTCATTCTACCCCTGTATGTTGGTTTAGGGGAGAACCACAATTCCATGGTTAGGAAGCAGTGTGTTTGGGTTCCTCTGCCTCCTGGATGGCACAAACTCAACTTTGATGGAGCTTCCCGGGGCAACCCTGACACAACAGGTTTAGGTTGTGTTATTCACTCTTGGGATGGGAAAGAGGTTGTTGCACATGCAAAACCTTTAGGGATAGTCACTAATAATATAGCAAAAGCATATGCAGTAGTAGAAGGTTTGGTGCTCTGTCACAAGCTAGAAATTCAAAATCTGGAAATTGAAGGAGATTCCGCAATCATCATAAACTCTCTCATATCAGGAAAGTCCTTCAATTGGAGAATAAGTAACTTAATCAAAAGGGCTAGGGATATATATATATATACACAGACACAGACACAGACACACACACATATATACATATATACATATATATACATATATACATATATATACATATATACATATATATGTATATATACACATGCATGTATACATACATATATGCATGTATACATACATATATGTATGTATACATACATATATGTATGTACACATACATATATATGTATACATATACATATATACACACATATACATGTATACATATATATGCGTATATGTATATATATGTATATATGTACATATATATGTACATATGTATGTATACACATATATATATACATATATGTATGTATACATATACATATATATACATATATATACATATATATGTACATATATACATATATATGTACATATGTACATATATATGTACATATGTACATATATATGTATATATGTATATATGTATATATATATTGTGATTTTGAGTAGTGTTTCAAAGAAAACTGAAAAAATGATCATGCCCCAACAAACTAAGGAATGGAGGTAGGATGTCCCCTCGAGAGATTGTTTATGTATGAAAGAAATATATGATCTCTCAAAAGAAGAGAAGAATGGTTAGACAGAAGTGAAGAATGCTTAATGTGATGAAATCTTGCTTTCACAAATGCAACTAGTAGGTGAGATCATTTATTTGATATGGCAAAATGGATGCGGTGCACCATGGCAATGAAGGCCAGGGTGATAATGCAATCCTTTTGCATAAGATAGACATGTTCACAGACAAGGAATGGTTCAAAAATACTAAGACATACTTGCCCCATAATGTTATGAAACACTCCACAAATAGAAGACAAAAACAATAAAGGTCCATGAGCCATCCCGACCACTCTAAATCACTTAGTGACATCATCAAGTGACATAGGAACATGGTCGAAGCCAAAAATAAATCGATAAAAAGATAAGACTCGCAAATTCAAACAAGTCAAACAAACATTCTGATCTTCGTTGCCAAAGTGATAGTGTCGTGATAAAAGGACGATCACACTGTCTAGTTTCAGGGAATGCAGTACCCCATCTAAGACAAGACACAATCTGGTTTTGAGTATACCAGACTCTGTATAAGACCCATGATAATATTGACAAGGACAAATGATATTGATTTTGATTGATTGACATGACAATTTTGATCAATTTGAATGTTTGGTTTGATTGAAAAGTTCATCTCTTAATGTGATTTGTTAAGCGCAGTGTTGTAACATGTTATCTGTTTGTTGTCTACACAAATGTTTGTCTATGTACAAAAGGGACAGTTTATTGGTGAAATGAAACAAAAGCGATTGTTTTTAAATTTTTAATGTTTTGAATTTTTTAGGGTTTTTGAACATTTTGATTTTTAGGGCTTTTTTTTAGGACATTTGATGAATGTTTTTGAATTATTTCGGGACATTTTTTGATGTTTTTGGATTATTTCAGGACATTTTTTGAATGTTTTTAAATTATTTCAAGACATTTTTCAAAATTTTTAGGACTTTATTTGATTTATTTTTATTTTTAATTTTTTTGAGGACTTTAAAAGTTATGTACATGTTGTAGCCTCCAAGCTGTTCATTATGATAACTCCGTCAATTGATCATGACAAGGGATTGGCCCCCAAGTGAGGTCCAAAATATGTACAATGACCAAGCTAGAAAACATATGTACAAGGATTAGCAATTAACAAAAATTGACATTGATGCTGACCAATCGTGAGCCTGGAGAAGGACATTGGGTCAAATCAAAATGGATGGGCGTGATAAAACTTTGTGCTACGTACATAGGGAATCATGATAGATGGTGAAGCGATGACCTTGCTACACGCGGTGCTTGACTAGAGGGTGAATGCTTTTTCTTTACTATTTTTGATATGTTTTCTTCTTTCACTTTTCTTTCTTTCTTTCTTTCTTTTTTTTTCACACAAGGCGCTTGTTTACCAGATTTTCACCAAGGTGATATTTTTGTCTTTTCACATTTTTTTTTCATTTTTTTAGGATCATAGTGAAGAACTGCTAAAAGAAATCTATGTATAATATTTCCAGAGGTGCATGCTATTCATAGGATCTGATAGTGGTTCTCCTTCCGGGGTTGCAATTTGATAAGCACCTGAACCATATGTTGCAGTTATGATGAAAGGGCCAACCCAATTAGGTTCAAATTTTCCTTTGATGATCTCAGTAGATTGTGAATTCTTAGGGTTGTCTTTTAGGACCAAGTCTCCCACTTCGAAGTGTCACCCTTTGACTTTCTTATTATAGGTGTGACAGAGATGGTTTTGATATGCTTGGAAATGTGTCAAATCTATCTGATGTCTTTCATCTAGCATCTCAAGCTGATGTAACCTAGAAACTCTGTATGCATCATCATTTATCAGACCTGTTGTAAGGAGACTCGCATGGATGTAATCTCAACCTCAAAAGGTAAGATAGCTTCCACACCATACACCAGAGAGTAAGGTGTTGCTCTAGTAGGGGTGTAGATAGAAGTGCGATAGGCCCATAAAGATGGATTTAATTACACATGCCAATCTTGACCAACATCATTGACAACCTTTTGGAGTATCTTGATAATGGTTTTATTGGATGCCTCAGCTTGGCCATTACTCTGTGGATAATATGGGGTTGAGAAGCGATGCTAAATTTGAAACTTCTCACAGAGTTCACAAACATCTTTATTTTTAAATGGATGACTATTGTCTGTGACTATAGCAAGAGGAACTCCATATCGATATATGATATAATTCATAATGAACTTAGAAATCTGTGTGCCAGTGATATAGGTCATGGGTATAGCCTCAATCCATTTTGTAAAGTATTCTGTGGTAGTTATGATAAACTTATGTCCATTTGCTGATGTCGGGCGGATCTTTCCAATGAGATCAAGCCCCCATTGAGAAAAGGGCCATGGAGATATGATAGGATGAAGTTCTTGTGCTGTCATGTGAATATAATCTCCATGCATTTGGCATTTGTGACACTTCTTAGCAAAATCATGGGCTTCTTTTTCCATTGCCGACCAATAGTATCCAGCTCAGAATAAATTTTTAGCTAGGCTAAGACCATTGAAATGGCCCCCACATATACCATCATGAACTTCCTGTAAAGCCATTTGTGCTTCATCAGAATCCAGACACCTAAGGAGGGTTTGGTCAAAGGATTGATGGTAGAGGGTATCACCAATGATGACATATTTGGCAATTTGTCTATTAAAGGCTCGACGTTGGTTGGTAGAAAGGTTTGGAGGTATGGAATGGGATTTTAGGTATTCATAGATTTATTTGTACCACAAGGAGTTAGGACCAACAAGGACACACACTAGATCTGATGTTAGAATTTCAAAAGATGGGACTAACAACTACTCTACCAGAAATTCACATTTGTCCATATTCTGAGGCATATCCAACATAGAGGCAATAATCGCCATAGCATCTACTGATCTGTTATGAAGATGGGGGACTTGATTAAATTGGATAATAGTGAATTTTGTCTTGAAATGTTCTACCATGTGCTTATAAGGGAGAAGCTTTTCATCTTTTGTTTCATAGTCATCATTTACTTAGCAGATGACTAACCGAGAATCACCATAGACTTGCAAATGTGTAATATTCCATTGAATCACTATTTTGAGTCCAGTAACCAAAGCCTCGTATTCTGCAATATTATTGGTGCAATCAAAAGTTATTCTGTAGGATTTGGGAATAGCATCACCTTGAGGGGTTACAAATAAAATACCTACCCCTGACCCAAATTTGGTACGGGATCCATCAAAATATAATTTCCATTCATTAGAAGATGTGACAGCAAAGACTGATTCATCTCAAAAATTAGTCAACATTGGACGATCATCTTGGATAGGTGCATCTGCGAGTTGATCAAATATGAATTGTCCTTTTATTGCTTTTCTTTTAGTGTATTCAATATCAAACTCGCTTAAAATCATAACCCATTTTTCTAATTGACCTGTTAGAGCTGCTTTGCTAAGCAAATATTTCAATGGATCAATCTTGGCTACCAACAAGGTCTTATGATTTAGCATATAATGTCAGAGCTTTTGAGCTGCAAATACGACCGCCAAGCATGCTTGCTCAATAGTAGAATAGTTTAATTCATAGCCCACTAATGTCTGACTGATATAATAAATAGCCCGCTCTTTGGCTTGTTCATCTTGTTGGGCCAAAAGAGCTCCTAATGCTATATTTGTTGCAGAGATATATAAAATTAAGGGCTTTCCATCTATGGGAGGCATTAAAATAGGTGGGGATAGAGGATAATCTTTTAAAGCTTGGAATGTCTATTGACACTCATCATTCCATTTAAAAATCACCCCTTTATGCAACAGATGTTGGAAGGGGTGACACTTGTCTGCCAATTGAGCTATGAATCGTCGAATTGATTGTAACTTGCCCTAGAGTCTTCTTAGTTGACGAAGATTGGTAGGAGGGGGCATATCTAGGATTGCTTTGACCTTTATAGGGTCCACTTCAATACCTCTTTGAGAAATAATGTGGCCCAATAATTTGCCAGAGGTAACATCAAACACACATTTTTTTTGGATTTAGTTTGAGCTTTTATTTTTCCATCCAGTCAAAGATTGGTCCTAAAATAGCCAGATGACAATCTATAGTAACTGATTTGCATAGGAGGTCATCAACATAATCTTCCATCAAAGTGTGCATGTAATCATGAAAAATTGTTGTCATGGCTCTTTGATATGTTGCTCCTGCATTTTTTAGGCCAAATGGCATCACATTCCAACAGTAGGTTCCCCAAGCACATGTAAAGGCAGTCTTATGCTGGTCTTTAGGAGCTATTCGGATCTGATTGTACCCAGAAAATCCATCCATCAATGATAACATCTCATTTCCAGCAATCATGTCCACTATGATATCAATATTTGGCAAAGGAAAGTCATCTTTAGGGCATGCTTTGTTTAAGTCTCTAAAATCAGTGCAAATTCTGATGCCCCTAGTTGCTTTGCTGACCGACACTAAGTTGGAGATCCACTCTGTATAATCAATTGGTCTAATAAAGCCCACATCCAACAATTTCTTGAGTTCAACTTTGACTAGTAGGGCCACTTGCAAATGCATTTTTCTTAGTTTTTGTTTGACAGGCTTGGCACCTGGTTTCAATGGCAGATGATGAAGGACTAGTTCTGGATCAAGGCCAGGCATGTTTGCGTAAGACCATGCAAAATTGATCCTCTTCTTAAGGAAAAAGTTGACAAAATCTATTCTTTCTTGTTCCGACAATGAAGCAACAAAATGAATGACCTTAGGATTGTCAAGTGTTACCCAAATTTATCTCCTCCGTCATTTCTACAAGCAATATTGATTTGTCCTGACCTAATGGGGTTATGTCCAATCTTCCACCTTTGGGTGCCTCAGAGAGGTTTTCACCCTCAAGTATGTCCTTTATTTTTACTTTTTTATGGTCAGAGGGTGCCTTGCGGTTTTCACCCAGAGACCTATTCTTTTGATTTTTGTCTTTTTTATTTTCATTTTCACTTTTGCGACTAGAAGATGGAGTTGACTCCCCAAAATATGTTGTGGAATCTAAATCAATTGCAAATCCAACCTTGTGATCACCCTGTGGTATACCTTCTCTAAGCTCAAATAATTCTACTATTGCCTCATCATTTTCAAAGCAATCTAATTGAAGTGGTCCTTGTTGGTTGTATTGGATAAGTTGTGGGTATACAAGGGGCATGTCATCATCGATTTTAGTAAAGGTTTGGATCGAGATAGTAAATATATGAATGTCAGTGGTATCACTATCTGAGCTACTTGTGTCAGATTTGGTGCGAGGATTCCAAAATGATTCTATCCAAGCTTTAGGACATGTTTTGATGGGAGGAGGAATTTCATGTTTGTCTTCCATAGGCAAATCATCAGGTTCAATGAAGACATTATCAAGGGCATAGGAGCTTGAGGAATAAGAGTCTCACTCCCATTCATTAGAGTCAGTTTCAGGATGGGTGTCCTCAGGTGCCGTTTCATCATCTGAATCATGCCCTTCTTCACATGTAGTCACTTTGGTAGATGAGGTTTCGATTCAAAATGGTACAAAACCTAAACCCAAAGTTTTATGTCTCATCGCAGGGATGATAGGCTCTAATATTCCTTTTTTGTTAGGTCCCAAACCACTAAATCCATCATATCCCTTCTTCTACATTATAGTAAATCCTTGGCCATATTGTTCTACTGGCAATTTGATAGGTGAAGTGTATGTTGCATCTGCTTTATCTTTATAGAGCCATCCTAATACATCATCATCCAAAGTTTCTTTGTTCCGTTCACCCCACTTTGTAAATACAGTGGGAGGTTGATATTGGATGATTGTTTTAGATTCCTTTTGCAACAAATGTGGTTTTCCATGTGATTTTGGTGATAGAGCCAGCTTGCCAGTAAGGAATGTTTAGGACATGGAATACTCTTCACATCCTTGATCTTATATTTTCATCTTACACTTGACAGATTCTAACAATGTATTGGGATCTACATAATTAGGCAAGAACACTGCTCTATTTACTGGCACTTGCTATTGCAAAGCATCCTTCAGGTTAGCACAAAATTGAAATGGATTAGGATCTCCAGGAATTGTTATCTCAGTTCCATTGTATGAATATTTCAAACACTGGTGATAGGTCGAAGGAACTGCTTTCATTGAATGAATCCATGGACGGCCTAGGATCATATTGTAAGGGAGATCCAGATCTAGCACTTTTAGCAAAGTGTTCTCTATCGTTGGACCTACTCTGATAGGCAAAACAATCACTCCTTTAGATGGGTGTTCAACATCATCATAGGCTTTTATTGTTATCTTCCTTGAAGGATCTATGTCATTTTTAGAGTAGCCAAGGCCAATTATGACTCTCATAGTGCATATATTCAGGCCTGCTCCACCGTCTATCAAAACTCGTCTGATTTTGCAATTATGGACGAACACTTCAAGATGGAGGGGATCATTATGATGGGTGTTATTGCAAGGTATATCTTTGTCTGAAAAGGAAACATGTTGGGAAGTTGCAAGGTGTCCTATCCTAGCTTGAAATTGGTTAACATCAATATCAGTAGGTACCGTTGACTCGATCAGGGCTTTGTCTAAAACAACGTGATGCATTGGAGATATTTTTAATAACTCAAGGATTGAAATTTGCGTAGGGGTTTTTCCCAAATGGTCTAGGAGATTGTACTGGCTTGTTGAGGTTAGCTTAGAAGGATTGGAAGGTTCTCCTTTTAAAACTATTTTGGATCAGCGGGTGGTCACTGCACATGAGGAATCTTGTTCTTTTATTCTTATGGTTGACACACACTCATTTGATGCATGAAAGTAATTAATGACATTGTTATGACTTGTGTTGGTATAATTAAAATTGCCTTGTTGATTTGAATTTGAAGAGGAGGCTTTTCCCTTTTCATGATCAAGTAAGGGAGTCTTGAAAATTGTATGATCAACGTTAGAAGTTCCAGCAGATGAATCTACCTCAATCACACCCTGATCGAGCAAATCCTGAATAAGGTGTTTTAAATGAAAACATGATGTAGTTTTATGTCCCTTAGACCGATGATATTCACAATATGCATTATCATTCTACCAATGGGGTTTTACTAGTGGCTCCTCCTTGATATCTGACAACTTAATAAAATTAGCCTGAATCAACTGTTTCATTACCGATTCTATAGGCTCTCCCAATGGTGTAAACTGACGAGGAGGCCCATCTCTTGATCTGAAAGGTCTATGTTTCTGATCTTGTTATTGTTAATTACATTGTTGCTTTTGTGGTTGTTGGATAGCATTACTTGTTTGATTTTGCATTTGTTGATTCTATTGGAAAGTTGGAACATTCAATGCACTTGGTCCTCTTATAACAAACTTTGGTTGACTAGTGTTTACAGTTCTTGCGTCAACTACACCATCATTAGTGACATTCTTGTTTTTGGACCAAAACTTATTCATATCACTCAAGTTGGTCAAATTATTGTTGTCCTTGTTCACTTTAATACCCCCCTTAGCAATAAGAGCATCCTCAATGCCCATTACTTCTTTTATGAGCTTTGCAATAGTACTAGGACCTTTCAATTTAAGCTCATACATCATCTCTAGTATCAAGTTTTGAATAAATAAATTAACTTGTTGTTCCTCCAGGATGTCGAGGGAACATCGACTAACCAATCCTTGCCATCTTTGTAAGAAATTAATTAATGGTTCTCTTGGCTTTTGCTTTGTGTTGCATAAATCTTACATGGTTATCTCGTTGTCAATGTTGAATGCAAAATGACAAATGAATTTCTCAGCCAATTCATTCCAAGATTTTATATTCCCAGGCAAATGTGCATACCAATCCATAGCTTGTCCTGTGAGACTGCGTGGGAAAAGACGCATCAAATATGTCTCATCATAAGTTACCTTAGTACATGTTGCATAAAAAGATCGAATATGATCTTTTGGATTACCGTTTCCCTTGTATTTCTCAAAATTGGGTGCTTCAAAGTGCTTAGGAAAGGGAGGCATGTACAAAGTTTTATTAAATGGATTAGGACATAAGTCTTGCTCTGTGTATAGCTCCTTTGTACTTTTGGTTTGTAATGCCTCTATTTGTCATTGCATCTTTTCAATTTGTTGCACCAACACATCTGATTGTGAAGGATTTTGAGGGCTAACATTCATCCCTAGATGTCCTTGTTTTCAATATATAGTACTTCCAAATGGTTGTTGACGTTCAGAAATCACTGTCTTTGGTGTATTTGGCATATATTCATTTTGGAATTGCTCATGTTGTTGAGGTACTGCTATGTTTTGGTATTGAGTATCTTGTTGTGCCCATTGAGATGGAATTGCCATTTGCATCCGTGGTTGATATTGTACTTTGGGTTGTTGAAATTGCTTTTGTGGTTGGTAATGTGCATTTGGTTGTTGCTGTTGTTGTTGGGTCATATAATAGCTTGCTTTCCCTTGTTGTGCATATTGAGGCACATATTGTTGTTGATATTGATGTTGTTTATTTTGAATTGCAGTTTGTTTCTTTTGTGCCATTTGTTGTTGTCCTGATGTAAACCCCATTAATTTCATAGGTTGTTTCACTTTTGTTGGCATTTTTGATGATTGATGCTATGATTGTCATTGATGGGGACACACTTGATTTGAGATCACTTTTTGTATGTATGAGTTAAAGCTCAACTGGTATTTGTTCCAACCGGTATGATGTATTATAGTCTTTAGACTATCGGTGTTTTGCAAAAAGTGTTTACCAGTCTGAAGTGGTATGAAGACCCCAAGCGGTTCGAGGATCTCAAGCGGTACGAAGGAATGAAGCAACACAACTCATATTTCCCAGTCTTCATTTTGTCAAACCGGCAACCGGTATTTTGCTTAAACCGGTATTTTGTTTGAACTGGTAATACTCTGTGATGAGTTACCAACCGACATTTTGTGATGAGTTACCATCCACCGATTGTTTTGTGGTGCCGACACTCTGGCGGTGTTTTTTGTGTCGTGTTACCAATTATGTCTAGATGCATTGAACCTAGGAAATTGTATTGTAATCCTATTGGACCGACATGAAATTAGATTCCTTTATAAAGACATCATGTCTAGGGTTTTATGTTGTTGCTAGGGTTTTAAGGTGGTTAATGAGTTTTTGTAAGTGTGATTATAGAAGAGACGTTCAGGTCTGTGAGAGAAGGTAGAGTGTGAATGTGTTGAAGACTGAAGTAATGCTGGAATGCATTAGGAATGAGCTATCAAGGATCTAACCAAGCAATCTGTGCTATTTGCTAGATCACTCACTTGTTGATTACTCACATCTTTGACAAGTTTGAAGCCCTTAACCGGGTAGGCCCAAAAAGCCTTTTGTAAATCCTCTAACAAGGTGGTTCACATCTATGGATCTAAAATCCTCTAGCAAGGTAGTCTTTAATCAGACTTATCTCCTAACAGAGATTGAGATTCCTAACAGGATCTATTCTGGTAAAGAATATTGTATGACCTTAACCGGTCTGGTTCCTATTCTACAGATAGTTACTTGTGAGTTTCATCTCACCATGGTTTTTCCCATTTGGGTTTCCACATCAAAATCTCTTGTGTTATGGTGATTGTGCTTCTATGGGTGAATGCATTATTTTCTATTTGGTTTGCATGTGTGTTAACCAGTTTGTTTGCTAAACTGTGTTACCGGTTTACTACTAGACTAGTAAAGTGTTTAAGTACAAAGATTTTTGGCATACTAATTCACCCCCCCCTCTTAGTATTCATCAACTTTTACATGCGGAATGGCACTTGCATTTACTTGCTGTGAATTTTGTCCAAATGTATGTTGTTGTTGCAAGTTTGTATTTACGTGTAGTGGCACGGAAGGCACTATTGTATGTTCTTGAGTATAATATTGTTGTTGTGCATTACATGTTTGCATATTCGATGGTGCTTGTTGTGCATTTTTAAATTGTTGCAATATTTATTGTGGTTGTGTGCCACTATTTGTTCCTTTTGTTGCCATAATGGAAGGTCTTGTTGATAAACTTTGTGTCATTTGTGAATGTGTATTTGTCGCATGTACTAAAATTGAGTGGACATAAGAACTTTGTCGTATCCTTGGATTGGTTTGGACATTTGTAATATTTGGCATTCCAGTCATAAAATTCTCTTGCATTTGTGATTGTGATCCACTTTGGAGAACTTGTGATGTCTTTGGATACGTTGTGTTTGTAAATGATTTCACCGTCACCATTTGATCTTGTGGAAATGATGTAGTGTTGAACAATGGATTATTAATTGTATCAAAGGTTGATTTCAGTGGAACACTCACACCCAAGGATTTAGAGACACTATTCTCAAGTGGTGTGCTTGGTACTTCTTGTTGTGCATTTGTTTCATCTAGATGAGATTCAAAAATCAAAAGATTACCAAATTCATGTTGTGTTTGTACATTAGTTTGATCATTCGAGGTTGCAACGACTTCAAGCATTCTTCTATACTTGTCGGGAAACAATCTAGACACTTTATTGAAGAACTTGTTCATTTTCTTTTCAATTTTTGGATTGCTAATAAACATTTCAAGATCATCTGAATCATTAGAATCTAACAAGGAATCTCATGGGTTATTTGGATCAATTTCTTGTTGAACTTCTTGGTTTGATCCAAATCCTTGTATAAGGTTTTGTTCCTCATATGAAATTAGAGGTTGCGTGTCATATTGCTGGTTTAATTGATTGAAATCGAATAGTGCACTCCCTGATGGTGTTGGTAGAACACTTCCAAATCCTAGTTTCATTGGCACAAATATGGGTTCATAATATGGAGGTGGTCCCAATTGTACTGTCTCATATTGTGGTGTTCATTGCTTGATGAACCCACATTTAGAGTGAGTGACTGAGTATGATATTGTTGCATTTGCATGTTTTGTTTGTTATCCATTGGAAAGGACATGGCTTGATGCTTTGATTCATCTGATTTCTTGGACTTAGACCTTGTTTCAACCGGCATGTCACTATGCAATGTATGATTTTTTTTTAATTTTTAATTTTGGATGATGAATGCAACTAATGCAACCTAGATGATTGGCAATGCAATATATGAAGGATGGAATTTTAAATGCTTAGGATGACAATATTGTGCACCTAAATGCAACCTAATGATTGACAATGCAAACTAAAATAAGTGTGCAACCTATATTTTTGGTGATTTTGGAGATTTTAGACAAACTTTAAAATACAACCCTAAAAGATTCGACCCTTGGGAAATTGAAATGATGTCTAGACCTTAAAGGACTAAAGGACCAAGTGACGATAGGACAAATGATGATGTCTTACCTATATGTTCGAATACTAAGCTAGGTTTGACAATGATGTTGATGACAAAAGAGGATAAAAATTTGACAAGGTCTAGACCTCCTAACAATGACTTAGGGTTTTACCTAAAGAATTGAATCCTCAAGTATGACAAAAACCTAATTTTGACACTATATGCAAAAGGACAATGATCTAAGGTGCAAACCTACAATGTGATATGATAATTAGATAAGTTATGAAGAGAGACTTAGGGTATGAAAATGTGACCTTATATGATAATATGGACAAAATTTGATTATGACACAATGATATGACATTAAGGTGTAGGTGCAAATGTATTATAATGTTAACCTAAGACCAAACCTAAGGTTATACTATGAAATGAAATTACCCTATGTGCAAAAGGACATATGCAAAGGAATGACTTTTTGATATGCAAAGAATATGACCTAGGTGAAACCTAACCTTGGTATTTGATACTGATTTATGGAAAGTGCAAACCTAGGAAAGACCTAATGATGGAATGAAAAATGACACTAAGAAGGAACCTAATAATGATATGCAAAACTTAGGAAAATGGTGTTAAACCTAAGTTCAAAATGAGGACACCTAACAATGAAATGGACTGAATGGAGTGCAATGACTATGTCCTAAAACCTAAGTATGGACTATGAAGGACCTAAACCTAAGAGACATAAATGTTGAGATAATTTTTTCAATGTGTTTGAAAGCCATGTTTTGAAATTGTTTTGAACTTTGTTGGATGAATGTTTTTGTTTTGGACTTGTTTGGACTTGTTTGAAAATGTCCTTTTTTATTTTTCGTGACAATGTGTATGATTCAACTTTTGACAACCACAAAAGACAAGATGTTTGGACTTAGACCCAAGAGAGTTATGCTCATTCACAACATATCCTATGGATGGTTGGGGCAGTATCTGTTGAATCCTCTAACTATAAAATACAACACTCAGCCGGATAGCTAGACGCTTGGTAGCAATGGATCCCCTTACAATGCACTCACTTCTCGGGCATACCAAGCTTCAAGTTCAAGGGGCATCACTTCCCAAGAACTTGCTATCTCTAACTGAGGAGTACATGAGAGGTATCTTCGGCATGCGTGTATCACAACACCCGAGCCAATAGATAGAAGGTTTTTGGTCTCTACAAACAAAGGGTTCTAGTTAAGGCATCCATTCGGGTGGGTATTGATCCGACGAATAAATCGTCGCAATTCAATTCCAGCAGCCATTGTCTACAACTTTCGTTGCATCAACAATTATTTAGAGTGGTTTGGAAGGGGTTCGTCTTCAACCCTGTCACCACTTAGGGTTGTTACCTCTCACAAATTGGGAGGCAGGCCCACTATCTAAAGGTTAAAACACACAAACAAATGAAAAAAAAATGGTATACATGGTGTTCATTAACCCTTTAGAAAATGAAGTGTGCAACTACACTAGAAATCACAAACACATAGTTTTGAATATAAATCTTTGGCTGCGTCCTGCAACAAATATGTTAGTAATTTCAATGTTTGTCTTTAATACATGAAAATGCTAACCTCCAAACACACACACACACATAGAGAGAGAGAGAGAGAGAGAGAGAGAGAGAGAGAGAGAGAGAGAGAGAGAGAGAGAGAGAGAGAGAGAGAGAGAGAGAGAGAGAGAGAGAGAGAGAGATATTTAAATATATACAAATCCAAAATATATATTCACAAATTAATATGCATACACATATTTAGTTATACATTAACACATAAAATATTAATATGTGTATATGTATGTATACACACACACACATATACATACATACATACATATATATATATATATATATATATATATATAGAATTGTTTATTTATATATATAAATGTGTATATATACATATATATTTAGAAATTCACAGCTAGATATAATATATATAAATATTCATATCTATTACTTATAAGCATATATTCATATATATATATATACTTATCCACATAAATAAATACAATTTATATAAATATATATATATATATATATATACACACACACACACAAATATATATTCATAGTCATATTGATTTATATATAAATACATTCACACACACACACACACACACACACACATTATATAAACTCTCTTACATACTTTTATTTCAATAAGTCAAGAACGCAACTTTATTCATTTGTTTGTAAATTTATACTTATAAACGTATAGAATATACATACATATAAATTTCTGATCTTTTGCCATCATGAATAGGTACATTCTTGTATTCTCATAGCATCCTAAACTTTAACCTATCCCTTGTCACCCCATTATCCAATTCTCCTTCCTCCCTTGTTCTTCCCCTTCCTCGCCCTCTATCTTGAATTCGCTCCCTTTCCCTTTAAATTTCGTTGTTCTCTTCCTACCGCTATCTCTTGCAATTATTTTGATTTTTGGAAATCTGGTTGCACTCACCTCGATATCATTACTATCTCTGGCTCCAAGGCTTCAAACATTCTTTCACACATGCCATTCATGTGAGGTCTTATTTATAAACTAGGCATGTGCGACGTCGGATTATGGTAATCATGAGTAGGAAATGGCAATTACTTCTTTGTGAGTTGGTACTTTTGCTCGACTGTCAAGTACCTCAATCCAACACTTCATTATGATGGATAATTAATTTTGGCTTAAAAAACCCATCCATTATTTGTGTCATGATTTGCTATCTTTTCGGCCGACCTTTTGGCTTTATTAAGTCTCCTTTCTTCATTTGCAGCTTGTAGTTTTGACAGAGAGCTCAATATAGGTCAGAATGGACACGGTTCTTAAGCTCAAATGTTCAAAGAGACAAATGGCTATATCTGGTGAGATTAAGGCAACTCGTTTGAAAGGTATTGTCAATTCTCCTCATGAACTAGTTATTAATGCCATTCTGCAAATCCTAGGGGAAGATTTCATTCACAATGAGGACAGAACCAGAGAGAACTCTGATATCTCCTCTATGTTTTTAGCAGTAGTGTTTCATTTTGAGCCCAACAGGGAGTACATTAGGAAGCTATGCTTAAAGTTTTTTAAGAACAACATCCTATGAGAACTAGACCGAGTAATGGTAAACATTACCAATGATCTTCTAGCCCCTAAGCCCCGACATTATGATATCCTATTGTGGAATAATCGTCAAGTTCCTCGGTTCCCAATTCTGGCAATTGAGAACCTTGCAAAATTTGTGAACAACCACCCTATCATTCAGAGGAATATTAATTTTTAATGTGGTGGTTTCATGTGAAATTACCCCCTATAAGCACTGGCTGGTTGTTTACCTACGAGACAAAGGACTATGCATGGATCTGGCAAAAGGTTTCGCAATGGAGGAGCCTATTCCAGAGTTTTCAGCCTCTCTAAAGATCTTACCTTCGGATCATGCAGGGATAAAAGGAAAAGGGCTTGCCACTTGTAGTTAGATTTTGTGAAAATGTCTAGGATTTCCTTGTAAGACATGTTGCTACCCAGACTCAGAATTACTTTAGTAATTATCTATAGTAACCTGCCGACTCTCATTTTTTGAAGTATAGTAATCTCCATGGTGCTCTTCATAACTATATATATTCCTCCTTCTGTTGATATACTTATATTCAGACTCATAATATATATACATACGTCTTCTTTAAACCTATCTTGTTTCGATGATTTAAGCTTTATCAGATAAATTCAACTGTGAACTAGTACACATATAGAATTACATTATGTATATATATATATATATATATATATATATATATATATATATATATATATATATATATATATATATATATATATATATATATATATATATATATATATGGGTATACATATATGTATGTATATATAGATTTGTATTTCATTGGTATATATATACTAACATATGCATAAACACATAGATACAGGTGCGTATATATACTATTCTACAGAGATATATACATCTGCATATATGTGGATATACATATGTAGATATACATATATATACTCATATGTAAATATACATATATATCGCATAAATATATGTATAGATACATATAGGTATATACATTCTGTCATTTTCAATACCATTTCTGTCGGTTCAATCATAGCTGTATCTTCATTCTTGGCTTATCTGTTTATTTAGATTAGCTTTTTGCTCATTATTCATCTTTAATCTAATAATTTATAAATTTATACTACTCTCGGCCTTTGCTAAGCTATTTTATTTATAAAATAGACATCCCTTCCTGTATTCTGAGATGGCTTTGACTCTATTTTGTCTTTTCTCTGCTCTTTGAAAGTATTCTTCAGTGGCCCACGGCTATAATGGTCCTAGTCTGTATGGTCACGTTTATTCCTTGCTTTATAAGGCTCTTTAACAAGTTATCGATGTAGGTATCAACCTTTATATTTGTTATCAGTCCAACTTAGAATTGTCCAATTTTAGGCACTTAGGAAGCATTACTGGTACACGACTCTGTATCTGAGGTTTGCTTCATGAAGTTGGTTAGGCTAAGCTTATTATTTTCCCTTGTTCGACAATTTCATTCATGCTTTCAGTTTAATTCGTTTCAAGATTAACATGAATTTCCAAGCTATAGGAGGAACATTTTACAGTGTTTCGCGGGATCCATAGGCAATTAAGGAAACCATTCTTTGACCAATGCAACCATGTACAAAAGCATATGCTTTTTGGGGTTACTGCAGAACCGACTCTTCCATAGAAGGCAAGGCTCTCCTTTTTGCCAAGTTGGAATATCATCATAGAAGGTCAAGGTTAATCACGCTATAAGGGGGGCTAACGAATTATGTAATCACCCGAGCAGCCAACCATTGGCCCATTTGGCTCTTCGGGATATGTATTGATGATCTAGGATTTTATCCTTGGGCAAAACCAAAGGTTTTCTTCATTTGGTTCTTTCCTACCGGTGCCCACACTGAACCGAACTTGTATCAAAATGTAATCATTTCTTTTAATTAATAAAAAATTTCTCCTAAACTAAATAATTTTATTTATTTATTTAATTATCCCTTTCTTCTATTAATTAAATTATTTATTTATTTAATTAATTCATTAGCCTTTTCTACCCATGACACATGTCATTCATCTCTTAATTCCTACACCACTTACCCTCTCATTATTTTATTATTTTTTCTACCTACTCTTTAATCCTAGCTGATCATTTATCCTTTTACCTTTTGATCTTATCCCTCCATTTTCTAAAGTGTCTTCTATATAAGAGGATACACTCCATCATTATCAACCCCAACGACTACATCAATCAAGCCTTCTTGCAATCAAGCTATCAACCACAATCCATTCTTTATTGAGCTCTTGTGCACACATAAAATCCGAGAGCAAATATATTAAACAAGATCAATGGAGATAGGAGACAATGAAGATTGAAACCCTACTTGACATGTGAATGGTAATATTGCTTTATTTTGATGATTTGCATGATCTTAGGTATCTCTATTGGTTTATGGTGGATGTTTCATTGTAGGATTTATATTGTTTGTGGTTAGATCTTTGAGGTCTTACAATAGGTTTTCATCATCATATTTTCACCGTATATAGGTATTACCTTTTTTGTTGATTATTTATCCAAATTAGAAAAGATTTATATCATCTTAAAATAGACTCTTTTCTCTAGTGCATTTATTTTTTATTTAAAAAAAAAATAGATTTTAGTATTTTTCCTTTACAAGATAATCAATCTTATATTTTAGTGCTGATGACCTACTTTCAATAAAAATAAAATATAAAATATAAAAAAATAATTAAAATATTAAAAGATATATATTTTTTAAAATTCACTTATAGATCTATAAAAGGGTATTTTTTAAATTTCCAAAAAAATATTATTTATAAGAGTAGGAGTTGTTGAAACATTGAGTTTTAAAAATAAAATAAAATAATGGTAATTAGACCCAAAGTGTTATAAAATATACATTTAGTAGACAATTCTTATTGGAAAAGTTGTGGCCTGTATATAAGATAGCTCTAATGAATCTCTATAGACCATATGTTTGACTAAAATTAATTTCTAGTTAGAATTACTTAAATTCACTTGTGCTAATAAGTTGGCCTGAAATGTGACACAGTTTTGTGCTTTTACCCTTATGTAAAGTAAACGGGACAAAAGGGAAGACAAGATAAATGAGCAAGAGGAAGGGATAAACTAGTTTCTTAAGGTGGTTTAAAAGAGGGTACCAAGTGAAACTTAAATTCTAACCATCATAATCAATCAGGCCAAGTTGAAATCCACAATCACCCTTCCAACCTAAACTAAGATTGTGGTGGTTGGAATCCTTGCTTCCTATGCCCTTCTCTTATGTTTGAAAATAGCCTTACCCTTCTCCATGTCCCCCTTTCCACCCAAGGTTTATTCTTTCTTATCCATACCTTCTAGCTTCTAAGTTATTGTGCCCATTTTTCTTGTGCTACAATTCCCTCCTATTTAGTCATCTTGGTTTTGTTTAGAACGCCTTCTCATTTCCCTTCTCTTGCTTTCATACCTTGATGTTGGATCATGAAGTTCAATTTAAAATATTGGTAATAAAAATCTACATAGTCAAATGGAGTTTGATTAAAATGTATGGGATCTACTAAATTAGATTCATCTTCAATATTTTAGATATCCCAATTTAAACAAAACATTATAATCTATCTTAAAGATAACCTCATCCAATCCATTCTTCTAAATTTAAACTCATTATCACAATCAACCCAATAGTCTTATAGCTTAGGAAGATTATGAAATCTAGGTCCAAGTTCAAGTAATTTTTCATAAAATCTTTACCATCAAATGTAAAATGAAATTCAAAGTATTGGAACATGTATTTAGTCAGATCTATTTGAATATTTAATGCATGAGAGGAAGACTTGCATTGGTAAAGAGAGAGACCAATAGGAAAAATAACTCTCTTTTTAAAAAATCTCCCTACACCTTTTATTAAGATCACCAATTTGTCTACATACTTCAATTTAAATGATCCTATCCCTTACATATTTGGGCAAATTGCATCTGAAACCTTAACATTCTCCAATTTTGATATAGGTAAACCTTTGAAATTGAATGAAGAAGCTCCCATAAGTGGTGATCAATTGGGTGACCTCTAGAGATATATCCTCATACTCATATTACCTTGAAGTTTTCTAATCACCAACATCATGAATGCATTGTTTACTCTTCTAAACCATTTGTAAGTATTTTCCAGTTGGAGTTGGGGATAATAATCATTTTAATTTGAGTTACATCGTCAAAATTCCAAATAGGATGTTATATTAGTGTTGGTAAACAGATTTGTCACTGCGATTGATTCTCCAAATCTGACCTTGTTTGCCCGAAGAGCTGTGACAACCGTTCCAACAGTTGGAGAGATTGCAGTCAAACCACAATCTTCCTTTGCATTTGAGAGGGGCATCTCCCTCATATGATGGTTTTTTTTTGAGGATTTTTGTGTACTTTTAACATGAAAGTACAAAAAGGAGACAAGACTAAACTAAAGGAAGATTAATAACAGAAACTCTACTGGAAGACATACGAGGACCAAATAGGGTTTTATAACTGATAACATTTACAAAGGGTTTATAAGCACATATTCTTAGATGCACAATGACAATGAACGAAGTATGATGAATCTCAACATACGAAGAGGTCAACTACTTCAACACACTCAAACTGAGATACCAAAGTTTGTTTCCGTATCATTACATCAATTGCACAAATTATCAATATTTTGCACATATGCATAAAGAGATCACCAATTTGACATACGAGAAATTAGTGATAATAACAGATGAACACATTTAGAACACATGAACCAAAATGCATTCTTCATTATCTTCTTGAAATGTTACAATTCCAAAAACCCATCTATACATATTGTGAAACCCAAAAAGATATTATAAATTTCTCTGAAATATCTCCAGAGTTTTCTCCTCTGTAAGAGTCTCCTTTACATTACAAATGGCATTGCATTTATAGACCTCAAATCCGTAACCACTTAGAATAACTACCTTTGATAACCACTTAGGATAACTGCCCTAGATACCTACTTAGGAAACTATTTCGAATACTACCTAAGTGACCACTTCTAATAACTATCCTTTAGAGACAAGTTAGGATTCACCTAACTTTTACAAAAATTAAAAAACCCAAAAACTGACTTTAATTACAATAAATGACACAAATCACTTTTACAAAAAGATAACTTAAAACTCATTACATCAAAAAAAGAACATGATATTAATTTCGTTGAAGTGAAAGACATCCATTTGATAACAACTTGTCTTTGTGAACATACACTCTAATTGAATCCATCGAGCAATTTCCCTTCTCCATGAACCAATTCAAAAACATTTTGAAGGTTTGAATGTTCTTCTTTTTTTTGAAAATCCCATTCTTGATCACCATAAACATTATCACCAATGCCTTGAATTCCAAAAGGGGTAGGTAAAATAGGACTTGATCAAATATGTTATCCCACCCGATCAATATCATAATTTGTAGTAACCTCCAACATTGCCAAATCATTGCGTTCCATGAAAGGAAATCTTTATGAGGTATTTTATCGAACAGTGTGCAATGTTTGTGTTTCTACATTTTGTAATATGGCTATGAGGGCAGTTTGGAACTGTACCATCTGATAAAAATGGCCTATACATTTGATACAGAGTGCGCCTTTATAGTGCAAGCCGATTTTCATATTGATTCATTTAACATCACCAGCAATCTTCATAATAAATTGTCCAAACCCAATGCAATTGCTAGCTTTTCACTATGTTGGCAAATATATATTCGTTTTTCTTTATTCAATTACTTGAATTTGAACACCCTCTCTCGTCTTCACTCGGCAAGCCGATTTCTTGAACTTTGCATATACTTCTTGTAACAAAGCTTCGATACAGGCAGCTGATGGAGTTGGCAAAGAATGCCTGAATGTAGCCTTATGCCTGACAGTTGTATTTGCTTTAAAGTTTCTAAAACAATTTCAATATATGAATTAAGTGCATAACCCTAAAAAATAATAGTAAGTAATATATATCGTATAATATTATAATTTAAAATATTCATTTAAAATGTTTATTATAAAAATATAAATTTATTTAGAATATTTTGAAATGGAAAAATATAGTTGTTTCTAACTTTATAATATTTTAATATAATTTTTTAGGATATTTCTATTTTTTCATATGAACTTAGAAACTTGTTATAATTGAAATAATAGAATATAATTTTTAGAATATATTTTTCATTGTTTTTTAATTGTTTATATTCTCTCTCTATATGAAATGAATAAAGAGTAACAATGATTTTCATTTGTTTTTAATAATCTCCATATCAATCTTCTGCATTTGTATTTTTTGACAATTAATATTTTTCTTAAAACGTTAAATGAAAGACATTGAAATGACTAAACCGTCATCAAAAATCCATATGAAGCCTGATATAATGTTCTCCTTTCAGTGACTTAGATTTGCATCACCTTGTCAGTCAATTTTAATATTAATAAAAAATAAAAAATAAAAAATTCTAATTAATAACAAATGACTATAATAGGGCTGCTAGCTATCTATCCGATTTCAGAGGGCTCTGCTTTTATCTGCATTCATTCTTGGAGTCTATCTATAACACATTTCACATAAAAACGCTCAAATGTGTATCCAGAGTGCTACATAGACAATACATTCTCAGAAATATAATTACCAGCCAAGATGAACCCAGCATTCACAAATGTGGCAGTATTATTAGTAGTGTTGTTTTCAAATGTTGTTGCAGCTATTCCTGCAAACAAACATGCTTTGAGAATAATTCGTCAGATCAACAGGGAAGGCCCAAGGATTGCTGTGCTCACTGTTTACCCACCAGAAGAGAAGGCTTTCTTTGCTGCAGGACTCCTCAAACCCCATTCTAAATACCCTTCTGTAGATTTATCTGGTACCTCATTTTTTTAAAGATATCAGGTTTTCATAATTCATAGTGAATAATGCAATTGTTTTTTCACTTCATCAATATTTTGGATCACAGTTCTGATCTATTATGAGGATGACGATAATTCATCTTGATGATAGATCATTGAATATGTTTCCAAATGTGAATGAAAAAATTCTCTACACTATCTAATCGAAAAACAATTACATTATTACCTCTTTTCATTTTTTTGATCTGAGAAATTATGTAGTTCATATTATTTTTGATTTTATGTGATTTGGGCAGTTTGTTTGTTAGCATTTGTATTTACTTGATTATAGCATTGTTCATATTTGTACTGATTTTAAACTTGATTTGGCCCATTGGGTTATTCATATCTGTATTGATTATTTTGATTTGGGGAATGGTTATAGTGATTAATTTTATTGGGTAGTTGGATTGTTTTTGTTTATAATAGATTTATGAATTTTATTGTGTAAATTTTTTATTATCATTGTTTGAGATCAAATTTTATGTTTCATCATAGAATTATAAATTATTAATATGAATTATAGAAATTTTATTTTTTAATTGTTCTTATTCATTTTGATTTGATTGGTGATTAAGAGTTAAATTAAAATACAACAATGAAACTTAACATTCAATATAGAATGACAAGAAGTATCAAAAAGTTGAAGAAATGACTGACAATGTTCACAAACCAGTTCAACATTGGAAGACAACATAAATAAATTTAAAGATATATCGAGAAAACCATCAAATCACAATGACTTCAATTCCAACAGCTTCAAATAATTTTGAAATAATTTATAAGATTTTCTTTATTAAAATATGATGAGTGTTTTAAAATATCGATTAAAAACTTTCATACAATTTTTACCATAAACTTTCCAACTCATTTAAAATTGACTGAAAATATCACATCTTTAATTGTATTGATGTATGACAACTAAGTTTTCATATGTGGTTTTGAGAAAAAAAAGTTGAAAGATTAAATTGTTTACATTTGTATTGATTTTATTCGTTTGTGCAGTTGGGTGGTTCATATATTATTTTCTTTGATCGTGCAACTGAATTGATGATATTTGTATTGACTGGAATTGGTGCAGGTAGGACATTTCGCATTGGAACAATATACAACAAGAAGATTGTTTATGTGCGATGCGGCGTAGGACTTGTAATGCATCGTTCCAATAATTATTTTGTTGGAATTTATTAATTTACTTTAGAAGTCTTAAAATTATTTTCCCAACTCTGGTCACACTAGTTTTTAACTCTTTTTATTGTTGGTGTCATTAAATTGTTCTTGACTTAAATTAGGATATATCTATTCTGATGGGCTTGCTAAATGATTGGTAATTCCATTTGCTTAACAGTTGAATGCAGGGGTGACAACCCAGATGTTAGCAGATCTGTTTAACATAGTAGGTGTCGTACACTTTGGCATTGCTGGCAACGCAAACTCCTCCCTTTCAGTAGGAGATGTCACAGTGCCGAAGTATGTGGCTCACACAGGATTATGGCATTGGCTGGTAAACCACAACATTATGGACTACCTTTTTTCATTTTTAATAAGCAAATCAACTTATTTAACTCCATTCAGTATGATTATTGAAATAGATTGTGTAATAGATTTTGATGTTTCGTTTTTAAGTTAAATTGTATAATAATTTTTGAATCAAGGTTCCAAATTTCACCTTATGATCTATCGTCAGAATACTAGAGAGCTAAGAGGCCTAAAATGATTAGTTGCAGACTAGACCAACACTTAAATAGAAGAGAGGAGAGGAGAAGTGGCACAAGGTCCAAAGCAGGTGTCAAAATAGATAAAAAGAAGAAAAAGAAAGGGTTAATTACAATCTATGAGTATAAGCCTGAGTAGAAGCCTAAACTATTTAAAAATATGAATCCAATGGAAATGAGTCATTTTGTATCTCTTTTATTTAAGTGTGGGTCTAGTTTGCAACTAATCATTCTACGTCTCTTAACTTTCTAGCATCTTGATGATGGATTGCATGATGCCATCCAAAACGTTGATTAAAAACTATTAGAATCTAATTCAAAAATCAAGAAATAAATCAAATTATGAATTGTGGAAATCCTGTATCACTAATTGCATCTAATATTTTATGATGTTATTATTTTGTATGCATCCTTGGTATGGTATATAGATTACTGGGGGCATTTGATTCTTTATAGACCATGCTCTGTTTATTGTGTTTGTAAATATTTTTCACTCCTCTGCTCTTATCAGAAAGCCAATGGAAAGGAGGAGACAAATAATGTGGGGCACTTGGATGTGGGAGACTACAATGTTCCCCAAGGAAATAAAACTAATCTCTTGGGAAAGATTTCCTATGACCCAGAGGACTTTTACAAGGAAAATGGGACACCCAATATACCAGAGGACTTATTCTGGGCTGAAACAAGTCAGGAATGGTTTGAAAATGCAAGCAAATTTCTTAATGTAAGCCCCATATCTCCTTTAACAAATGTTTCTGAATCTGATTGCCTAGCATGCTAACTTTTCTCTACTCTTAAAGGCCAATGCTTGACCTCTGGGTGTGCAGCTTTGAAAAACTCCGATTCTCTGGGGTTTAGGGTTTTAGTTTGAGATTTTTTTATAATAATGATTCTCTATGATCATTTTCTTTTGTCCTAAAATGTGGATTATGTGCTTGTGTATACAGGGTTTCAAATTGGTATCCTGCTTGAACAAAACTTTTTGTCTTCCAAGGCCAGCTAACATTGTCTTTGGGCAGAAGGCATCATCTGCAAATATTTTTGTAGATAATGGTTCTTACAGGGAGTTTCTTGTAAGCCACTTTAATGTTTCCTCTGTTGATGAAGAGAGTGCAGCAGTGGTTATGGTAAGTTTATTGCTAATTAATTACTGTCATTAGATTCTCCATGAAAGGTACTTGATCAATAATGCTTGTTTAGCAGTTTGCTCAAATAGATAGTTTGTTTCTGCAGTATTATTTTGGTGGGTAATAAAGTGTAGTTTTTTTCTTTTGGATATTTGCAGACCAGCCTGTCAAATAAATTAAAAGTCATTGTTTTCAGAGGTTTGTCTGACTTGGCTGGAGCACAGGAGGGTGAGAATTCAATACATGAATTTGGACCCCTTGCAGCTAAGAATGCTGTGAGAGCTTCACTGGAGTTCATAAGGAAATTCCCTAATTTTACACCCTGAAACCTCTCACAAGACAAGGATGGAACAACTTTGAAATTGACCCCAATTACTAGAAAGCATCTTTCAAATAAATGCTAGTTTGCAGAAACAACCATGAGAAGAAACTTAGATGAAATTCTTCTCTTTATGAATAATTCACCCAGTCACAACCTGTATTCAGTAGACTGTGATCCTAAAAATAGTTATCAATAAATAAGAGGAAACTCTTAAATTTACCTATGTTATGTGGTCCATTTCCATGTAATCAATGTCAATGACTTCTCTGATGGCCTTAATAATTTGTTTTGATTTAGAATAAAAGATGATAATGACATAAATGTTATGTATTAGTTCTCTACAAGTTATTTCTCTTTAGAGAGTGAAAGAAAGAAAGGTTCCATGGAATTTTTTTATTTAGCATAGAGATGAATCCATCAAGAAGCATAGTGAAGAATGAAGTCTTGAGAACATTTCAATTTTAGTTGGTTTGTGGGAGACTTCTAAAATGAAATGATTAGATAGGTTGTGAAGTGAAATCTAGTGCAATAATGATGATACCTAGTGTGATAATGATGATAGGATAAAACTTGTATGAAGATGTAAGGTGATGCCATCCAATGATGATATTATTTACCACCTCAAGTTTCTACATTGGCTTGTACCAATGAATCACCCATTAGCTATGGAAGATATCTATGCACAATTGCATGGGCATGTAAGAGGCTTGGCAAATCATTGATCTTACTTGAGATTATGCACTCCTTATTTCTATTGATAGTCTAGTTTGAAAGGTGATTTGTGGGAATGTTCAATTATCTATAATAATGTTGATATAGTACTTCATCATAATCTTTTAAGTTCAATTAGACATATGAAATGATATTACTAATCTTCAAGCTTTGAAATTTAGCACTTCTAAATACACTAATTAAGATGAGAGAATCCCAATTTTAAAATAATATTTAAAACACTTTATAAATGACCATCAAAATAGTTAGCGTGATAATCAATTCTACTAGCTCATTGTTAGCAACTTACTATGTCAGCAAAAAAAATGTCCCAAATAGTGCCATGGGCCTCCGCATCCTTAATGACAAAGCTCATATCCTCATGGTAGGTGAGAAACAAAAGAAATGTAAGATATCAAAGGAGAGTACTGGGAGGAGGTGGAGGTTGTCGGTCATGTTTTTGATCAAGGTAAAGAGGTGTTTGTTAAGGCGAAGGGTCCCTCAAGCTGCTACGATTGTTAAGGAATTACAGTAGGTTGGTTCAGGTCCATACCCTTGTCTTGTTCATTGTTTTTTGTCTATTTTTTTTGCTGTTGCTGATGGTTGGCTATTGGTTCTAGTTTGCTCCTTTTGTTGGCAACATTTTGATGTAAAGAGTTTCAGGACCTCTTTAAAACTTGTTTTACCTTATCAATTTTTTTTAATAATTTTATTGAATCTATTGTTATGAAGATTATATACAATGATCACTAACTACATAACCTACTCTTATTTTCCCATATTTTCTCATGTAACTCTATCAAAATTCATCTTCAAGAAACCTTATGGTGAAGGACTCAAAAGTCGTGTTTTCTCTTGACCTTGAGATGTTCAATTGCAACAACCTCTTAAATGGGAAATATTTTTTTAATATAGACTATGAATTCCTTATAATAGTATCCCAATTCAAGAGGGACTTTTACTTTCCCACCTTCTATCAAGTGGCTATTTTGATTATCTCAAAAATTGCTATATGCACTTTATTGATAAAAGTTTCTCATCGCTTGGCTTTGTCCTAAAATATTTAATAGTTCCTTTCTTTCCATATATGTAGAACTAGTAGTATATGTTGGAAATCCATATTCTAGATAATAAATTATTCTACTACATTATGGATGATGATTGAAAGAATTTGAGTGCTTCTAGGAGGTCTCCAAACTAGTTCAACCTAGTGAAAATCAAAGATGAGCCTTTCCATGTAATGAGGCAATGGATAAGTAGGTTTAACCATCTATTTTTTCATGGATCAAATGAAGTATGCTCACGAGAGGCCTTGGTATTTGTGCTTCTTAAGTTTTCCCTATGTAAGATTTCCCTCCCCACACCTACATATTCAACCATGAAAAGGTACACCTTTGGAAGACATGCCTTACATTTAAAAATACTTTGATAAGCTATGAAATATTTAGAAGATCATCATTCTAGCTAGATAGTCTAATATTTTCTTATAATCTTAAAATTTAGAAGTTTTTTTATATTTTTAATGTTTATAAGAATGATGTAGATACAATTAAACAACACGTACAAAAGCTCAATAGATTAACTTCTTATAGAACATCAAATGGTTAATTACAAATTGAAATATTGTATAGAAATAGGAATAATATAGACAAATGGAAAAATATAGATATGGATGAAATCATGAAACATGATGTATTTGTGAATAAACTAGGGTTTATATGATTGTGGAAATGTTTGTCTTAAGTAAAGAAAAACTATAATATAAAACTATAAAATCAAAATGAAGGAAAAAGGAGCTACGACATGGACAATGATAATAAAGTAACAACATCTTAATAGAATATTCTAAACAATTACAAACTATTTAAAATGACAACCATGGAGAAAGAGAGTTAAAATTGGAGAGTAGAGCTCACAATATCATCTATATTTAAAACATTGGAAAAGACAATATGGCTTATGTCAAAATGGTCAAACTTATAGTTTGGTCTTTCAATCTCTATAGAAAGTCAAATAGAAAAATAAATTTGTTTATGTTTGCTCTTAACTTTGGGCTTGCTTGAAAAATTAAAAGAACAATAATAGAAATGTATGTGAATGACAATAACTCATATTTACAATTATTTTGAATTATCCAATTGTGTATAGATAGGAAAATGATAAATTTATATCTAAAAATGTCAAGAAAGACATTCACATAAAATATAAAATGGACAAAAAGTTTAATATTTATTTTTTAGAAGAGATCAAATATAATAGAATCCCATTGAAAATACTTAAAATATATATATTTTGATAACATAAAAAAGTAATGCCAAAATGGAATAAAAATACTATATATAAATGAAAAACTTATAATTAAAAAGTTAATGTCACATAATTTAATTAATAAGTTCACAAAAGAAATGTCTCCAAATTTTAGTTAAGAAAAGTTGCCCCTATCTAAACATAGTAGCTCACCATTAAAGTAACCAATGAAAAATAACAATTCTCACAAAAACTGCAAGCTTAAGGATTTTTACAATAGGAAACATAAAAAATACAAGGGGGCTTAAATAACATGTTTCATATTATAACAATGTTGTTATGATAAAACTGTTTTAGAGTTCAAACAAGATTGTGTGATCATTGGCAACAAAACTAAAAACTAGTTAAGTGATAAAATTCAAAGCTAATTTGAGATGCATAAATGAATTGTTGTTTTAGCAAAGGGAATCAAGGCTAAAGTAGTTAGGAATTTGGTAGCACTTGGGTGGATTATGCATTATATCCAAGTTATTTTGATTATTAAATAGTGTCCATAAGACTATATATCACAATTTTATCCCCAGATAGACAAAATTCAAACTTATCAGAAAATAATACAAATTACAAAATGGAAGACCTTAATACATAAAAATCATCATTTAAATTAGAAAACAAACTAGGGGAAGAGCACCAATAGCTGACATAGTTCCAATAACCGCCATGTTATTGTCATAATGATCCCCCCAAAAATATAAATATTTTTATGAGTACATAATTAAAAAAAAACCAATAAATATTTAATTGAACACCAATACATGTTCACAACTGAATGTGTAGTTGACCACAAAAAAGTAAAAAAAACAACTAATGGTACATTTCCAATTTTAATACAACTCATCTTGCACAAAATATAATGATTATTTATTATTTTAAAAACTTTATGTTTACATTTACCACTCTATGCAAATGGCTAAAAAGTACAAATGTACTCAAATTACATTTACATATGCACAGTTATTGGTACATTACATGACATAAAAACAATCAAATATTGACTTCATAGACACTCATGTGTACATTCTCCCAAACATCACTTCACAACTTCATACATTAAATAGATTAGCATTTGGTACCTGCATTTGCAACAACTGGTGTAAGGCTCCCCAGTAACCAAGAATTTGCATAAAAATAATTAAAAAAATCAATTTTCATTCAAGCCAACAAAGAAAACAGAAGTGAACAAAGCAATGAAGGATTGCATATTTAATATGAGATGATCGATTGCTTCCCACAAAAATTCGAATTTGAAAATCAGCTACCACAAATGAATGCATTCATATTCCACATTCGAATTATTTTATAAGACATAATTTCCCGTGTCACTTTCATTACAATCCAATTCACTTCATATTCCCAAGCTCTCCAAATTCCCTCTACACATTCCTTAGTCAAGAGCTCTCATTCAGGTTGGTATACGCAGAATAACTAGATTCCCTTTGCAGTCAATGTTTGATTTTATAAATCTTTCAATTTTAATTATATACTGTTTTCAGTAAACCAACATTTCTTTCAATATCTCAGAATTGTATATCATTCCAAGTTTTCCAATCAATATAGTCACTATAAATAATATTAACTGGCATATTGGATGTTAAACAATGGTTTATGCTCCTTCGTAGAAACATTATGCTTTGTATATTGATGATTTCTTTGTATGCGGTTTCATTTCAATGCTCTCTTACAATTTACTATGGCTATATGGTTATTGTACACACACACACACACACACACACACACACATATTTATATATGTGTGTGTGTGTGTGTAGACACACACTATAGCATTTTATTTTGTTCAAAGGTTTTCAATGATGTATTTGTACTCATTGGTACATGGCATTGAGGGTTTCATTTTACTGATCTTTCTCTATTTATAATGCCCCTATATTATAGTGTGAACTTGACTCATTATAATGCCCATGTATTTCAATGCTCTCTTACAGTTTAATAATGTCGAAATCCATTCAGAAATGGGATGCCAGGGAGGTCATGGTGGGCAGGTTTTAGACGGAGGCACCCAAATTTGACAATGAGAACAACAGAAGGAGTGGATTTCGATAGAGCCATTATGCTTCGACCTTGTATTGTTGCCTCTTTCTATGACAACTTGGAGAAGATGTACAACTTGAATCACTATGGATCCGGTTGAATTTAGAACTGTGATGAGACTGGTGTGCACGCTGGGAGGAATTGTGGAATGAGAGTGATAGACAAATTGGGGCAGAGGTCTGTATCGCACATTATTTCAAAAAGTAGAGAGTGGATTACTATTTTGGCATGTGTTAGAGGTATATCCAAAACTAAATTGCAAATTGTGAGCCAAGAGCAAGCATGGCAGTCCAAGAACATGCATGGATGACAAATGAGTTATTTCTCAATTGATTGGAACATTTTTCATGTCCAATCCGTGGTGGGGTTTCACCCTCTAATAGGGCCCTTCTAATCTTTGAGAGTCATGGCAGCCATGTGGCATTCAATACAATTGAGGAAGTAAGGCAGATAGGTATAGACTTGGTAGCCTTGCCTGCTCATACGAACCACAAACTACAACCACTTGATGTCTCTATATTTTCTCCGTTAAATAATTATTTCAAACAATAGAGGACTATATGGATGTCAAAGCACCCACAAATTGAAATTGGAAGGGAAGAGTTGGCAACTCTTGTGAGAAAGGCCTTTTCCCAAGCATTAACACCAACTAATATAATGAGTGGCTTCCGTAGGACTGGAATTTGGCCACTTAATCAGATTGCATTGCAGAATGATATGAGGCCAAGTGAGGCATTTGATGTTGAAGGGGATATAGAACAAATTGGTGGAACAACACATGTTGCCACTACAATGGAAGAAGAACCATGGCACATTATAATAGAGGCTTGCTTGCAGTTGTATGGTTATGGTGAGCAACAAATTGAAGAATTTGTGGAACAGTATAGTGGAACACAAGCAACGGTTGATGGTATAAGTTTTCCACCACAAACCAATGAACGAAGCTTACCCCCACAAATTAGTCAGCCAAACGAGGGTGTGGAAACATCAATAGACATGTCTTTGCCAACACAAGTTGTCATACCAAAGTGGATTCAAGAAGAAACCAACTCTGATGATGTAACCCTTTCCATGCCAACTCTGCCAAAAATTGATCCAGCAGATGTGATCCATTACTTCACCAATGCAACCAACTGGGAGCAGCAAGATGGTGCTGATTGTGAAGAAGAAATTCACATAAGTGAAGAAGAACTTGACTTTGTGCCATGTGTGTGTGTAAAAAGTGGACCTGTATCTGTATCTGGAATACACAACACTTCAATTAAGTCATTAGATGCATACTTAGTAAATCAATAATCAATGAATAATAAACCATAACAAAGCGACCCATTGCCTTCTAGTAGATGCGAGTTTAGATTGCTCTCAGATTGCTAAGCTATCTAGTGACTAGACACCACCTAAACAAAGGATTTTTAAATCTATATGAGCATGAATATGAGCTAAATGGATGCAAGATGTAAGCTAGATATGCAAGATTAATCTAACATGATTTAAGCAATATATAAATATTTAAGCTAAATGATTTAAGCAATATGAAATATTTAAGCTAAATGATTTAAGCAATATGAAATAACTAATATGCAATATCTCAATGCAAATTCTCAATGAACCTAGAGCAAAAACAACATAATAACAATATATTCTCCATGATCTTTCGAATGAGAGATGAGAGCCTGAATTTATAGAAAATTCATAAAGAAACCAACGACTGAGATCAAATGATGATGAGCGGTCAAGATTTTCCAAGAGGAAGCACAATCCAGGTGAATTGATGTGATTGGATGCTTTTCTTAGTTTTAAAGGAAATTGAACTAAAATTAAGATAAAATCAAGAAAAAATTGATTTATTCTCTATTTCATTCAATTTTAATATTTAATTGTTTTAATTGCTTTCTTTGAGATTATTTATCAATTTTTAATTTGTTATTCAAGATTATCTCCAATTGATTTCTTTTCTCAAATTTTTAATTCTTTTTTGGTCAATTAATTTCTTTTTTTATTTGTTTCCTTTTTTGAAGATTTGAGCTCATAATTTTCAATTACTCTTTCTTGATTTGTTTCCTTTTTTGAAGATTTATGGCAATTTTTATTTATTTTTCAAATTAATTCCTCTTTTTGATGATTTAATGGCAAATTGATTTATTTAATTAAATATGCTAGGATATTTAATAAAATAAATAAGATAATTGTTTAAAATGATTTACTTGGAATGATTTAATTAATTAAATAAATATTTAATTAATATTGGTTGATTAATTTTGCCATGTGACATTTGATGATTAAAGAATTAATTGTGTGCTCAAGATTTATTTAATCGCCTTTGGTTAGGACCTTGGTGACGTTGTCGAGATTAGGGGCTCATGGTTTGGATGACCATATTTAGGGTATTACATTTGCCCCTCTTTGAATTAATGTGCGAGTAGCGCATTAGTTCAAAGAAAATTTGATGTGTAGGAGATACCAGTTCTGAACTTGATTGATCATGAACTAGATGAAGAACGAGGTGTTTAGCTTGATTTGAAGTGATGAAGCTGAGAAGAGTTAATTAAAGCGATACCGATCCTGAATTTGATTGAACTAGGAACGATAGAGAGCGAAGATACCGAACTTGAACTTGATTGATCAAGAAGCAGATCTTACTGATCTAGAACTTGATTGAACTAGACATAGTGAGTGAAGATAAAATTGATCTTGAACTTGATGGATCAAGATACGATGAGTGAAGATAAACTGTCCAGCTTGATTCAATGCGATGAAACTGAACACCTGCTTAGATTGAGTGTGATCAAAGATACTCTTTAAACCCTTGATTAAGTTTAAATGAATAATCAGCTTGATGAAAAGTGATGAAACTGATTAATGTTAAGAGACTAATTCAGACAAAGACAATATCAACTTGATTTGAAGCAATAAAACTGATATGCCCCTAGTGATTGATTCGATCACATGCTCGAGAAATCTCAACTTGATATAAAGTGATGAAGTTGAGATGCCCCTAGCGATGAGGTCTTGTTTGATTGTCTTTTAGAAAAGATTAACTGCTTGACTTGCTTTGAAGATTTGAAAATTTTCTCGACATTGAAGATGTGAGGTCATAAGGTCACGAGTATGCCCCCTCGGGAGAGAAATCGAAAGATAGCGAGGGTACATGATGATAGGCGATTTTGAGCGATGATAATGAATTGAGCACAAATGATTCAGAGGAATTTTTGAAGATTAAGCGTGATGAGAAAAGTGAGCGCAAAGTTGATTTGTAGAATAAATTGAGATTCAACGTTGATTTATGAGAAATTGAGTGCAAATTGGAGAAAGAGTGAGTTTTTAATGAAAAGCGCTAAGTGGTCCAAATTTAATGAAATTGACTAGTAGAATGATCTCGAATTTTGAATCCCGAAAATGGAATCAGGATGGGTAAATTAGCTAAGGGTACAATTTTTATGTCCATCGGAGCAAGTTGAAAAATTAGGGTTTTGGCTATATATGGGTAAAAAGTGTCATTTTCAATTCATTTTAACCCTTCAAGTTAGAAAATTCAAAAAGCCTTATGTGAAGAAAAATGGTGGTTCCCACTCATATGCATCAAGTCAAGCGCCAAAGATGACATAATCGACCTCGAGACTACGAGCCAGTGGTAAGTGATCGATCTTAAGCCTATTAATCATTTCAATTTTAATTTTTTTGTTGATTTTTCAAGTTTTTGGCATGTTGAAGTTGGGTTTTTACATTTTGTCATGCGAGACAGGATCCTGTCTTGTACGACAAACTGTTAAATTTTGTTTTGTCATTTAAGGTCATTAGTTTTGTCATTCTAACCCCACCCTTCTATCGCATGACAACATTCATAAGAGACCATTTTGTTGTCCAGGGTCTAATCTTTTGTTGTATAAGAGTCTTTTATCGTACGGAGCCTAATCCTGACTCATACGAGTTGCTTCCCTTATGTGTTTTGTCATTTGGAAAACAGTGAGCATTTTTGAAGGTCTAAACTTGAAATTTTGATTTTGTAATTAACGTAGTTGGATTTGCGTGATGTTTTACTTCTCTTGTAGGCTTATTTAGGATGTTTTTTGATGCTTCATTGTTTGATTTTTGCAGGTTTGATTACCTCATGTGCTCTTCAGGTGTGTTTATCCACCTACGATGACCTTAGTTCGACAACTTTCAGAGGTTGAGTAGGCACATATTGATTTGTGCGGTTTGACGAACCTTCTTAGATTACCAGATATCCGTGTGAATCATGGTATGCTCACAACATTAGTTGAGCAATTTCATTTAGATTATAATACCTTTCATTTGCCAGTTGGGGAGATGACCATCACTCTCGAGGATGTTTATAGGATTCTCCGTATCCCTTTTGCTGGGGGTATGGTAGATTATGATGCAACACATCTTCCTAGATTATAGGCTGTCAAACATGTATTCAAGGATCCAGATATCTTGAGACGTTCCATTAGTTGGGATATCATGATGAGCAAGTACAGTGAGGAGTTTCCTCTTGCTTGTGTTCTAGCAGGTTTTATCGGCTGCTTTCTGATGCCAGATAGGGGACAACAATGATTCCAGTGTGGATGGGGCAGGATGTTGGAGAGGTTGATGGATACCCCTCAGAGACTAGGCTGGGGTTAATGTATATTAGCACACATGTATCGCGAGATGCATGAGATTGTGTACAAAGAGGGAAAGAGCATGGCTGCAGGTGTCTTGATCTTACAAATATGGGCTTGGGAGCACATCCTAGTATACCGACCGATTGTAGATGACAGCAGAGAGCCTGGTCAGCCGATTGTGTACAGGTATTCAAGTTATGTTACACAACCCCATCTGGGCAAGACCAATTTTTGGAGACGACAGTTGGATTACTTGATAGCTGTTGTATGGAGACCTTACATGGGCTTAGAGCCATGGGATAACAGGAGGATCATACATAAGGATCTTTTTGTTACATGCCCACTCATTGGCAGACCACAGACTGTAGTGGAGCGATTTGTGGTTTCTCGAGTGATGAGGCAGTATGGTAGGCCTCAGGGGATCTCGTAGGAGTACACAAAATATGTGAGATATGCCGATGAGGAGAGGCGGTGATGGTCAACGAGGTTATCATACGCCCTGAGTATGCAGGAGTTGACTAGATTGTAGAGACTCCGATGGGATTACATGGTTGATGTTGCAGATGCGGGGGTATTGCCCCGGTATAGGGATTGGTTCCAACAACATCCATTCCCTAGATTCACAGATCCAGCTGAGCAGGCTCCTCGTATAGAGGAGGTAGAGGATGATGCCCCTGCACAGGGACAGGGATAGGGACAGAGAGCCGAGGCTCTTAGGCGGGTAGGTGGCAATTATGGCGCTAGCAGCAGTAGGATACCAGCTTGTGGTAGGCAGCAGAGAGGAGAGGGTGGATCCCTAGGGACTATTGGAGTGAGGCTTGGCGGAGTGAGGGTGCCAGAGGGTGGAGGAGAGGAGGAGAGAGCAGCGCTGAGACAGGTTCGGCAAAGGAGAGAGCAGCAGGGGGGAGCTAGAGGTGGAGATGGGGGCGAAGATGGAGGCAGAGATGGGGGTAGAGAGCCTACGAGGGATGAGGGGGCTGACATAATGCGGTTGATGAGAGCATGCCTAGTGAGGTTACAGTCACAGTTGACAGTGGCATAGACTTAGCTGCCAGAGTGAGACTGACAGCTAGTGGAGCTTAGGGTTGAGCGTGATCGTCAGGTCACAGAGATGAGAGCAAAGAGGAGGGCAGAGATAGACACTTTGCAGCAGGAGGTTTTGCACTAGACCAGTCGGGTGGCTTATTACATTGTGGCTTATAGCATAGCTGTTCTTGTAGCGCAACAAGTTGTACCATACTTGCAGTATATGGCACGATCAGAGGGAGCTTGGGCACCTTGTCAGGATCCCAGTTAGCAGGCTCCACCTCCTCCACCAGGCGATGAGGGAGAGGCTGAGAGCTAGATATTCTTTTTGTAGCTCTGATATTTTTTTTGTAGACACACCCATTTTTTTGTAGCCATATGATTCTTGATCCGATGGGAGTTTGTATATGTCAGCTGACATCATTTTGTACTCTGAGACTTTATACGATATATATATATATATATGAGATCTGATTTGACTTCATTGTACTTGTGTTGATACGATTATGAGATGATTTCTATATGATTTATTCTATATGTATGCTTTTTCAGTATGGATGTATGTAATGCGAATGAATATGGATATCTATTTTTGTTTCTTTTCATATGCAAAATAAATGATGAATGAGAATGAGTAATGAGTAATGCAAATTTTTATTTTTCTATGCAATAAGATGAATGCAAATGAGTAATAATGAAATGTATGAATCTATATAAGATGTTTAGGTATGCAGCTAACATCTCAATACACAAGTACTCGATCGGAGAAATGATGAAGAAGAGACCACTTAGCTTAGAAATGTTGATACTTCAAACTCTCATTCAAAAGATAAAGAGATTATTGTTATCATGCAGAAATCACTCGAAATGCACAAAATGCAAAATGAAATGAAAAATGAGATGCAAAATGAGATGCAATCCTAAACCTAGTCACTGGATTTTGAAAAGCTTAATTTTCATCATTGAGTGTTTTACAACCACAACAAGCAGATTAGAGTTCCTTTCTTTTCATGTGCAATATTAATTATCTTGTCTGCAATGACCCTTTTTTTGTTCATATCTTTGGACAGATTTCGTAGGGACCTAGATTGCATGATAAAGAAATTCCCTCAAAACAGACAAAGAAATGATGGGAACCTCCCTGTAGCATTCAAATAAGCAGAGTCGAGGTATGTGTGGTGATTTCACCTTAATGTGAAGGCACTTATCACAGACACCCAGCTGATTAGATGTTTTCAGATCATCAGAATCATTCCTACAAGCAAAAAACAAAGAATATATTATGCCCCCAATCCTTTCTCCTCTTAGTCAAGATAGACTTCCTCAAGTTACTTGGAGGGATAATAATTGAAATTCAATAAAAGACAACACACAAAGAAAATTTTCATGCATAGCTCAAACAGTTTAGTGATTGTTTTCCGTTATGTTGTTTTGCTTGTTTACTCAGTGATAAAAACTCTTTAGTAGTTAGGAGACAGGTGACTGACTCGAAGTGAATGACCGGGTATCAGTGACGTAAAGATGACTTGGTTGATACTGCTTAGGACATGTAAATTGCTCAGCTGATTACCCTAAGACTAGGACAGTGATCGGTTTCAAGCCACGAGGGTCCTAAAAGAACCAGGATGTCATGAAAGTGACTAAAAGTTATGTACAAATGAAATCAATGAATTGCATGAAAGCGGGAATGCCAACATTGCGTTGATAGACGGAGCACTTGAGTACAAGAGGCGCCTACTTGCTAGGTTTTCACCTGCTTGGCAAAGATCTTCTGTTTTTTTTTTTAGGACTTTTTCTGATTTTTAGGATTCCTTTAGGACTTTTTCTGATTTGTAGGATTTCTTCAGGAACTTTTCTGATTTTTAGGATTTCTTCAGGACTTTTTATGATTTTGTTCAGGACTTTTTTAGGATTTTTAGGATTTTTTAATGTTTACCCCTAGTGTCTAGCAAGGCAAAAGGGATTTTGAATACATGAATGGATAAGCAAATGATGGTGGATGCTTTCAAGGACTATCTCACAATGTTAATCTAAGCACAGGGACCAGATATAGTGATGTAAAGCAAGGATATAGCGTAACGAAGCCATATGGTCCAAATAAGTGGCCATCTCAAGAGGTTTGTGGAAAGCATGTTTTTGCATTTTGTCCATAGTGTTGATCAAGATCAAGGAATAGATCTGGATAGGGGACAAATAGGATAATCAAGATCAAAGGTGGTAATGAAGGATGTAAGCAAGCAACAGATAGGAGCTAAAGGGTGTGGATCAAGTGCAATATATAGGACATACAAACCCTGTAAAGATCCTTAACCTTGTCAAGATCAAAGGTGGAAAAGGGATATGAACATAGATAGAGTAGATGAGGGATAATGGAGGAAGAAGGATAATAGATGGATGTACATAGATGAAACTTGCCCCTAGTGTAAAGTGCAAAAGGATAATGGATTATGCATGACGCTTGTTTTCTAGGTTTTCATCATGGTACTTGACCAAGGCGCCACATGAAATGGTTTTCACACAAGGACGAATTTATTTCTCTCTTTTTTTTTTTTTTCACTTTTTCATCATTTTTTTTTTCTGTTTTTGGAAGATAATAGAGGCATGACAGGGGATGGAAGAAGGACCTCAATGTCTCGCTTCTTTGGATGGTACCCTTGGAATATGAGTTGCAATAGACCATGGCTATGAAGGTATGCTCAAAGATGTTGGTAGGATAAACTAGGGCAAGGATTTATGCAAAGGATTGGATAAGAGGGATGGAAGGGTGGAAAAGAGGCGTTGGATAATGGATGGGATGTTGGAAGAATTGTGTATGGCTAGATGGAAATGTTGGAAAGATCAACATTGGCACACACCTTGAGGGATTGTGGACATATGGAAGAGAAGTGAATCTTATATTTTGAGATTTGGATGGAGGAAAGGTTACAAATTTTGGGGCATAAGAACCCAAAATGGATGAAGGAGGGGATGGAGGAATAGACTCGGAAGGTTTGGATGGAGGAACAACAATTTTGGATGCCAATTTTGATTTTGCTTTAGACTTTTGTGCTTCAAGTAGTCTCTTAGGGATCCACATGGCTTTTGATTTTTGATGCTTTTGTAGTTCCTTAGAGCGCATTGCTTGTACAAGTGCCTTAGGAACCCATATAAATTTTGACTTTTCTTCTTTCTTTGTGGGCCTTTGTGGCGTTTTGTATTTTTCTTTTTCTTTTTGGATCATATTTTTCTTTGTTTTTACATGTCGATTAGATGGGACATGTTGATCCTTGAATACATGTGGATTACTTGACTTATGAATTTTATGCTTGGCATCCAAATTGCTTAGAGGGAGATGCGTGGATTGATATGAATGATATGGAGGTCTTTTAGATGGATGGAAGGTACTCGAAGATGTGTGCCTTTTTTGATCCTGCATAAGGGATGGAGGGATATAGGGACCTAGAATGGATGGAAGTGATGATGGGGAAAGTGTATATTTGGATTTAACTGGAGAAATGTAGGATTTATGAGGGATACCAACATCTTGAGAGTGAGAAATGTAGCCATTATAATCAAGATTTTCTTTTATAGCAGGGGGTTCTAATATATCTTGTCCATGAATGTCTAACCCTTTTCTTTGATAATGCATGCTTTGAAAGATCTTTTTAACAAAGGGTTTCTTCTTACTTTTGATGCTAGAGGCAAGTCCATTTTGAGGTGGAGGTGTCTTGCAAGGAATGATAGGATCGTGAGAGGGCTTTATGGGCATGATGGACTCTTGAGGTGAATATGGAGGATTATGACAAGGAGATGAAGGGATTATTTGATCTTGACATGGAAGAGGACCATTGGATAGAGTAGGAAGGGTGTTTGACTCTTCATTTTGAATAGGACCATTTGAAAAGGTGGAAGAGGTATCATGATCTTGCTTAGGAAGGATGCTTTGCTCTTGAGATGGAAGGGGATCACCTTGGAAGAAATGGAAAGGCATAAGGGGATCATCATGGGATTCTAGCGAGGTAAGATACTTTTCAATCATTAGATGGGATTGAGGAGTTTTGGTGTCTTGATCTTGATTTATGGTAGGACTTATTTTTTCATTTTCCGGATTATCCCCTTGACATGAAGCCATTTCTAAGGAAGAGGTAGTGTTTTTGATATGCATGGAGGATTCTTGGAAGGTGTTCATATTTTGGTATGATGGGGAAGCATTTTGAGTGGGACTCTCTGGAGTGGGTACATCTGGAATTGGAGTGCATGATGGCATAGGATCTAGGATTTTTAAATCTTTATAGGAACTTGTATCAATATTGGCATTAACTTGGATTTCCATAGGAAATAGCCCTTGAAGGTAAACATGAGAAGTTTCATTGTTTGAAGGAGATGGTACGGATTGTTGCTGAGAAGTTTTAGGAGATGAAGGCATCATGGAAGGGATGAAAGCCACATATGGAGCCTTGCTAGACAGAGGTTCATGATTTTGATCATGCTTGGAAATGGTTCCTTCTTTTTCTTTAGGTGAGTCATTAGGATCTTCAATTTCAATGACATCGTTATCAATGAGATCTTGAATCTTATGTTTTAATTCTAGGCACATTGAAGTCTTATGTTTGTTATGTCTATGATATGCACAATAATTACTCAAAACTTCACATCCCCATGTGGTAATATGATAAGATTCCAAAGCTGACTCAATAGATTGCCCCAAAGGTGTAAATTGTCTATCTAGAGGATGTTTGGAGGAAATGTCTTTATGTCTTGGTGAAGGTGTCTTGTGAGCTTGTTTGAGATTTGGCTTTTGATTGTCAATTATTTGTTGTTCCATCTTATGTAATTGTTTTAGCATTTCTTGAAGTCTAGTATTCTTGATATCATGAAGTTTTATCTCAAGAGGTGTCATTGAATCTTTTTGTTGAGCTTGAATATCATATATTTCTCTCTTGAGATGTTGAATTTGTTGAGCTAAGGCAGCCATGGACTTCTTACTTTTGTCAATTTTTTTTGAAGACTTTTTGATTTGAATAGGCATTTACAACCGACGGGACCGAGAGCTAGATGTGTTGCAGAAGTCAAGATCAAATTGTAGCTAGTTGTTCGTTTAACATAGTGATTTGAGAGAAGTAACTAAGATCTGGTCTGGTTTCAGGAACGATCTATCTTGTGTAAGATGTTATCTAAGTTAACTTAGGTTTGATAAGATGTTGTTTGAACTAGCTGAGAGATGATCGACAAAATCATGCAACACAACGACGGGGGTACACTATCAAGGTTGTTTATGCTCAGGAGGATGATGACTGGTTTTATGCTTGTTGTAGACTGATCTGGGCAATTTTGACTATTTTGACTGACAAAATCATAGATTCGTACGACAAGATTTACTGAGTCAGATGACAATTTAATAGTTCCAGGATGACAACAGTTTTGTTTCGTACGAGTTGTTGTCTAGTACCGTACGACAAATGGGTATGTCTAGGACAACAAAATATTCAGTGCAATTACGTATCGTATGACACATGATTTAGCTTCAGATGATAGACTGCTGGGTTTTGTATGACAGAGGATTGAGCTCAGACGATAAATAATCAAACTCGTACGACACAAGATATGGTGCAGGATGATAAATGATCAGATTCGTATGACTGTTAATAGGACAGAGACAAAAATTCTGAGTTTTTCAATAGCTGAGTATGACCAATTCTGAGATGGACTGATTTTTGACCAGGATAGACTGGTTTTGGACAGATTTTTGACTTAGGGTAGACTAGTTTTGACATGGACATAGTTTTTGATCACTGAGTTGTTTCTTGTTTTCTCTAATTTTGGTATTCCATTTTTAGTTTGAGGGCTAAAAACACAGTAAACACGCAGTATGAATAGTAACTCCAATCACAGCATGCAAACCCTATGGAAGTTGGTTTAGAGAAGAAAACTTTTACTTTCTGACTTAGGTACACACCCAATAGCTAATCAGAATACGACCACTAAGTCTCACACAATGGATTCTCAACGCCATATTAGCCGACTCCAAATGTTGATGGGGGCACGATATGGCAAGTGTCTTGGGAGAGTTACTATCTCTCTTGCACAAAGATTATCAACCTTTCGAAGGTGAATCAAGTAGCTTCTAATTTTAATTGGATCTAGTAAGGGGTCCATTCGGTGTGTCAAGGTATAAACTCAATTAAGAGGTCTCCCAGCCTTGAAAACCAAGGCTCAATATACTCGAAGGTACTCAGGAGAGCTATTCCCGAGCACTGTCGTTGACTTGATTTTCATCAAATCACATTTATTTTATAGTGGGTCAGAGTACTTGGTTTTGAGTCATTCCCACTTAGGTCGTTCCCCTCACACCGACCGTAACATCTTTAAGAGTTTTTAAGCTCCTCGGGAGGGCAGACCTGGTAAAGATGTACAAATCTCAAACAAAGAAAATGCCTCAAGGGTCTAAATTTCTGATTGTCTAAAAAGACAAGAGCATACTCTCTGCCCTCTCAGAATTTATTTAAAACACGAAATATAGTTTTGTTCTTTAACTAGATAGCAAGTTAGGTGCCTAAAAAATGAATTTAAAGACATGATGTTTAGTTGATTCTCTTTAGGCAACCTGCAAAAACAATGTATCAGTAGTCATGTTATTTTCATTCTTTGACAGGCATATGTTTGATTGATAAATTCTTTGACAAGTGTCCTGCAAGAAATTGGTTAAGTTGTGAAAATATCAAGCAGACAAAAGATGATTCAGGGTTAGCGTTAATGTAATCAAAATTTGACAAAAAACCTGAAAAGTGAAACTTGTTTTAACCCAACAAAATACAACATCGTACGACAATTATCATAAAATGAAATGACAAAAGGCTATTATCGTACGAGTTAGAACTAAGCATAGGACGACAAAAGATAAAATCAGATAATCAAAACAACATGTCATACGACACCATTTTCTGATTCATCCGACAAATAAAAGGCTTCGATAAAATGTTGTATGATGCAGTAATACCACTCGTACGATATTTTGTAGAGATTGTATGGATGAAACCTGTAGGATAAAAAAAATGATTTTGAGGCTGAAAAAGTAGTCTTCTGCTCCATGGTGGGTGCCAAAAATGTGTGTGTAAAAAGTGGACCTGTATCTGTATCTGGAATACACAACACTTCAATTAAGTCATTAGATGCATGGTTAGTATATCAATAATCAATGAATAATAAACCATAACAAAGCAACCCATTGCCTTCTAGTAGATGCGAGTTTAGATTGCTCTCAGATTGCTAAGCTATCCAGTGACTAGACAACACCTAAACGAAGGATTTTTAAATCTATATGAGCATGAATATGAGCTAAATGGATGTAAGATGTAAGCTAGATATGCAAGCTTAATCTAACATGATTTAAGCAATATATAAATATTTAAGCTAAATGATTTAAGCAATATGAAATATTTAAGCGAAATGATTTAAGCAATATGAAATAACTAATATGCAATATCTCAATGCAAATTCTCAATGAACTTAGAGCAAAAACAACATATTGACAATATATTCTCCATGATCTTTCGAATGAGAGATGAGAGCCCGAATTTATAGAAAATTCATAAAGAAACCAATGGCTAAGATCAAATGATGGTTTAGGGGTGCTACGTCTTAGTAGGTAGTCACAGATCAAATCATCAGTTTCCTGAGACTTCCAATCATCAGTTTCCTGAGACTTCCAATGTAGAGAATAAATCATTCTGCATGGGGAGGTAGGATAGGGGTGCTACGTCTTAGTAGGTAGTCACAGATTTTGAGATCTGATGAGTACATTAAAAAAGAATAAGACAAAGAGGTAGAAATGAAAAGAGATGAGGAATTGGAAGAACAAAAAAAACAATAGATGAAGCAAAGGAAGGCAGAACGTGAATAAGATGCACTAGAAAGGGAGGCTATTAGGGCAGTAAAAGCAGCAAGAAAATTGCAAGAATCCCAAGAAAGGTTCATTCAAAGACAAGAGAAGGCAAAGAAACATGAGAAAGCAAATCTTGAGAAGGAAAAGAAGGCAACTGAAAAGAAATCTAAACAAGAAAAGAAAAGATAAAATGTGGCCACAACTGCAGATCCTCTACCCCCCCAACACCCAATTCTGATTGATATGATGAACCTCTTGTCCCCAGCCTTAGGAGCTATTAGTAATATGCAATTTGGGACTGCACTTGGATGCTTAGACATCATGCAAAACCAGGAGTTGCTTGCTCGTATAGCAAGTTGCTTACAAGCCCCTCCAAACCAAGAAAACACCTCTACTGGGCCACAACCTACTGAGCTTGGATATGTGACACCTCCTCCATTTAATACCCATATGGATAATTCATCTAGTCTGTGATCAATTATATTTTTTGAGCACTTCGAAGAGAAAATTTTGAGTTTAGATATAACTATGATATGATTATAAAATGGCACACTACCATATTATGTAATGTCTTCAAAACTCCATTGTTATATTTTAGATATCTCATATGATTATAGCAATGAATTGATGATGTTGTTATAAATCTCATATGATTTTTTTTTTTGTCTTCAACTAAGTGTGTTGCTTTCCTGGTTATATATACACATATATATACATATATATACACATACATACATACATACATACACACACACATACACCTAAATGTGTTGCTTGAAACCGTATGATTTTTATCTAATGATTATACCAGTGAATCTCATATGATTTTTTTGTAATGTCAACTAAGTGCATTGCTCGCTATCAAAAGAGCCCACATAAGTGTTGAAATTGCATGCATTATATATAAACAATCCACAAAGATAAGATTGAAACGTAAAAAATAAAAGAAGACAACAATTCAGAAATTGCAGTGTCTACTAAGTCATTGCATCAAAATGATAAAAGGAAATGTCCTATTTGTTAAAAAGCAACAGACAAAGAACTATTTTCTAGTGCCTTACAAGATATTTTGTTAGCTGCCAAGTTTTGGTTGTTAGCAGTATCTAACAAAATGTCTAGTAAGGCATTATTAAATAATTCTTTATCTGTTTTTTTATACAAATGGGACACTTCCTTTTGATCTTTTGTGTACACACACACACACATACTGTAGTCACATAAATCTGTCCACTTAATTAAATGAATATTTACTATTTATTTGATTATTTAACCATCAATAAATCAATTAATTAAATTAATATTTAATTAATTCATCCTCAACCTCTTCTTCGATTAACTAAATAAATTATTTAATTTATTTAAATTAATTCATTAAGCCACACTCTAAATCAATTAAATGAATAAAACACTTTTAGTTAATTTAACCCCCTTTCCTCTTTTAAATAAATAATAACATATTTATTTAAATCCCTAAACTACCCCCCACTTGCATTCTCCTACAAATGCAAGTTGCACCTATTTTTGTTGAAATAAAGTAATTTATTTTAAATAAAATCTTATTTTCCCTCACCCACCAAACCCATTCTAGACTCTTCTAACCCATTCTAGATTCTTCTAAACCATTCCAAATTAGCCTAAACCCATCCCCTAATTATTGTCACACTCCTAAGCAACTTGAAGTCACTTCTCAAAGCCTCCAAGGTCTTTGAAAAGCATTAAATGTTTTATGTCTCCAACAAGCTAACCCCTAAAGTCTTCCAAACCATTAATGGCTCTTACATAACCATTAATGGTTAAACTCAACTCACCCACATGGTTAGAGACTTTCTCTCTAACTCATGGGTCTCTTCATGCATTCATTGCTTTGACCATGGTTATCCCCACTAACTCTTGCACAAGAGTTTGTCCATTGGATAAAGGCATTATTCATTAGATAAAAGATTTATTCATTCAACTCAAGCCTAACCTTACCTCCTAAGGTAACCTTCATATCATCTCAAGCATTTAATGCTTCTTCCCCCTCCTATCAAGCCATCTCATGATGACATTTGTCATCCTAGGATTGGGTTGAAAACCCTCACATGGATCATGAACACATCAATCTTGACCCTTGTTGAGATTACTCAATCTCAACCATCCATTTCTCTATTTTTCCTATAAATAGAGCCCATTTCCTTCATATCCAAATCCAGAAATCTTGTATGCATCTAATCTATACTAAAAATTGAGAGAGCATTTAGGAGAAAATCATATCTCAATTGTTATTTTGGCTAAAATTATTATAGATTAATTAGGTATTTTCTCATATCTAGTTTGTGTGCATTTTCATAGTCTCTTACAATCATTTTCATATTCTTGAATCTCCATAAGACTTCCATAGTAGTGCAAAAAGCTGAGGGCTACACTCATGTGGAACTTGGAGAGGAGAGGAGCAAGGGAGGAGTAGCTATTTGCATGTTTGAGAGCATTTGGGAGTGTTTTGTGTCTTTTCTCCATTTTTGTATGCTTTCTTTAATATGTTTGATATCTCTCTTGATATGTTGCTCAAGATTGTAGTTTCTTTTGTATTTTGTTTATGATTGATGCTACTAACACTAATGTTTTGACTTGTTTGTTTTGTGTGTTCCTAATATTCCTTTTTGCAGTGCATCATATATATATATATATATATATATATATAAGAGAAGAAGAAGAAGAAAACAATATATGCATGTAAGTGTTGAAATTGTTATAGGCATTATAAATATACAATCCAAAAAGAGAAGATTCAAACATAAACATATCATAAATTGCAGTGTCTACTAGGTCATTGCCAAAGTAAAGTCATAAAGACTTTATCTGAGAGGAAGGCTTGTTGTCTTCTATACAACTCCTTATCGCATCTCTAGATGCCTGCCAAAACAATCACAACAAAATGCAATACAAATTAAAGTGTGTTAAGGAACACATTCAAGCAAAAATGCATAATCATTTGAGATATATACAAAAATTAGTAAAAAATGTAAGCATATAAGGCATAATCTCCTACATAATTAAAGTGTGTTAATAAACACATTTACATTGATATAATGATCTTCAACAAGTACGGTTCTTCCCTTGATGCTCCAACATGCCTGCAAAAAATTGTAAAAATTGGGGGTAGTAATGTTGTCACAACAAATCATCCATACATTATTGCATGCACAACAACTATTTGACTGTCTTCAACATTTCACAACATGCATACAATCCTTACACACATTCATACATACATATTCAAATTCATAAGTACATACATATACATATCCATCTACAGACATATGTACATATACATAGATATGCATATGCATATGTATAACATACATACAAAATGCATATAAATAGCTACATAAGGAATGTGCAGAGGGAATTTGCAGAGCTCGGGAATATGCAATGAATTGGATTGTAATGAAATCGACATGAGAAATTTTGTCTTATAAAATAGTTCGAATGTAGAATATGAATGCATTCATTTGTGGTATTTGATTTTCAAATTTGAATTGTTGTGGAAAATAATCGGTCATCTCATATTTAATATGTAGTCCTTCAATGCAAGAAAGGTCTATTTTATATGTTGCCTTCAATGAAGCAAAGAATCTGGAGTTAAGATCACACTATAATGAGTCAAGTTCACACTATAATATAGGGTCATTATAAATAGAGAAAAATCATTGAAATGAAACCCTCAATGCCATTGAGAGAACTGATGAAAAACAAATGAATTTCTATAGGTACCAATGAGTATATTTAGCCATCATTAAAAACCTTTGAACAAACTAAAATACTATCATGTGTGTCTATATACACACACACACATACATATATATGTGTGTGTGTGTGTGTGTGTGTGTGGACAATAATCATATAGCCACATTAAACTATAAGAGAGAATTAATTTCTCATATGACTAACTACTGAATGATGTTGTTGTATTTGTTTGATGCAAGAGCATCCCCAGTTCATAGCAATCTTGCATCAACCAAAAACATTTTCTTTTTGTTTTGCTTTTTGTATGCAGTTTCAGCTTTTCTTTCTATGTGTCCTAGTTTTGGCTCACCGGATCTTGTGGAGTTGGATTCTACTTGAAGACTTGATCATCTTTCTTATTTCCAGATCGCATCACATTTGGATCATTTCCCGACAAGATATCGCTATCGAATTCCTTGATAGTTTCCTATTACCGGTTGATAGTTATTGTTACCAATTGCCTGGACCTATTTTGGTGATCTACCAGAACCCTTTCTAGAGCTTGTAGAGCCTTGGGAATTGATTCCAATGTTCCTTGTGGCTGACCTTTTCCCATGATCTGCACTATCATTTGGATTTTTTGAAGGAATCTATTGGTGGCAGCCAACCTTGTTAATTTTACATGTTAGGTCTTGTTCTTCAGGTTTTGATCCACTTTGGGCCGACTGGATTCTTTGGATCGTATATATAATTGTAATTGCGTATTAGAATGTAATCAATCAAAGAATCAAGTAGCAAGACTGTGCATAGAAGTTAGATCTTAAGATTCAAAGTCTCGGTTGTGACCTATTTTGTATGTTCTACCAAGCTTATGAGCCGATTATGTTGTAACCCAGTTGTTACTGGTTGGTTGTAATCAAATTTAACGGAATAAAACAATCTATTCAACATTGCCTCCATCATATTTTTGTGTTTCCGTTATGTTACTCTTGATGACTGGTCCAGATTGGTCTCTTTGAGGTCCATCCTCACCAGTGTCTTCTTCAAGTGGTATCAGAGTGAAGTTTCATTCTGGAGGTTTGGGTGTCCTGAAATTTTTTGTTTTAGGGTGGTGGATTATGGATCCGACTTGCAGCTACAGAGGACTGGCGTGAACGATGGTGCGAAGAGTAGCTAGGAATGGTGGAGTGCATGGGAATGAAGATCCTATTGTGATGGAGATGTTGTGAGGTATAGAAGCCCGGTTGGAAGCCATGGAGACAACCTAGAGAAGAGGCCGACATATCGAAGATGTGAGTGAAGATGAAGGAGAAGAAGCCCCAACAAAACAAGTAAACCCATCGGCAGTTGATCCTGATGAGGAAAGGTTTTTGAGGGTTTTGAGTAGGGCAAATACTAAACCTCATTTTACCCCACCTAAATATGATGGGAAGTTGGATTTAGATAATTGATGGATTGGATCTCAAAGATGGAGAAGTATTTTGATTTTGAAAACACTGCAGAAGAGAGGAAGGTGAAATATGCATGTACCCGGTTGAAAGGTCACACATCTCTTTGGTGGGAGCATTTTCAAGTTGATAGACATAGAAGAGGTAAAGAGATGATTAAGACATGGGATCAGATGATTGCTAAGTTGAAGTCAAAATTTATGCTAGCTGATTATCAAGTGAATCTATTTCAGAAGTTGCAAAATTTGAGACAAATTTAATCTAGTGTGAAGGAGTACACCAAAGCATTTTACAAATTGAACATTAGATCCAAACATGTTGATGATGAAGTTGAACAAGTTGCAAGATATTTGAATGGATTGCAGATGTCTATACAAGATGAACTTAGTTTGATCAAATTGGAGAGTGTTGAAGAGGCTTACCAGTATGCCCTAAAGGCAGAAGAGAAGCTAAACAAAAGACATGAGAAGAGGCAGATAGGTAGAGGTGGAAGGTTTATTGGAGGAATATTTCAAGGAGGAAGAGGATATACTAGAGGTAGAGGAACCTGTACAAATCAGAACAAGGAAAAGGAAGTGAACAAAGAAGGTAATTCATACTAGAAGGATGACAAACATTTCTACAGGAGGAGAGAACTAGATGACTATCGAAATGAAAATTCTGGAAGACAAGACAAGAGAACATTTAGAGGAACCTTCTATAAGTGTGGAGGAGAAGGACATCGTGCATTCGAGTGTAAGAAGACAAAGAATACCAGAAGAGCAACAGTGGTGGAAGAAAACCCCACCGGATCAGACAATAAATTGAAAGATGGAGAACTGTTGATGATGCGGAGAGCTTTGTGTCATACTAGAGGAGATGAAGAGCCTTTGTAGAGGAAGAATATGTTCAAGACCAGATGTAAGGTATCTGATAAGTATTGTAAAGTTTTTATTGATAGTGGTAGTTCAGATAATCTTGTTTCAAAAGAGACGGTAAGTTGAATTTGGAGAGATTGAAACACCCTAAGCCTTATCAGATAGCATGGATTAAGGATGAACATAAGTTGTTAGTAAGTGAGAAATGTTTGGTGAAATTGAAAATTGGGAATTATCCTGATGAAGTCTTGTGTGATATTATGCATATGGATATTTGTCATCTTGTGTTGGGTAGACCTTGGCAGTTTGATAGACAGGCAATACATTATGGGAGGAAGAATACATACACTATTGTGGCTAATGGGATGATGTAAACCTTGTTGCCTTTAAAGGAACCTTTGAAGATTGAAGTGTTGGACATAATGGAGCACTAAGAGGGGGTGAATCAGTGATTTAAACTCTTTTCTTTCAACAAGGAGATACCAGTGACTTATAGAACAAACTAAGTGCTAACTGGTAACCTAAACAATGCAAGCAGAGTATGTAAAAGGACTTGCTAAAACATTAACATATCACATGCACAAGAATACATCTCACAACACCAGATATATACGAGGAAAACCCAAAGTGGGAAAAACCTCAGTGAGAATAGCCGCTGGAGATCTTCTGCTCCAATCCAGCCTCACAATGAATCTTTGATTACAATCTTTAGGGCACCAAACCAAGGAGCACCAACCCCTGATTTATGAGCACCAACTCAAAGGAGCAACAACCCCTGCACAATTTATAAGCTACAACCTAAAGAAGATACAACCCCTGTACTAAGCTACAACTTAGTGAAAACAATATGAATCTTAGATATACAAATGAAATCACTGTTGCAAATGAAGTTTTGCAACCTTACAATATTCTCCTTTGTTAGTTTCTCCCTTACCGGTCTGTATTCTCTCCACCCACTCTGCAACTTGACTTTGTTGATAACTTTTCTAAATCCCCTCTCACAATGTTTTTTCACCTTCAACTCACACTTGACCACTTTTAGTCAGGCACAACCTCTGTGATCAATGCACACTCTAGCGATTGTTCCCTACACCAGTTTATACTACTCCTTATCAATCAGATATTCACTCATAAACACTTGAAGTGTTTATCTCTTCAGCTTTCAGACAACAAATTTACACTTGTCTTCACTCTGCTGCAGCAGCAACAATAGTCTCAAGTCATCATATATAAACTTGAGCTTTCCCACCAAGAAAAAATTCAAACTCGGAGCGGTTAGGGTTTCCTTTACCTGACATAATCTGCATGAGATCTGATCCAATTTATCTTGGATCGATCACCTATACTCCAAGAATACATCTGTACATGTTTTCCATTATCCAATGCATACTTGCTAAAGATAGCAATCTCGTACATGATTTTCTACCTTGAAATTTGTCGACTCATAAAAATGATTAGCTATTTCCTTTTCGAGGTCTTCTTGCAATCTGATTTTCTTTGCTTCAATCTAGGCGCCATCTACTTCCTAATCTTCCTCTGTCATACTTTCTTCCTCGATCCACATCAGTTAGTTACAATCCCATGATTTTTGGTTGTTTCATTAATGTCAACTAGCTGTTTCAACAACCATGTCAATGGAGGCTTCACCGACCTTTGCATGTTTTCCACCTCAGCTCCACATGGCATCACAATCATCATACACTTATCTTGATGACACATAGTCGGTTTGCACTTGAACATTCAACAAACTCATACCGGTATAGGCCTTTACCAGTGAGACCTTCTTCTCCTTCTAACCGGTAGTGCACACTATACCAGTTGCATATCTTCACCTCTGGTGGTTTGTGATTACTATAACATTTTGTTTCTTCATCATAAACAGGAAGCCAAACTCCAGACAGATATAAGCTCTACTGATTATCACTCAACATGCTCACACACACATGCATCTCACCTCATACCGGTGAAGTCACTGATAGTCTCAACAACTACTTGTCTTTCACCATACCGGTACATTCTTATTTATACCAGATGACATACCTCTATTAGTAGTACCGATTAGCATCAATGACAACTCAATGCCAACAATCTCCCCCTTTGGCATTGATGTCAACATCTTCTTTTCCGGTTTCTCTCTCCCTTTGATAGCAATGGCAAAGGGAACCTTAGTCTGACACCAATAATCTCTCCCTTGACTATATCAGGTTAAGACACCCTCTCCCCCTGTGTCCATGCTTCATGATTCAAGAGTCATAAGATAGTAGAAATGGTTGACTCCCCTTGAATCATTCAATCACCTATGCATTCAAGTGTTGCTAGATGGGGGGATAACTCCCATCTTTTGTCTCAAATACTCAAATGTGATAGTTCTGATACTTAAAGATAAGTACAGATGCCAAGCTAATAAGATGAGAGGGGGGGTGAATCATACAAACTTAATCTTCCATAAAAGCATCAGATTCAACCTCGGTAACATATACTTCAGTAATATAACCAAAACTGCTAAACATGCAAACTCAAAAGCATATAAACATGATAACACTCATAACACTAGATTTAACATGGAAACCCAAATAGGGAAAAACCACTGTGGGATTTTGGACCCACTAAGAAATATACTCTTCTAGAGTATGCTCGGTTAAAAGCATATGCTCGGTTAAAAGCAAATCCTGTTAAAGATTACAAACACATTGCTAGATGTGACCCGGTTAAGGGATTTCCCTCAGATTTGTTAGGATCTTCACCTTGTTAGAAGTGACCTTGTTAAAGGATTTCAAACACTCAATCAGAATGTCACCTTGCTAGAGGGTTTTACAAATAAGACTGTTAAGTCCACTCGGTTAAGAGATTTTCTGTCACTTCACAAAATAGCAGTAATAAAAATCTATCTGCAACTTCACATCTAAAATGCTAAAGCAGATTCTTATTTGCTTAATACAATATAGACATAGAACTAATCTTGTCCATCTGCTGGGCTCTATACTTTGTTATTCAAAACAGGTCTTTAAGCTTCTGTGCTTGGTAATCACTATGTAGCATCCTTGTGCATACACTTGCCCACATGCATTGTTTATCAACAGTTCCCTATTTATAAACAATTCGCCAATCGCTTAATCTCCTTGATCACATTTCCCATGATCAATCATAGCCATCAGATCTTCAAACTTTGTCCAGGTTCAATGTATCCTTCGATCTGAAAACATTTTACCCTGCCTTGGAACTTGCATACATTTCTTGGAACTTGTGCTAGGGTATTACGGTTCAATCTAAGCTGTAGATCTTCTTGCCAATTTTCCTTTGCCATAGATTCTTTAACAAACTTCATTCACGACATACCATTCATTTAATCATAGCCATCTCATCAACTTCCTTCATTAAATAATGCATGTAATCATTTAATGTATTCTTTTATTACTCGGTTGTAACTCGGTAAATACTAAACTTCACTCGGTAGACATTCTGCCTTCATTAACCGATAGCGATAACCTTAGGGTTTACCGACTAGGTTCCTTAGGGTTTACCGACTAGGTTCTTTGCTCGATAATATAGTATAGTATTAACCTTTCAATCAATAACATATGTAGGATATCAAAACAATCTAATCATCATGATCTCATCATTGTCTAACTTGGTAATAGTTGCCCATTGAATAACTTATTTCTCCCCTTATCCATCATATTCTATCTGTGTCTTTTACCGACATCTTTATACTCATCAAATCATACTTCTCAAGATATGGCAACATCATACTGAATTAGAAAATCAGTTTCTTGACATCAATGACAAAATAATAATATTAAGACAGTAAACATCCTTAATCGGTTTTATCCATAATCATCAACAACCTTCTCAATATCCTTATTGAAATGCCAACAATCTCCCCCTTTGGTATTGATGGAAAAACCAATTGATTTGACCTAATTGATTCGGATTGTTGTGAGATTCTGAAATGCTGAAATGCTCTCCCCCTATCATCAGAATTCTCCCCCATACATTAGTCTTCTCCTCTTCTTCAATCTTCTCCCCCTTTGACAACAATGCCAAAAAGTAAAGAACTAAAACATAATCTCTTCCTGTATGAAGTGATTTCCTGCTGTTATGTGTCAACTTAGTCTCGATCAGAGCATTTATGTCTTCAATTCTTGTTCCATGTATTATTTCCTATATTGTTTCCTGCACACCTTTAGAAAACATCCTAAAGTGTGTAAATCAGCATCAACTCCTAAAAAGATATTCTGTAGAGTCATCGAATTGATGCTTTCACCGAACTCAATCAGTGAGTCTAAGATAGGGGTAGGAACCCTAACTTACTTCTGAGATACTCAAAAGTGTCCCTTGGTAGTGGCTTGGTGAAGATATCTGATATTTGTTCCTTTGTGCTAACATACTCCAATACCACTTTCTTCTCTTGAGCTTCTTCTCTAAGATAATGATATTTGATAGAGACGTGCTTTGTCTTAGAGTGCATAACAGGATTCTTTGAAATGTTAATGGCACTAGTATTGTTACATAATATAGTTACTGGCTCGGTAACTTTCTCATTTATACCTTTCAACAGTTGTTTGATCCATGCTATGTTGGTACAGTTCAATGCTGTAGCAACGTATTCAACTTCTACCGTTGATTGTGAAACACATCCTTGTTTCTTGCTAAGCCAACTCACTAGTCTTTCTCCTAAAAAGAAAGCTCCTCCACTTGTGCTTTTTCTGTCATCAATGTTGCCTGCCCAATCAGCATTAGTATAAACTTTTAAATCAAAGTCATTTCTTTTCTGGTATACTAAGCCATAATCTTCAGTGCCTTTTAAGTATATGAAAATTCTTTTGATTTCTATCATGTGTGTTTCCTTAGGATCTGCAGAGAATCTTGCAACTATACCTACTGCATGTGCTATGTCTGGCTTGCTGTGAATAACATGTTGCAACTTTCCAATCATGGATTGGTAAAGTGTCTCATCAACAGATGCAAATTTATCATTCTTTGATAATTTATAGTTGGTAGTCATAGGAGTACTTATTGGTTTTGAATCCTCCATTCCAAATTTCTTCAAGATTTCCTTTATGTACATGGATTGAGTAATGAAAATCTCATCTTTCATTTGCAGTATCTGTAAACCTATAAAATACTTTATCTCACCAATTAATGACATCTCAAATTCTTTGCTCATTTCATTTCCAAAGTTCTTACATAGAGAGTCATTTCCACAAAATATAATATCATCAACAAATATGGCTGAGATCAGTATTCCATTTTCATCATTCTTCATGTAAATATTGTTGTTTTCACTTGTTCTTATAAAACCAATCTTGATTAAATAAGAGTGCAATCTTTCATACCATTCTCTAGGTGCTTGTTTCAGACCATATAAAGCTTTGTTCAATTTACATACCCGATCTTTATTATTGTCTTTAGCAAATCCTTCAGGTTGTTCAATAAAAACTTCTTCTAATATACCATTTAGAAATGCAGATTTGACATCCATTTGATATACCTTGAAATTCTTGTAAGCAACATATGCCAACAATGTTCTTACTCCTTCAAGTCTTGCTACAGGTGCAAAAGTCTCACCATAATCAATTGCTTCTTCTTGGGCATAACCTTTGCAAACTAGTCTTGCTTTATTTCGAATGACCTCTCCTTTTTCATTCAGCTTGTTTCTGAAAATCCATTTTGTACCGATTACATTTTTGTCCTTCTGTCTTGGGACCAGTGTCCATGTGTCATTCTTCTTGATTTGATCAATCTCTTCTGTCATAGCATTTATCCAATCTTCACTGTTAAATGCCTCTTTCACTATTCTCGGTTCAAATTCAGATATCATACATGTGTTCTGTCTCAGTTTGTTCCTTGTCATCACTGGATCATCCTTATCTCCTATAATCTGACTTGGTGCATGATGTCTTCTGACATATTTGGCTAATACAGGCTCGGTAGGCTCTGTATGTTCTTCTTCATCACTCAGTAACTGGATATTCTCTTCATTTCCTTCTGCAATTTTCTCGGTAGGACTTGTTAGTTGAACATAGACAAATTCATCATAATCTTCTGGTTCCTTGGAATTTCCTTCATTATTTCTTTCTGCAAATTCATCAATTTTCACATTTGCACTTTCTACTATTTTGTTAGATGATTTGATCAGACATTTAAATGCTTTACTTCTAGAAGAATAACCAAGAAATGTTCCTTCTTCACTTTTCTGATCAAACTTGCCATTTCTATCATCCTTGTGTACATAGCATCTACTTCCAAAGATTTTAAAATAACTTACATTAGGTTTCTTGTCATACCAGATTTCATAAGGTGTCTTCAAAGTACCTTTCTTTAGTTGTACTCGGTTCAAGGTGTAAATTGCAGTGCTTATTGCTTCTCTCCAAAATGTTTGTGGCACTTTCTTTTCAATCATAAGGGTTCTGGCACAATCCACAATAGATCTATTTCTTCTCTCAACAATTCCAATTTGCTATGGAGTTCTTGGTGCAGAGACCTGTCTTTTTATACCATGATCATTGCAGAATAAGTTGAACTGATCAGATGTGAACTATCCTCCTCTATCTGATCTAAGACATTTCAGTTGTCTTCCAGTTTCATTTTCAACTCTTGCCTTGTACCATTTAAACATTTAAAAAGCTTCTGATTTTTCTTTGAAAAACATTACTGACATCATCCTTGAGTAGTCATCCACAAATAATATGAAATATTTATCACCATAATAACTTTGAACTTTCATAGGACCACAAAGATTAGTGTGCACAAGATCTAAAATTCCCTTAGAAGTGTAGGACTTACTTGTAAAGCTTGATCTTGTCATTTTACCCATCTAGCATCCTCAACACATAGCATTCTCAGGTTTTTCAAGGCTTGGTAGACCTCTTACTTGGTGCTTCTTGCTTCTTTTGATCAGATTATCAAAATTTACATGACAAAACCTTTTATGCCATAGCCAGGTATCATCTATCTTTGCATACAGACATTTATTCTGAGTTGAGTCAAGGTGAAATGTGTTACCTTTTGTTTGTGTCCTGGTAGCAGCTAACTTTCCATGCTTGTCATGAACTTTAAAAATTCCTTTCTGAAATTCTATTTGGTATCCTGTATTGTTTAGCTATGCTACACTCAACAAATTGTATTTTAAACCTTCAACCCAATAAACATCATCGCATCTTGCATTGTCAAGAAGTGTTATGGATCCTTTACCTCTTACCAGACATGGTACATCATTACCAAATCTTACATAGCCTCCATCATAGTCTTCTAACATAACAAACTTGAGTTTATCACCTGTCATGTGATGTGAGCATCCACTATCTATGATCCAAGAATCATTAGTATTTATGTGAGATATAAGGGCTTTTTCTTCATACCTTTCTTCATCTGATCCGTCTTTGATGGCCACATAAACTACTTCCTCTGTATCAGTTTCATCTGATTTATCATCATTGGATTCCTCATTGGCTATTAAGTGTGACTTTCTATCTCTTCTTCTGAAGTCTTGGTGTCCTCTGTAATGATTATCTTTCTGTCTATCATCTCGGTAATCTCTCTTTTCAGTAGAATCTTTGTCAGGACAGTTAGAAGCCGTATGTCGTATCTTATCACAATTGAAACATTTCAAAGGTAGTTTTCCTTTATACTTACCTTTGCCTCTCGGTAACCTTCTGGCTAATAGTGCTTCAAACTCTTCTTGCTTTTTGATTTCCTCATATAGTTTGTGTACTTCCTCCATGTTCTTGCAAAATCTTTCACTTGCTCAACTCTGATCCCCTTTAGTGTACTTACTCATTCTATCATTGTAAACATCAGATTCACCAATATGAAAAGAACTAAATGCAGATTCAACTTTATTTACCGATGACCCACTGTTATCAAAGTTACTTAACTCAAATGCATGTAGCTTACCAATAGTAGCATCTAAAGAAACTGGCATATTAGGTACATACCTCAATTCATTGATTGCAGAGACTCAGATTGCATAGGCCGGTAGAAGGGTTCTTGACAACTTGTTATATCCTTTTCTTCAATAGTTCCACCTGCTCCTTTGATTTGATTGACAATCTCCTTTAGTCTCGTACTGTACTGGGTTATGTTCTCACCTTCATTCATCCTCATAGATTCAAGTTGTCCTCTTAGACTATCCACTTTTTCTCTTTGAACATGTTCATCTCCTCCATACACTGATATGAGCTTGTCCCACATTGCCTTTGCATCATTGTAGCCTTCTAGATCATTAAACTCCGAATCAGTCAATGCAAATGTTATTTCAATCATTTCTTGGATATGTTCTTGCTTTGCCTTTATCTCTTCCATTGTCAATGGATAGGTGCTCGGTGTGATGAAATCATTCTCCAGATAATATACAACATATTCTCCAACTCCTAGTAGGTGCAGCTTCATCCTTTTCAGCCATGTAGAGAAACTTGACTTGTTCAGCTTCGGTGCATCCCTCTTATACATCTTTGGATCTTTTCCTCAAGTACCTTTAAACTTTTCCTTCTGGAGTCCAAAGCTCTGATACCAATTGATAGTTCTGATACTTAAAGATAAGTACAGATGCCAAGCTAATAAGATGAGAGGGGGGGGGGGGAAGTGAATCATACAAACTTAATCTTCCATAAAAACATCAAATTCAACCTCGGTAACATATACTTCAGTAATATAACCAAATCTGCTAAACATGCAAACTCAAAAGCATATAAACATCATAACACTCATAACACCAGATTTAACATGGAAACCCAAATAGGGAAAAACCACTGTGGGATTTCGGACCCACTAAGAAATATACTCTTCTAGAGTATGCTCGATTAAAAGAAAATCCTATTAAAGATTTCAAACACATTGCTAGATGTGACCCGGTTAAGGGATTTCCCTCAGATCTGTTAGGATCTTCACCTTGTTAGAAGTGACCTTGTTAAAGGATTTCAAACACTCAATTAGAATGTCACCATGCTAGAGGGTTTTACAAATAAGACTGTTAAGTCCACTTGGTTAAGAGATTTTCTGTCACTTCACAAAATAACAGTAATAAAAATCTATCTGCAACTTCACATCTAAAATGCTAAAGCATATTCTTATTTTCTCAATACAATATAGACATAGAACTAATCTTGTCCATCTATTGGGCTCTATACTCTGTTATTCAAAACAGGTCTTCAAGCTTCTATGCTTGGTAATCACTATGTAGCATCCCTGTGCATACACTTGCCCGCATGCATTGTTTATGAACAGTTCCCTATTTATAAACAATTCACCAACCGCTTAATCTCCTTGATTACATTTCCCATGATCAATTATAGCCATCAGATCTTCAAACTTTGTCTAGGTTCAATGTATCCTTCGATCTGAAAACATTTTACCCTGCCTTGGAACTTGCATACATTTCTTGGAACTTGTGCTAGGGTATTGCGGTTCAATCTAAGCTGTAGATCTTCCTGTTGATTTTCCTTTGCCATAGATTCTTTAACAAACTTCATTCATGACATACCAATCATTTAATCATAGCCAGCTCATCAGCTTCCTTCATTAAATAATACATGTAATCATTTAATGTATTCTATTATTACTCGGTTGCAACTCGATAAATACTAAACTTCACTCGGTAGACATTCTGCCTTCATTAACCGATAGCGATAACCTTAGGGTTTACCGACTAGGATCCTTAGGGTTTACCAACTACGTTCTTTGCTCGATAACATAGTATAGTATTAACCTTTCAATCAATAACATATGCAGGATATCAAAACAATCTAATCATCATGATCTCATCATTGTCTAACTCGATAATAGTTGCCCATTGAATAACTTCTCCTCTTATCCATCATATTCTATTTGTGTCTTTTACCAACATCTTTATACTCATCAAATCATACTTCTCAAGATATGGCAACATCATACTAAATTAGAAAATCAATTTCTTGACATCAATGACAAAATAATAATATTAAGACAGTAAACATCCTTAATCAGTTTTATCCATAATCATCAACAACCTTCTCAATATCCTTATTGAAATGCCAACAATCTCCCCTTGTTTGTTATAATGCCAAATGCCAACAAAATGGGCCCAAAGGAAGTTGCTTGGTAAATATGTCAGCAATCTTCTCGTCAGTGGGAACATACTCTACCATGACCTCCTTGTCAACTACCTTCTCCCTCAAGAAGTGATACTTGATTGTAATGTGTTTTGTTCTTGAGTGCATTACTAGATTCTTAGAGATATTGATTGCACTTGATTTATCACACTGGATTGAAATGGGTTCCGGTATCTCCACCTGTATGTCTTTTAGTGTCTGCTTCATCCATAAAACCTGTGAACAATAAGTAGCAGCTATTATGTACTCTACCTTAGTAGTAGATAGTGACATTGAATATTGTTTCTTACTGTGCCATGATAATAACAGGTCTCCTAAGTAGAAAGAACCTCCACTTGTACTTTTTTGGTCATCAATACTTCCTGCCCAATATGCATCAGTATAAGCTTGCAAAGAGAAGTCTCCTTTCTTTGGGTACCATAGACCATAGCTGATAGTTCCTTGTAGATACCCGAAGATTCTTCTAACTACATTTAAGTGAGACTGTTTAAGAGCAGTTTGGAATCTTGCTACCATGCAAACAACTTGTACAATATCTAGTCTATATGTTGTTAAATACAACATACTACCGATCATAGACCTATATAGTGTTTGCTCAACTTTCATTGATTCATCTAGTTTTCTCAACTTACAACTGGTAACCATGGGAGTACTTACCGGTTTGCTGTCCTTCATTGGAAATTTCCTCAAAATATCTTTCACATACTTGGTTTGTGAGATGAAAATTCCTTTCTCCTTTTGTGAAGTCTGCAAATGAAGAAAATAGGACAACTCACCTAGCATGGACATCTCAAACTCTGTCTTCATCTGATTTGCAAATTCTTTGCACATGATGTCCTTGTCTCCACCAAAAATAATATCATCCACATATACAACAACTATAATCATGTGATCTCCATTTACCTTGACATAGAAGTTGTTGTCTGCATTCCCTTTCCAGAATCCTTGCTCCTTCAAGTCTTTGTCTAACTAGGAATACCATGCTCTAGGAGCTTGCTTCAAACCATATAGGGTTTTCTTCAGCCGATACAAAATTCTTATCTTCATGCAACAAGTACCCTTCCAGTTGTTCTATATACACCTCTTCTTCAAGATTGCCATTGAGAAATGAAGATTTCACATCCATCTGATATACTTTATATCCCTTGTAGGTTGAGAAAGCTAAAAACATTCTTATTGCCTCTAACCTAGCAATTGATGGAAAGGTTTATTCAAAATCAATACCTTCCACTTGAGCATACCCTTTGCAAAATTACCTTTCTTTATGTCGGACTATCTTACCTTCTTCATTCATCTTGTTCTGGTAGACTTATTTGGCACCTATGACATTCTTGTCTGCTGGTCTAGGAACAAGTTCCCAAGTCTGATTTTTCTCAATTTGTCTCAATTATTCATCCATGGCAACTACTCACTTTTCACTTTTGCTAGCATCATCAAAATTTGTGGGCTCTACTTCAATCATGAGACAAAAATTTACCTGCTCACCTTCCCGGGCTAATCTCCTTCTCATTTGTACACCTTCATTTATATCTCCTATGATCTGTTCTTCCGGATGATTCTTTTGCACATACCGATTGGGGACCTTGTTTAATGTATCTTCTACCTATCCATTGTCAGATTGTTCTCCATTTTCAACATCTGAATCATCAATGTAAGGTGTTGGTGTATATTTTCCTCTATGTGAGTCTTCATCTATTCTCACATTTATACTCTCAACCACCCTTCTCAATCTCTTGTTGTAGCATTTGTAGGCTTTACTGTTGGTTGAGTATCCAAAGAAGATTCCTTCATTACTTTAGGAATCAAAACTTCCTAATCCATCAACATCCCTCTTGATGAAGCACTTACTGCCAAACACTCTAAAGTGCTTGAGTGATGGTTTCCTTTCATTCCATAACTCATAAGGAGTCATTCTACTATTCACTCTTAGTTGTACCCGGTTTAAAGTATAGACAACAGTATGAATTGCTTCCTTCCAACAAATATCCGGTATGTTGGCCTCATTCAACATAGTCCTAGCCATCTCCTTCACTCTCCTATTTTTCCTCTCTACCACCCCATTTTGTTGAGGTGTCCTTGTAGCTGAATACTGTCTTCGAATTCTATGTTTCTCACAGTAGTCAACAAATTCATTGGAAGAAAATTCTCCACCCCGGTTTGATCTTAAGCATTTTAACCGGTGTCCACTTTCATTTTCCACCATCTTCCTGAAAATTTTTAATCTCTCAAATGCTTGTGACTTATCATGCAAGAAGGTTACCCAAGTCATTCTTGAGTAATCATCTATGAACAACATGAAATACCTTTCTCCAGCCAATGCTCTTGTCCTTGTTGGCCCACATATGTCTGTATGTATCAAATCCAAAGGTCTTGAAGTGTTATATTCTTTTGTTTTAAAGATGACCTTTGCTTGCTTACCTTTGACACATTCATCACAAAATGTGCTTGCCGGTTTTATGATCTGGGTTATGTTTCTCACATACCGGTTCTTGCTTATCTTAACTAGATTATCAAAATTCACATGGCCTAATCTCCTGTGCCACAACTATATTTCATCAACATATACCATCATGCATTGAGACTCATAGAATTCCTTTAAATTGTAGACATTACCCTCTGTTCTCTTTCATTATGCTACCACCTGATCGGTACTTTGATTTCTTATCTAGCAATTGATAGAGTCAAATGAGAACTTGTAACCTTTGTCACACATCTGACTTACACTCAACAAGTTATGCTTCAAACCTTCCACATAGTACACATCATGAGCCTTGATCTTTCCATCAATATTCAGTGTACCCCGACCTTGGATCTTGATGGAGGAGTTATCACCAAACTGGACTGAACCACAATTCCAATCATCAAGCTTGATTAACTATTTCTTATCTCCGGTCATGTGATTTGAGAAACCATTATCAACTACCCATAAATTTCTCCTTTTAGCATGTAGAGAAGTCTGCACAATTAGGCTGGACTCTGTCTTGTTTTTCTCCTTCTCTACCCAAACCGGTTTCTCTTCTTTCTTTTCCTCTTCTGTCACTTTGTGTTTCGACTTTGTTTCCAACTTCTCATCCAATACAATTCTCTTTTTCTTGTCAGTTCTTAGCTGACAATACCTTGCTATGTGACCAAAATTCTAACACTTATAGCATTTCACATCAGTACTATAAGATGTACTCAATGCTTTCTTGTAGGACATTTGCATATTTCTCCTACATTCATAACTCTTGTGACCAAACTCATTGCAGTTATAGCATGTGACATTTTTAATTTGTAATACAACAAATGAGTTTCTACTCTCAAAACTAGGGTTGACATTCAATTTTGTGTAGTCTTCCATTCTATGAGGGAACTTATTACACCCTTGACGATAACCATGAAAATTTGGAACATACTGGTTAGGTTGTCTTGAACCTAAAAATGACTGCCTCACTGGGGTTCTTTCTTTCATGTTGATAACCCTTGTGAATCCTTCATGATCAATACTTGAATTTCTCCTTGGATCTGCACGTCGGTGCATTGAGTATGGTCTTCGGTTCATTGATTGAGCATATCGGTTTGTGTGGTAGTTTCTAGTAGCATATGTATATGTCTTCTTGTTGGTATCCTTGCTTACTGTAAATGTCTTCTTCTCTTCACCTTCATTTGAAGAAGTGAATTGTATCTCCTTATCGGATGTATCTTTTCTTCTTGAACTCTGACCTTCTTGAAATCCTAGGCCACCAGTATCTTTAGATTGCTTCTATTTTCTTAGCATCTTGTCCAGGGCTTCAGTGCTACCTTCATATTTGCTTCTCACTTTTATTTCTTCCTAACTTTTCTCTAAGTCCTTCTGAAGTTTCACTATTTATGCTTCCAGATTCTAATGTTCCTTTTCCTTTTCACTTAGACCAATACTGGTGACTTCACACATCCTCTTGGCCTCTTCCAACTAGAGTTTTAGATCTGCAATAGTTTTCTTGGACTCTTCAAGAGACTGCTCCAACAACTCTTACTCTTCAGCTGCAACCCTTTTTACCTTCTTTAGATCTCTTCTTGTTTTCTTTAGCTCATCTAAGACACTAATGAGTTTTGCTTCAATGTCTACTTCTCCTTCTTTCTCTTCCTCTTCTTCTTCTTTAGGTACCGGTACCTCTTGAGCCATAAAAAGATTTTTCTTCCTATCCTTACTATATGATCTGCTACCACTTGATTGATCATCTTCATTCTTATCACCATAAGGACATTTAGTAGCAAAGTGTCCAATCTTTCCATAGTTGAAACACTTCAAAGGCAACTTACCTTTATATTTTCCTAAACATGTCTTGAGTCTTCTGACAAAGTTTGCCATGATGTCATCAGAGTCTTCACCAGTTGCATCATGAGCATATTCTTCTTTTCCTTTTCTTGAGGTCTTGAATGCATCTTCTTTCTTCACATCATCAGTACCGACAGTCCTCATGTCATAAGCAGTCAGGGAGCCATACAACTCATCCATTGTAAAGGCCTTCAAATCTTTTGCTTCTTCTATTGCTGAAACCTTTGTATCATACTTAGATGTAAGAGATCTAAGTACTTTCTTCACTACCACCTCATCTTTTATTTCTTCTCCAAGCCTTGTAATGGTGTTTGTTGTTTCATCAACCCTTTGGAGATAGTCAACAATCTTCTCTTCATCCCTCATCTTCAAGACTTCAAGCTGTGCTCTCAATGTCTGCAACTTGGATTCCTTGACCTTAGCATCGCCTTCAAATATCTTTTACAACTTGTCCCAAGTTTTCTTGGCAGAAGAGAAGTACATGACTTTAACAAACTCATTATCAAACAACCCACAAAGAATGGCATTCTTAGCTTTAGCATTGTTCTCATATTCCCTCTTAGCATTTGGATCAGTAGGAGGATTATTGGGGACTATATACCCATTCACAACTGACATCCATACATCACAACCTAGAGAGGACATATAGGTTTCCATTCTTCTACTCCAAAAGGAATAGTTGATACCATCAAACATAGGAGCTTTTGAGGAGGCGGATTCATTTCTTTCCATTGTGAACACTTGACAAGATCTACCCAAGCTAGAGAATGCTTTTGACAAAACAGGGTAACTTGTCTCTGATACCAATTGTTGGACATAATGGATCACTGAGAGGGGGTGAATCAATGATTTAAACTCTTTTCTTTCAACAAGGAGATACCAGTGACTTATAGAACAAACTAAGTGCTAACCGGTAACTTAAACAATGCAAGCAGAGTGTGTAAAAGGACTTACTAAAACATTAACATATCACATGCACAAGAATACATCACACAACACCAGATATATACGAGGAAAACCCAAAGTGGGAAAAACCTCGATGAGAATAGCTATTGGAGATCTTTTGCTCCAATCCAGCCTCACAATGAATCTTTGATTACAATCTTTAGGGCACCAACCCAAGGAGCACCAACCCCTGCACAATTTATAGACTACAACCTAAAGGAGCTACAACCCCTTCACTAAGCTACAACTTATTGAAAACAATATGAATCTCAGATATACAAATGAAATCACTATTGCAAATGAAGTTTTGCAACCTTACAATATTCTCCTCTATCGGTTTCTCCCTTATTGGTCTGTATTCTCTCCACCCACTCTGCAACTTGAATTTGCTGATAAATTTTCTAAATCCCCTCTCACAATGTTTTTTCACCTTCAACTCACACTTGACCACTCTTAGTCAGGCACAAGCTCTGCCGGTTTGTCACCTTTGTGATCAATGCACACTCTACCGATTGTTCCCTACACCAGTTTATACTATTTCTCCTTATCAGTCAGATCTTCACTCATAAACACTTGAAGTGTTTATCTCTTTAGCTTTCAGAGAACAAATTTACACTTGTCTTCACTTTGCAGCAACAACAACAATAGTCTTAAGTCATCATATATAAAGTCGAGCATTCCCGCCAAGAAATAATTCAAACTCGGAGCGGTTAGGGTTTCCTTTACCCGACATAATCTGCATGAGATCCGATCTATTTTCTATTGGATTGATCACCTGTACTCCAGGAATGCATCTGTACATGTTTTCCATTATCCAATGCATACTTACTAAAGATAGCAATCTTGTCCATGATTTTCTACCTTGAAATCTATCGACTCATAAAAATGCTCAGCTATTTCCTTTTTGAGGTCTTCTTGCAATCTGATTTTCTTTGCTTTGATCCAGGTGCCAATTGTTTCCTGATCTTCCTCTATCATACTTTATTCCTTGAGCCGCATCAGTTAGTTACAATCTCACGATTTTTGGCTATTTCATTAATGTCGATTAGCTGTTTGAACAACCATGTCGATGGAGGCTTCACCGACCTTTGCATGTTTTCAACCTCAGCTCCACATGGCATCACAATGGTCATAAACTTATCTCATCGGCACACAGTTAGTTTACACTTGAACATTCAGCAAACACATACCGGTACAAGCCTTTACCGATGAGACCTTCTTCTCCTTCTAACTGGTAATTTACACTACACCAGTGGCACATCTTCACCTCCGGTGGTTTGTGATTACTATAACATTTTGCCTCTTCATCATACACAGGCAATCAAACTCCAAACCAGTATAAGCTCTACTAGTTATCACTCAACATTCTCACACACACATGCATCTCACCTCATATCGGTGAAGTCATTGATAGTCTCAACAACTACTTGTCTTTCACCATACCTATACATTCTTCTTTATATCGGATGACATACCTCTACCGGTAGCCTACGTGCAACAATACTAGTTGACATCAATGACAAATCAATGCAAACATTAAGTTTGTACAAATGCTAGAATCTATTTGGTGGATGGAAGGAACTTGCTAGATGGATTGAGACATGAGAATGTGTGTTTTACCTTAATTCCTAAGAAGACTGAGAAATCAGAACAGGAAGGAGAACAACCAGAAGAGATGAAATATTTGCTAACAGAATATGAAGACATCATTTTAGATAATGTACTTAATGGATTGCCACCTGCGAGAAGTATTAGTCATTGCATGGACTTGGTTCCTAGAGCTAGTTTGCCTAAAAAAGTTGCACACCGGTTGAAATTGGTAGAGAATGAAGAATTGAATAGACAAGTGCAGGAGCTATTGAAGAAAGGTTTGATCAGGGAAAGTATGAGCCCTTGTGCAGTACCAACACTATTAGCACCTAAGAAGAATGGAGAGTGGAGAATGTGTACTGATTCCAGAGCAATAAACAAGACAACAGTGAAATACTCGTTTCCTTTGCCTAAGATGGATGACATAATGAGCTATTTGAGTGGAGAAAAATACTTTACAAAGATAGATTTGAAGAGTGGATATCATCATATCAAGATCAGAGATGGAGATGAGTGGAAGAGAACATTTAAGACAAATGAAGGACTGTATGAATGGTTGGTGATGTCTTTTGGGTTAACTAATACACTGAGTACTTTCATGAGGCTGATGAATGAGGTGTTGACAAAATTCTTGGGTAAGTTTGTTATTGTGTATTTGGATGAGATTTTGATTTTCAGTAAGACAAATGAGGAGCATTTGTTGTAGTTGAGACAAGTTTTGTAGAGGTTGAGAGAAGAGAAGTTGTTGATAAATATTAAGAAGTGTACTTTCATGAAGGATGAGTTAGTCTATTTGGGATTTGTGATATCTGGGGATGGTTTAAAGATGAACCGTGAGAAAGTGAAAGCAATTGTTGAGTGACCTACATTGGAAAACATTGGTGAGGTAAGATCATTTCATGGATTGGCTAATTTTTACCGAAAGTTTATCAAAAATTTCAGTTAAGTTTGTAACCCTATGACTGAGACCATGAGAGGAGATCAGAAGGAATTCAAGTGGATCACCAGAGAAAACAAAAGTTTTGAACTGTTGAAGTAGAAAGTAATTAAGCAGCTTGTGTTAGCTTTACCAGATTTCAATAAAGTATTTCAAGTGGATTGTGATGCAAGTGGAACAACAATAGGAATAGTCTTGAGTTAGGAAGGGAGAGAAATAGCTTATTTCAATGAGAAATTGAATGATGCCTGGAGGAGATATTCAGTGTATGATCAGGAGTTTTATGCCATAGTTCAAGCCTTGAAGAAGTGGAGACATTACTTGTTGCCTAAGGATTTTGTGTTGTATACAGATCATCAATCTTTGTAGTATTTGAAAAGTCAGAGTAAGTTGAATTAGAGACATATTAGATGGGTATAATTCTTGCAGAGTTACACCTTTGTGTTGAAGCATAGAAGTAGAAAGTCTAAAAATGTTTCTGATGCATTGAGTAGGAGAAGGAATTTGCTGACAGAGATGAGAGTGATAGTATTAGGATTTGAAGACCTTGTATGATGATGACCCAGATTTTGTAGAACCTTGGAAAGCGTGTAGAGAACCAGTTATGGTAGATAGATGCAAGTGGTTGGATTACTTCATTCAGGATGGGATGTTTTTCAAAGGAGTTCAGTTGTACATACCTAAGAGTTCTATGAGGGAGAATCTGATAAAAGAGAAACATAGTGGAGGGTTAGTTGGACATTTTGGTATTGACAAAACAATAGCATTGTTGAGTGAGCAGTACTTTTAGCCCCAAATTCATAAGGATGCTAAGAGATATGTGCAAAATTGTAGAGTTTGTCAAGTTGCAAAGGGTAGTAGTCAAAATATGGGATTGTATAAACCTTTGACAGTACTGGTAAGACCTTGGGAGGATATAATCATGGATTTTATACTTGGATTGCCTAAAACATAGAGTGGGAATGATCCTATATTTGTGGTAGTGGATAGATTTTCGAAGATGGCTCATTTCATACCTTGTAAGAAGACATCAGATGCAATGCATGTAGTAGACCTATTTTTCAAGGAAGTGGTGAGATTGCATGGATTACCTAAGAGCATAGTTTCAAATAGAGACACTAAGTTTGTTGGCTATTTTTGGAGAACACTTTGGAAGAAGATGAAGAGAGATTTGAAGTTCAGTTCTACTTTTCATCCACAGACTGATGGACAAACATAAGTAGTTAACTGAAGCTTGGTAAATTTGTTAAGATGTTTAGTGGGAGATAAAACTGGAAGTTGGGACTTGATCCTTGCAAAAGAAGAGTTTGCCTACAACAATTCAATAAATAGGAGTACCAAAAGAACACATTTTGAGATTTTTACCATAGTGCATCCTAGAGGTATATCAAAATTGAGAGACATTAGCAGTGAAGACAGGAGAAGTTCAGAAGCAGAAGACTTTGTAGATCACATGGCAGCCTTGCATATTCAAGTTAAGCAATATTTGGAAGACATGAACAACAAGTATAAGGAGAAGGCAGATGAGAAGAGGAGACATAAGGAATTTGAAGTTGGCGATGAAGTGATGGTATATGTAAGAAAAGAGAGATTCCCGGTTGGAACTTATAACAAGTTCCAGATGAGAAGTCTAGACTGTGTAGGATTTTGAGGAAGTTTAATTTTGGAAATGCATATGAAGTGGAGTTACCCGATAGTTTGAGTATTTCACCTGTGTTTAACATTGCAGATCTTCATGAGTATTATGAACCAGAATTCAGTGAGGACAATATTGCAGACTTGGAGAAATAGTTGCCCTAGAAGGAACCAGATTAGATTGAAGAGATTTTGGATAGTAGGATTGGGCATAGTACCCAGAGAAGTCAATATAAGGAGTATCTTGTGAAGTGGAAGGACAGACCAGTAGAAGATTCATCTTGGATTTCTTAGGAAGAGGTAGATTGCCTTGGTTTTCCTTTGACCCCAACAAAGTGAGAGGCTCACTTTTTCAATAACCTCGGATGTTTGATGCAGGAACATCCCTGATTCATAGCAATCTTGCATCAGCCAAAAACATTTTCTTTCTATTTTGTTTTCTATTTGCAGTTTTGCCTTTTTTTTTCATGTGTCCCAATTTTGGCTCACTGGATCCCGTGGAGTTGAATTCTACTTGAAGACTTGATCATCTTTCTTATTTTCAGACCACATCACATTTGGATAATTTTCTGACAAGATATCGCTATCAGTTTCCTTGATAGTTTCCTTTTACCAATTGACAGTTCTTGTTACCAGTTGCTTGGACCTATTTTGGTGATCTACCAGAACCCCTTCCGAAGCTTGTAGAGACTTGGGAATTGATTTCAATGTTCCTTGGCATGTGGTCGACCTTTTCCTTCGATCTACACTTCATCCTTTAGATTTTCCAGAGGAATCTCTTGGTGGAGGCTGACCTTGTGAATTTTACATGTTAGCTCTTGTTCTTTGGGTTTTGATCCCTTTTGGGCCAACTGGATCCTTTGGATCATATATATAATTGTAATTGCACGTTAGAATGTAATATATCAAAGAATCAAGTAGCGAGACTATGCATAGAAGATAGATCTTAAGATTCAAGGTCTCGATTGTGACCTATTCTGTATGTTCTATCAAGCCTATGAGCCGATTATGCTATAACCTGGTTGTTATTGATTGGTTGTAATCAATTTTCATGGAATAAAACAATCTGTTCTTCATTGCCTCCATCATATCTTTGTGTTTTCGTTGTGCTACTCTTGCTGATCGGTCCAGATTGATCTCTTTGAGGTCCCTCCTCACCGGTGACTGCATCATTGTCATATGAAATTTATTGGAAGTAATAAATAGAAAAGATGAGAGTTCTTAAAAAATAGTATAATATGTAAGCCAGCTAATATTATTAAGTTGTCTGAAATCATAATAATATGTATGCCTGATAATATTATAAATTTGTATGAAATTAGTATAGTATGTATGCCTAATAATATTATTTACAGTGAGTATATAGTCACTGTAACTAATATTATCACTCATACATAAACTTGAAATAAAAATATTAACAAACTGTAACTAATTTCCCAAAGTTTTTAGGGCAATGTAATTGGCAGTAATTCGTGTCAAGTGAGACCATAACGTGTACGTGGGAAGGCAATAACAATGTACCCATAAAATGAAATGATAAATAATGAAGCAAATAAACTGGAGTCAAGTTCACACTATAATATAGGGTCATTATTGTTAGCAACAATTAAGAGGGAAGACTGAGAGAGGGGGGGAGGGGGGGGGGGGGGTGAATTAGTCTTCACCGGATCTACGAATTAAACTTCCAAAACATAAACTGATAAACCACAACAATAACATATAAGCAAATTAACAACACAACACACACAACACCAAGATTTTGATGTGGAAAACCCAGTTAAGGGAAAACCCATGGTGGGAACCTACCCACAATAACATGATACTCTGCAGTAGTATGTGAAAATATTACAATGGGGAATGCACATGCATTCAGGCACACTGCCTAGAGCTCACTACTCAAAATATATATGCCCGAAAGGCTACAACCCTCAAGGAAGTCTCATAACTTATAATATGATTAGGACTACAATCTAGAAGGAATGAACTACAATAATAACATCTACAAATGCCTGATGACAATTCCGATTAAGCACAATTATCTACCTTGCAACACCAAACTCATCACATAACTTCATTGAATGATATATCCTTATTCGCACATTTACCTCTCTCTGATAATGTAGACACAATACCAACACCAAAATTACATAAGTATATCACCTATATATACAAACCATCAACCTTGATAATAAGGTCAACTAAACCCTCAACCCTCAACTCATAATTACAAAAAATACATTACACGATACAAAGATCGACCACCAGACCAATATTATGATTTACATTACATAGCATGAACCTATTTCAAATTCCCAAATAATTACATCCACCAAAAATCCTGCCAAGATCAACTACAATATATTACACCACTAGAAATACTGTATAACACATAAATTATCACCGGTTCAAAGAAATCACCAAAAAATCGCTCAACAATCAATGTAGATTGCTAAAAAAATAAGAAATGATTAGGAAACACCATCAAGAACATTAGAATCATCTGGAACAGTTGTACCAACATCACTTTTCAAATCTTCATCGGTCAACATTTCAAAGCTCAAGAACACAACCAATCAACAATTGCCACGAAGAAATATAACTTGTGGAGCACCAAATCACGAACCATCTAAAATGAAGATACACAAGATCATCCGAAACAATAATCCAGAATCTCAGCACAAGATCTTATCACACCAGAATATACCAGAGGGAATACCGATAGAAACTGGTAAACAAAGAACTGCAAACCACATCAGAAAATCTTCCCAAAGTCACAGGAATATGTTGACATTAGTGAAAACAACATATCCTAGCAGTAGCAATGAACAACCAAATCCAACACTCTTCCCCTTCGGCATTGTTGGAAACATATGAATGTGAAAAATAGTCAATGCAAAGAAAGAAGATATCACCAGCAAACTCCCCCTAAGATCAAGGTAGATAAAGCAATTTTTCACATGATCTCTCTCCCCCTTTGACAACAATGCCAAAGATCACATAAAACAAAAAATCAAACTCTCTCCCCCTAAAACACAGAAACATGAATCTCTCTCCAAAACACAGACTACTCCACCAAAGGAGCAACACCAACACATCAATCCGGATAAAAGAATAAGGATTTGAATTCCACTGGATCAATGCAACTTAATGCATCTAGTTCTTATCTAGAGGGGTGGAGACCCCCAACTTGTCTCTTAGATAGACAAATGTATATGTAGGCAAAGGCTTAGTAAAAATATCAGCAATTTGTTCCTTTGTAGATACATATTCCCGCTTCACCTTTTGTTCACCAACTTGCTCTCTCAAGTAATTGTATTTAATTGAGACATGCTTAGTCTTTGAATGTTGCACCAAATTCTTGGACATGTTTATAACACTAGAATTATCGTAGTATATAACAGTAGCCTTATCATAAATAAATCTTATATCTTTCAACATTTGCTTCATCCATACTTTTGGAGTGCAATTACTATTAGCAACAATGTACTTATCTTCAACAGTAGATAAAGATACTGAATCTTGTTTCTTGTTGGCCCATGAAACCAACTTCTTACCTAAAAAGAATGCTCCACTGATAGTACTCTTTTGGTCATCAACAACACTTGCCCAATCTCATCACTGTAAGCACATAACATGAAATCATCATTCTTTGGATATCATAAACCATAATCTTCAGTTCCATTAAGATATTTGAATATTCTTTTAACATCAGTAACATGACTCTCTTTCAGATCAACTTGATATCTAGTTGCCATACACACAACATGCATAATGTATGGCCTAGTCTGAGTAAGATATAGTAGTCCACCAACCATAGATCTGTACAAACTCTGATTAGCTTTAGGAGATTCATCATTTTTAGACAATTTAAAACCAGTCACCATAGGAGTTCCAACTGGTTTGGAATCATAGATAATACAAACTTCTTCAAAAATTCCTTCACATACTTAGTTTGAGATATAAAAAATTCTTTTCTTGTCTGTGCAATCTGCAAACCTAATAAAAATTTCATCTCACCAATCACAGACATCTCAAATTATTTTTGCATATCATTGACAAATTTCATGCTCATATCATCATCATCACCAAAAATAATGTCATCAACAAAGACTTCAACAATCAAAATGTCATCATTTTTAATCTTAAAGTATAGATTACCATCAATAGCACCTTTGACAAATCCCAATTTTAGCAAGTATTTATCTAATCTAGCATACCAGGCTCTAGGGGCTTGTTTCAAACCATAAAATTTCTTTCTTCAACTTATATACCATGTCTCCATCATCTGATAGTGAAAAATCCATCAGGTTGTTCAATGTAGACTTCTTCTTCTAGATCACCATTCAAAAATGCAGATTTGACATCCATTTGATATACTTTGAAATCTTTATAAGTAGCATAAGCAAGCAACAATCTAACAACTTCAATTCTGGAAACTGGAGCAAAAGTTTCTTCATAATCAATCCCTTCTTGTTGTGAATATCCTTTGCAGACCGGTCTGACTTTATTTCTAACTACTTCACCTGGTTCATTCAATTTGTTCCTAAAAAATCATTTACCAATAACATTTTTATCCTTAGGTCTAGGCACAAGTTCCCAAGTATTGTTCTTTTCAATCCGATCTAACTCTTCTTCCATTGCTCTAATCCAGTTATTATCTTTACAAGCTTCAACAACATCTTTAGGTTCAACTTTAGAAATAAAAAATAGCTCTTCTATAGCTAACCTTCTTCTAGTCATCACACCTTTATTCTTATCACCAATAATCTGATTCTCAAAATGATTCAATCTTACATACCTAAGAGTCTTCTGATTGTTCTGATTTTCAGACTCAGGCTCATGAAAATCCTCATCGGTAGAAGCAACAGTCTCTATCTCTACCAAATCATTCTTCTTAGGTTCTTCAGGCTGAATAGGAGCTAAAACAACATGTTGACCTTCATCATAAGCTCTGATCTCCTTCCCAAGGTTTTCATCCACCTTCACACTTGCACTCTCAATTATCTTTCTCAGTCTCTTAAAATAACACCGGTAGGCTTTTCTATTTGTAGAGTATCCCAAGAAGATACCTTCGTCACTTCTAGCATCAAACTTCCCAATATCCTCATCTCTCTTGATATAACATTTGCTACCAAAGAATTTGAAATATTTCACAGTAGGAACACGACCAAACCAAAGCTCATAAGGAGTCTTACTGGTATCACCTTTGATATGAACTCTATTGAATGTATAGACTGCAATGTTAATAGATTCTCTCCAATAAACCTTCAGAACATTTCTTTCAATCAACATGGTTCTTGCAGCATCTAAAACAGTACGGTTCTTCCTTTCAACAATCCCATTCTACTGTGGTGTCCTTGGAGCAGATAACTGTCTTCTGATTCCATGCATCTCACATAAGGAATTGAACTCACCAGAGCATAATTCTCCACCTCTGTAAGATCTTAGACACTTCAACTTCAATCTGGACTCAGTTTCAACTTTAGCTTTGAATATCTTGAATTTCTCAAATGCTCCCAATTTTTCCTTCAAAAAGACAACCCACATCATTCTGAAATAGTCATCAATTAGTAACATAAAGTATCTACCACCTTCCACACTTCTAACATTTGTAGGTCCACATAGGTTAGTATACACAAGATCTAATAATCCATCTGATGTGTATCGTTTACTCAAATCCTTATTTTCTTACCCAACTGACATTCCTTACATAGCGGATTAACATGTTTAACAATCTTAGGAAAATCCCTAACTTGTGTAGAACTGATCTTGATTAATGAATCAAAGTTTACATGACACATCCTTCTATTCCATAACCAACTCTCATATATCTTAGCAAGCAAACAAGTTTTCTCACTAGAATTCAAATGAAAAATGTTACCTTCAGTCTTAGTTCCAGATACAATTTCTATACCGAATGCATTCAAGATCTTGCATTTTCCATATTTGAATTGTAGATCATAACCCTTATCAACCATTTGTCCAACACTCAAAAGATTATGGTTCAAACCTTGAATATACAAGACATCATTAGTGTTATGCTTACCATCAAAATAAATAGAGCCTCTCCCATAGATTACACAGGCTTTGTCATCTCCAAATCTAATTATTCCATCATCATACCTTTCCATGCTTACAAATTTGCTTTTGTCACTGGTCATGTAATGTGAACAACCGTTGTCAATCAAACATTCACTTTTTTCTTCTACCTTAGCAGCCAAAGCTTTCTCCTCAACATAACAACTAGTGGAATCAATAGGCACATGACTATCTTCTTTAATGGCAATGAACACAACTTCATCTCCTTCTGATTCTTCATCTGTAACACCTTCATCAACAACATAATAACAGTTCTTTTGGATCCTAATCTTCCGGCTAGACTTATAAGGCTTATCATACTTCTCATGCTTCTTATATCCATCATTTCTATCAAACTTATCATGTCTGTCATACTTAGCCATTCTCTGTGGACATCTAGAAGCAAAATGTCCTATCTTATTACAAGAAAAATATTTCAAGGGCAACTTTCCATAATACTTACCGACACCTTTAGGAAATCTCCAAGCAATCAATGCTTCAAGCTCATCAATCTCTCTTTCTTGCTAAACTATCTCTCTCCTTTCTCTTTCATATCTGGATATCCTACACTCATCAGGATCATATTTCTGATTACCAAACACAGATGTTGATGCTTTGAATGTTGTCTCAGAATTTCCATGTGATACACCAAATTCACTTAACTCAAATGCAACAAGCTTTCCAACCAATACATCCCTTGTCACTGTAGTTACACTCTGGATCTCATTAATAGCGACAACCTTATGTTTATAAGGAGGCAAAGATCTTAGTACCTTACCAACAATCTCATCTTCTTTAATCTTTCCATTGACAGATCTGATACCAAGGACAAGCTCATTCACCTTAGCCATATATGAATGTATGTTTTCATCATCTCCCATCTTCAATGTCTCACACTTCCCTTTCAAACTCTGTAACTTGGTAACTTTCACTTGACTATCACCTTCATACATGATCTCAAGCTTCACCCAGATCTCATGTGCAGTCTGAAGTTCCATAACATTTATCATTTTAGAATCAGTTAGGGCACTAAGTAATGCTTCCTTTGTTTTGATGTTATATTCAGCTTCTTTAATCTCATCAGGAGTGGATGGTCCATTCTGAGGAACAACATAGTCATTCTTAGTAATTTTCCAATAATCATCTCTGAGACATTTCAAATGCACCTCCTTCTGTTTCTTTCATATAGTGTAGTTACTTCCATCAAACATCAGACTGTCCTTCTTGAAAAGAATACCTTGAGTTGCCATCCTAGATCTCCTCAAACGATTAATCTTCTACCAGAGGATTTAGCTCTGATACCAATTGTTAGCAGCAATCAAGAGGGAAGACAGAGGTGGGGGGGAGGGGGGGGGGTGAATCAGTCTTCACTAGATCTACAAATTAAACTTCTAAACCATAAACTGATAAAACATAGCAATAACAAATAATCAAATTAAAACACAACACAAACAACACCAAGATTTTGATGTGGAAAACCCGGTTAAGAGAAAAACCACAGTGGGAACCTATCCACAATAAGATGATACTCTGCAGTAGTATGTGAAAATATTAAAATGCGGAATGCACATGCATCCAGGCACACTGCGTAGAGCTCACTACTCAAAAGATATATGCCCGAAAGTCTCATTGACTTACAATATGATTTGGACTACAATCCGGAAGAAATGAATTGCAATAATAGCATCTGCAAATGCCTGATGACAGTTCCAGTTAAGCACAGTTGTCTGCCTTGCAACACCAAACTCATCACAATACTTTGTTGAATGATATATCCTTGTTCACACATTTACCTCTCTCTGATAATGCAGATACAATACCAACACCAAAATCATATAAGTATATCACCTATATATACAAATCATCAACCTTGATAACAAGGTTGGCTAAACCCTTAACCATCAACTCATAATTACAAAATTACATTACATGATACAAATATCGACCACCGGATCAATATCATGATTTACATTACATAGCATGGACCTAATTCAAATTATCAAATAATTACATCCACTGGAAATCCTGCCAAGATCAACCGCAATACATTACACTAGACTAGAAATACTGCATAACACACAAATTATCATCAGTTCAAATAAATCACCAAAAAATCGCTCAACAATCAATGCAGATCACCAAAACAAATAGGACACGATTAGGAAACACCATCAAGCACATTAGAATCATCTGGAATAGTTGCACCAACATCTCTTTTCAAATGTTCATTTGTCAACGTCTCAAAGCTCAAGAACACAACTAATCAACAACCATCACGAAGAAATATAACTTGTAGAGAACCAAATCACGAACCATCTGAAATGAAGATACACAAGATAATCCCAAACAATAATCCAAAATATCAGCACAAGGTCTGATTACACTGGAATATACCGGAGGGAATACCGACAGAAATCGATAAACAAATAACTGCAAACCAGATCATAAAATCTTCCCAAATTCACCAGAATAACTCACAGGAATATGTTGACATGAATAACAACAACATATCCTAGCAGAAACAATGAACAAACAAATCCAACAATCTCCTTAAATAATCGCAACAATTATAAACATAAAAAAATCATTGAAATGAAACCCTCAATGCCATTGAGAGAATTGATGAAAAAACAAATAAATTTCTGCAGGTACCAATGAGTACAAATCCATCATTGAAAACCTTTGAACAAAATAAAATGCTATCGTGTGTGTGTGGACAATAACCATATAGCCACATTAAACTGTAAGAGAACATTTATTTCTCATATGATTAACTACTAAATGATGTTGTTGTATTTGTCATATTAAATTTATTGGAAGTAATAAATAGAAAAGATTAAAGTTCTAATATGTAAGCTTGATAATATTATTAAGTTGTTTGAAATCAGTATAATATGTATGCATGATAATATTATAAAGTTGTATGAAATTAGTATAATATGTATGCCTGATAATATTATTTACAGTGAGTTAACTAATATTATCAATCATACATAAAATTGAAATAAAAATATTATTAAACTGTAACTAATTTTCCAAAGTTTTTAGGGCAATGTAGTTGGTAGTAATTCATGCCAAGTGAGCCCATAACGTGTATGTGGGAAGGTAGTAATAACGTACCGTACCAATGAGTACAAATCCATCATTGAAAACCTTTGAACAAAATAAAATGCTATCGTGTGTGTTTATATATATATATATATATATATATATATATATATATATATATATATATATATATATATATATATATATATGGACAATAACCATTTAGCCACATTAAACTGATTGTAAGAGAGCATTGAAATGAACCGTAAACCACATACAAAGAAATCATCAATATACAAAGCATAATGCAGCTACGAAGGAGCATAAACCATCATATGACATCCAATATGCCTATTAATATTATTTATAGTGACTATATTGAATGGAAAATTTGCAATGAAATACAATTTTCAGGTATTGAAAGAAATATATGAAAGAAATGTTGGTTTACTGAAAATAGTATAATTTAAATTGAAATATTTATAACATCAAACATTGAGTGCAGAGGGAATTTAGTTATTCTACGCGTACCAACCTGAATGAGCGTCCTTCAATAAAGAATTTAGTATTTATGTTGTTGATTACAACAAATATATACTCACAATAAATAATATTATCAGACATACATTATATAGAAATAAAAAATATTAACAATTTGTAACTGTGATGTGATTAAAAACTGGATATTGATATTCTATTAGATGCAGATTCATTTTTCATATGATTAACTATTGAATGATGCTGTATTTGTCATATAAATTTATTGGAAGTAATAAATAGAAAAGATTAAAGTTCTCCAAAAACAATATAATATGTATGTCTGATAATATTAATAATTTGGAACTATAGTTTGTACGTGGGCATTATAAACAGAGAGATACCATTTAACAACGCACCCATTATAAACTTTATAACATGAAATATGTATTTAATAATATATTTGTAATATAAAATATTTAGGTTAACTTTAATTTATAAAAAGGTGGAAAACATATTAGTTAATCAATAGGTTTAAGCAGTTAAGTCGCATACAAAGACAACAAAAAAAATAAAATTCAACGTGGGTGCACAAAGTTAGCTATGACCACTATGATGCTCTTCCCCTACAATATTACAAATATACAATTTTCAACAATCCTGATTAGGAGAGTGAGAATTGAACTGTCCCAAGCTGAACCCTCCCGGGCAAGCTAGGTTCTTTAATTTGGTGCTGTGAAATTTTTTTTGAAGCTTAATCCAAGACTGTCTATACTTTATTTTGGCTACTTATTTAAGTTTAAAATCTCAGTTATCTAGGAGTTGAGAATCTGCCATCTAAACTCTTTTTAGCTTTATTATTTTAAGACTGCATAACTTTGTTAGGTTTTATAAGGATAAATCATAATGCTTATGGTTTTCTCCTGTTTGGAAACCATTTTTCGTTGGAAATGCTGAGAATGGTTTTTTATGCTATGCCACTCAGCTATGACAATATTGTAATTAATTCAAAAATAATATGAATCTCGACTCTGCTTTACAGATAAAAAAAACAATCCCGATTAATTATAACTCACTTGAATTCTATCAAATCATCTCAAAGTTAAAATTTACTACCTACCTGCATCTAAGTTTTAAGAATTTTGCTAAGACATGGAGTACATTTTGCTTTCATTCCACGTGAATTCATGGTTACCGTATAGCTATTCTTTAACTACTACACTTAAAAATATCAACTTTCTGCAAGATTAAAAGCAACCGTGTACTCTCAGAGAAGGAGATTTATGATAAATTCACGAGAAGTCTAGTTTAACTAAAATTTTATTTTGCCTTCAATTCCCGTGAGGACAAATTAATTAAATCTGTCCCACATACAGAAAAATTAATGGCCAACATAGAAAAAACCAATACAGAGGTTTAAAAATTGACCCCAACAACTAACATGGAGCAGACACTTCATCCCGCCTGTCTATTTGTAATCAAATTAGCTGACAAGCCCTTTTTCTCTGACTTCTTCATCTGTAATTTTAATTACACAGCATTAACTGCTTTTTATGTTTGAGCATATATAAAAAGGCTGTTTGCTATTTGCTGTTTGCTGCATTATTCTGTTCCTTTTGTTTTGCTGCAGTCTATTAATAAGTGATGAAGAGAATGGGGGTTGGCAATGGTGTATTTATAGTATTAATGTTTGTTGTAATGGCACAAGGGGAAAATGTATGGGCATTGGAGTATAATGTTGGTGACAGCACTGGTTGGATTGTTGGGCCTGTCAACTACACCATTTGGGCAGCCTCCAACCAGTTTCATGTGGGGGACACCTTAGGTATTTTTTCTTGTATTCTACTGATGGGTATTTTTATTGAGTGTTTTGATGGGCAATAGGTTTTTTTCTTGTATTGTATTGTACATTTGATGCTCCAATGGCCATTTTCATTCAGTGTTTTGATGGGTACTGTATTGTGCATTGATGATCTTTGTCTGTATTACTGTTGTTTTGCTTGGTCTGATTTCTTGTAGTCATAGCTTTGATAACCTTTCTATAAGTAATAGTCTGAAACACACTATACAATATTTTAATCTTGGAAAGCAGTTGTTAAACAATGTAATCATTGTAGTTGAATGAAAGGGAAAGACAGATAGATACTTCTCATATTTTAAGATTAGACATGTAAATACGCGTTTTTAAGATGTGTCATTCAGTCCGTATGTATGTGCAAGTTTAAGTTTAAATCGTGCATATTTTAAACTTTGTCTTGTTTAGGTGGTTCATCTAAAATGACATTAGCTTTTTTATTAAAATCTACTTACTGATATAATTTCAGATGAACCATCCAAACAAATCCAAACTTAAAATATATTATTTAAACTCAAAATACAGCAATTTAACTTCATAATGAACAACACTGGAACCAGTGCAGCTATCTATGGCAATGAAGAGCATGATAGTATTATGTGTCACCGAGCAGATAAGCACAACATTACCATGATGTAGAACCCGCAGTTAATAGTATTGTGTAGCATTGCCATATCCAAATAGTGTAGTGCATCATAGAAATCTGCCAATGAATATCTGTCCTGGGTGATTATCCAGATACATTACCGTTTCACCATTTGTACTGTGCAATTATAATAGCATTTGTTTTTATTAATAAGTTTTATATTACTTTTCATCTATATTCGATGGTTTTTTTTAAAGATGTTATTTAAATTTAATATTTGATTTGAATATTTTTTAGATTAGGTTGTGTAATTTTTTATCAATATTTTCAATTTGATTATTAGAGGATAATCAAACAAAAGAAGAGAAATGTAATTGATAATAGTTCATGAAGTATGATCTAACATGTTGATAGAAAAATTTCATATAATCTATCTTACAAAATATTGGAACTAATAATTTTATTACTGATATTACAATAATATTAATAATGTTATATGAAAGATGTACGATTTGAATACTTTTATTAAAGATGTATAATTTGTTTACTTTATGTATATATTGTAATAAACCTTCCATTATTAAACATTGCTTCTTAAATTGATGATTATTGGAAAATGTTAAAATATAGATTAATCTTTTGGATGTGATACTCATGACTTTGGTTGGAACAAATAGCTTGCTTTTATCTTTAATATTATATCCTACAAAATATTTTTTAAATATATTTTTTCAATATTTCAAAATGTTAATAATTTTTAATTTTTATTTTCCAACTTCTTCTTAAATGAAGATGTGTTACACAAAAATATATTTAAATTAAATTTTTTATTTTGATATAATTTTGTCGTCATATTCTTTAATGCTTCACTTTCAATGGGTGACCTACAAGCTTTCATAAGGAGGATATGGCTAGCTGTATTGTTTTTTTAATTTTTAATTTTAAATAATTAATATATTTTATATCTTATTTATTTTTTATTCAAAGATTTTTCAGATATGCTTCCATCCAAATCTTCATTGCATTAGAGTATCACATGTTGCAAGGCAAGAGAATAGTATGTTATTATAAAGAAAAAATGCTAAGAGAAAATTTTTCAATTTGTTTTGGACTCATTTTAATATGATTATATAACATTAGGCCACACTCTCATATCTTGATCCTTATCCATCCTCATTAATTCCACTTTCATTAACATGTATTTGACCTTAACAAACATATACATAATATATAAAATAATATATAAAATACTATCACATTGATGATGACCTTTACATATATTACTATTGCATTGATGATACCTTTACATAAATATCATATTGGAATTGATAATCTCTTTAGCATATCGCAATAGCTGTTCTATTACATAGTGTTCTATTACAGAGAACATTGTTATTACATTATCGGACTCATTTCTTGTCACTGTTTGTTGTTAGGCTGTTTGTTGTCATAGTTAACCTCATGCAATATTATATCATCAATTGAAATAGATTTTTTTGAGTGTATATTAATATTGCTGTTTTTCTGAAGAGTATTTTAATCCATGTCAAATTTCTCAAACGTGCTGATGATGGTGGTGTTGATGTTGTTATTGCAGTTTTTTCATACGACAAACAATTTCATAATGTAGTTGAAGTGACAAAGGAAAAGTATGACAAGTGCACATCAGCAGCACCACTGGCTTACTACAATGATGGAAACACTACAGTGGTATTGAAAAAACAAGGCTCTCATTACTACATATGTGGCTTCCCTGGGCACTGTGTGGCAGGTCAGAAGGTAAAAATCACAGTGCTGCCACTGCCAGCTGCCGGTCCTAGTCCTCCTCCTGCTCCAGCCCCCTCTCCTCCTTTTGTTGTCCTTGACAAAGGAAATAGCAAAAGCAATACCTTTCCATCTGTCCCCTTACATCAGCTTGCTTCTGCACCACTTTTGGCTGCATTGATGTGGGCCTTGATTGTATTTCACTTATTCTAGTTGTCTTACTCTTTTCTTCAGTCATCTACAAAGCAAACTGCCATATTTAGATATGAACTAACATGTTTTCATTTATTAGCTCTAAGAAGACTGCATGCACTCACAGTTATTTAGGAAAAAGAGGGGTGCAGGTATAGCTGTGTTGTCAATTTTTTCTCCTCTGATATAGACAGCATCCTTCTCATGATTCATGAGTATGACCTACTTTTTACATTTTGTTGTTCTTGTCTTATTTGCAGCAGCTTTGATTTCTCGTGATTGTATCTAGTCTGCTTAGTTATGGCAAATATGCATGCAATAACATTATGATTTTGTTGTTCTTGTCCTATTTGCAGCAGCTTTGATTTCTCGTGATTGCATCTAGTCTGCTTAGTTATGGCAAATATGCATGCAATAACATTATGATTTTGTTGTTCTTGTCCTATTTGCAGCAGCTTTGATTTCTCGTGATTGTATCTAGTCTGCTTAGTTATGGCAAATATGCATGCAATAACATTATGATTGTATCTTAGTCTGTTCTATTTTGATAAGCTTGTATTCTCACTGTTTCACTTTATTAATGAAAACGATTAAACCTCTAGTAAATGTGTATATACAAATTTGTCAGAATAGAACAGATTATATCTATCATATTTACATATGAAACAATCAGGTCCCATCATAAATGTCAGCACACAATGATAATCAATCACAAATTAGAGCCAATGTAATATAGAAAAGACATCTTAATAAGGATAGATAAGGATGGTATTGGTAAATATACATCATGAATGTCCAATCATTCTGTGGGTCATCCATGCAAAGGAAACATAATCGCTTACAAATGGAGTAAATTAACATAATTAGAAATTTAGGTCATATTGATTATTTTTTAAATTAGATTATGTTAGTTTTTTTAATCAATATTTTCAATTACCCTTCATGACCAATTATCAGGCAAAACAAAATGAAGTGTGTAAAACAAAATGAAGTTGATAATAGAACATGAAATCTGATAATAAAAAAGTCCAAAAAAATCTTACTTCAAAAAATATTCAAACTAATAATTTTATTATATATTTTACAATAAGATAATGATATTATTTTGTTCGTAATTTACATTTGACAAGTCTTACCATATTATAGAATCCCAATAATTAAAGATCTTTGGAATTGGTTTGCCCAAGAAAGCTTCTCTACAGCCATACTGAAAACCCACAGATTTTAGGCGTTTCTTGAATATAAGATTGGTAATGACTTTTCCGACAGTTTTATTTGTTTCACAAGTAAAAATTATTTGAAGGCCAATGATTGGCTGAGCCTCTATTTCATTATTGATGCAATCTAAACTCTTGGAAATTATTTTGAGCCTCTATTAAATTATTCAATTGTGTCTAGACAGGAAAATGATAAATTTATATTCAAAAGTATCAAGAAAGAAGAAAGAGATTCACATAAAATGTAAAATAGACAAAGTTTTTAATATTTATTTTTTACAAGAGAAAATGTATAATAGAATCTTATAAAGAATATTCAAATTCTCACAACACAATGAAATATATATTTTGATAATATAGAAAAGTAATGCCAAAATCATGTATAAATTAAAAACTTATAATAAAAAAAACTAATGTCACCTAATTTAATAAGTTCACTAAAGGAAAGTCTCCACATTTTAGTTAAAAGATGTTGCCCCTATCCAAAAATAATAGCTCTCCATTAAAGTAACCAATGAAAAATAATGATTCTCACAAAAACTACAAGTTTAAGGATTTCTACAATAAAAGACATAAAAAATACTATTACATTGATGATGATCTTTACACATATTACTATATTTCATCAATGGTGATCTTTGGATTGGTATCGTATTGCAATGGGTGTTCTATTACATATAACATAGTTTTTACAATATTGAATGATTCTCATTTCTTCTGACTATTAATTGGTGAGAGGAGATATTTTAGGTTTGGTAACTTGATACAACATTATATCATCAATTACAATAGATTTTTTAAGTGTATAATAATATTATTATTCTAGATATTATAATATTTTCTTACCATACAAAAAAAAAAAAAAAATTCTTGTAATTATATTTCTTTTAATTAAATTTGATTCATTTCTTGATCGTACCCACTTTCAGTAATCCCATATTCATTAACATACATTTGACCTTAACACATGACCTTAACAAATGTATATAGAATACAATTACATTGGTGATGATCGTTACATATATTACTATCACATTGACGATATCTTTGAATGAATGTGGAAATAGAATCAATAATCTGTTTAACATATGGCAATGACTGTTCTATTACTAGAACATTGTTATAACAATATTGGATGATTCTAATTTCTTGTCATTGTTTGTTGACGACAGTGTAGATATTTTAGGCTTGATATAATATTATATCATAAATTGAAATTTTTTTATTTTTTTTTAATTATACTATTTTTCTTCTAATTGAATAAGAAGAAGTTTAGAAGGGTTATTCTAAGTCATGTCATTTTTTTCAAACATACTGATGATGTTGTTATTGGAGCTTTTTCATACAAGAAACAATTCCACAATATTGTACCTGGAGTGACAAAGGACAAGTATGATAAGTGCACATCAGCAGCACCACTGGCTTACTACAATGATGGAAACACTAAAGTGGTATTGAAAAAACAAGCTCTCATAACATTTGTGACAGGTCAGAAGGTAAACATCACGGTACTGTCACAATCAGTCTTAAATTTCACACACTAAACAACATATTAAGCTTAGAGAATATCAGTCAACTTTGAATGTTTAACACTTTTAAACCTATAAATCAAAACTTAATGTGTGTGATTTAAACCATCCGTACTGACACTACCAGCTGCCGGTCCTTCTCCTCCTCTTGTTGTTGTTGACACATCAAATGTTAATAGCAATACCTTTCTATCTGTCCCCTTACATCATCAGCTTGTTTCTGCACTACTTTTGGCTGCATTGATGTGGGCCTTGCTTCTAGTTGCTCTTACTCTTTCCTGTCTCTCTCCTTCACTCATGATCTACAAAGCACATTGCCATATTTATATATAAACGAACGTGTTTCTATTTATTAGCTCTAAGAAGACTGGGTGCAAGTAAAGCTGTGTTGTCAATTTTTTCTGCTCTGATATAAACAGTATCCTTCTCATGATTCATGAGTATGACTTACTTTTTCATATTTTGTTGTTGTTCCTGTTCTATTTGTAGCAGGTTTGAATTCTCGTGACTGTATTGGTCTGTTCTGTTCTGGCAAATGTGCATGCAATAATAACGTTTTGGTTGTATCTTAGTCTGCTCTATTTTGATAAGTTTGTATATAGAAATTTGGTGAGTTCTTATTGTTTCATTTTATTAATGAAAACAATAAAACTTGTAACAAACATGTATACACAAATTTGTCAGAATAAAATAGATTATATCCATATATGTGAAATAATCAGAACCCACCATGAATGTCTGCAAACATATGTGGAAGATAACCCATCAATTCCAATGCAATATAGAAAAGAAGATATCTTACTAAGTATAGATAAGGATCATAGTGGTGCATACAAATCATGAGTGTCCAATCACTATGTTGGTCACTCATGCAAAGGAAACTTAATCTCTTTAAAGATGGAGTAAAGTAATACAATTGGAAACTTAGGTCATATTAGCAAATTAAGAAATTTTAATGTATATTTTTCCTTTTTTATTTATGTTTCTATTTTTTTATTAAAATATATTATCATTTAAGAATATAGATTAAAACAAAAAATCATAGATTAGATATATGCAAAATTGATAATTTTTTATAATTTATTTGATGTCTCTTCAATTTTCTTTTTATTTTCATATAAATTCTAAAAATTCTATTATATTTTATCATATAACCATCAAGTTTAATCCCTTGGCAGCTTTTTTTATGACCTAAACTTTTAATTGTGTTACTTTACTCCATTATCTAAGGAAGTGAGATTTCCTTTTTCATAGATGATCGTCATTGCCATCGAACATTCATGATATGTATGCATCAACACTATTGTTATCTAGATTTATTAGGATATTTGGTTCTATTTTGTGGTAGATTACCCTTTTCTCTTGAAGTAGATTCATTCCCTTGACTCTAAGGACATTGGTGTTTGTTTTTTTATAGTTCATTTTTCTTGGAGGATATTGTTGAATAATATATGAATATTATATCAATTAAAAGTATTGGTTTGACATAATAAAGAGATTAGATTTTGGGATGTACATTCAATGGAATTATTGATTCCTTTGTGGACATGTTTTACTTTTATATATATTTTCAACATAATAGTTGTTGTCTTCTATAAGTCATAATACTTTTCATATTTTTAGAACTTTTTTTTCTTTTATTTTAAACATTTTATAAATTTATTGTTTAATTTAATAATTAAATATAATGATATACATTTTAGAATAGAAATGTAGTCTTGAATTGTAAGTGAGAATTAAAAATAAAATTATTTTTTAATATAATATTTATGTAGTTATGAGTAGAGGATCTAAGAATAAATTATTGAACCATACAATTAAACAGATAAATACATAATGAAACTCAATGAAATAACAATATAGTCTTTGAGGCATTTACCTTTAAGAAACATATAAACACAACTATTCACAAATTACCTAATTCTTAAATATAATAATAAAATATTTTCCAATTATTGACAAACTTGGAGCTATGACCAAGGCTAACTAAAATCAACCCACACAACAGCTATAGAGATTTGAAACTTTTGCTACATCTTAAATATTTAGCTACAAGAAAATGAAAGTATGTTTTAGGTGCAATAGTTGGTTGTTATACGAACAAAAATCTATGTTGAGCGAACATAAGCCTTACACTAGAGGTTTGATAACATACGCCTATCATAAGATATGTACATACTCATCCACACATAAAATAATCAATTTCAAGAGTAGCAATATGAACAAGAAATTTAGCATTCACAAAGATATCACCCATTTTAAGAAATATAATAGTTCTAAAAAATAATTTAGTTTATTTCTTTTATCTCAAATATAGTTATTTACACATAGTTGTTTCTATTTAAAGTAGTAGGCTAAAATATGAGATTCCCCTATTTTTCCCTTATTTGTTTATCATGTGCACTTTTGTTCCTCTTTGTTATTCCTCTTCTATAGACTTGGTTTTCTTCTTCATGACTATTGCCCTCTCCCCCCTTCTCCTTGTTCTACCTCTCTTCTATTTTTTAATCTATTTTTCTATCCCCTTTTTCCCCATAAAATACCCCCAAAGTCTAGAATTTTCTCCAAAAAAAACTTGCCTAAATGGATCCAACACTTAAAATCTGATCATAAATGCACTCCAACTCTTTTTTGGGTTTAAATTTCCCACTTAGGTACTTCTCTTCCGTTTTCTATGCTATTGTTCATTAATGCCATAAGGAGGTATTTTCTTCCCCAAATAGTAAGTAAAAAACAAAATTAAAACTATGTGTGATTACAAGTCAAAATTTGGTTGCTATAAAAAGTAAAAACCAACTATTCTTATTATTGCTATGGATTAGTAAATATGTTGCTATAGGTTGAATTAGAATAATTTAACCTCTTTTAATCAATTGGTGTCCTTCACTAGTCTATTCTTCCATTTCACTAGATACTCATTGTATTTTTTGTCCCTAGTCTTCCTATTCACTCTAAAGTCCAAAATGCAGTCAATCCATTATTAGTGGGGTTTTCTCTTTTTTTTGTCTCTCCTTCATAATAAGTGTACAAATTAAAAACATTAAAATGGAGAGATATTCAAACATGCAGATAGATGTAATTCATAAAAATTTGGTGAAAATATTTTGATTTAATGTTATATAGTTCAATCTTCTTCCACTTGAATTTTTTATAGGTATAACTTGAATTTTTCTTATTTCATGGATGTGTAGGTACCATATCTTTCACTTCAAAATCATTTTCTCTCCTCTTTGAGTCTGCTTTCTCTTCATATTGTTGGATGCTCCAAATGAATCTTTCTCTTGCTACCATGTAGATATTGCATGTGTTTTACAAACTCTTGTGCTCTATCACTTCACTCATGACCCTTGGTATAAACAAGCTCTCTTGATTTTCAAATACCCCTTTGACCTTATTCATAAAAAAATTAGAATGGAATCTTGTACTTTGTGTGAATCATTGTATGTAAATTCAACTTGATTGTATCAAATCCCACAACTTAGGTTTGTCACCAACCAATCATCTTAACAAAGTTCTTAAACATCAATTAACAAATTCAAAGATATATTAATTTTTTTTGCTCTTTTTTTGATAAACTTTCAAATTCAAATTTGAGGTCCTTAGAAGCCTCATGCATGTTTGAAAGTTGGGAAAAATCTTCTTTACATAATTAGACATCATAGATCTCTTCATGAGATTTTCAACAATATATAATGATTGAGAATTGTATATCTTATTAAACGAAGATGTGTTATACGAAATTATTTTAAATTTAAGAATTTTATTTCCCCATAGTTTTGTCATCTTGTGCTTGTATAACATATTATTTAATGCTTCATTTTCAATGGATAACTTATAAGCTTTCATGAGGAGGATATGTCGAAGTGTTGTTTTTTATTTTATTTTTAAATAATTAATATGGTTTATGCTTTATTCATTTTTGTTAAAAGATTCTTAAGATATGATTCCTCTCAAGAGCTCACTTCATTAGAGTATCACATTTTGCAAGGATGAAGAATGGTATATTATTGTAAAGGAAAATTTTGCATAACATATCAATTTTCAATTTGTTTTGGGCTCATTTTGAGAGGACTTAGGCACACTCTTGTATTAAATTTGACTAGTTTATTGATTCCATTTATTTGATCTTAACAAAGGTATATAAAATACTATTCCATTGATGATGATTCTTACATATATTATTATTGCATTGATGATATTTTTGGATAGGTGTCATATTGGAATTGATAATTTCTTTAACATATTGGAATGACTGTTCTATTACATATAACATTGTTATTACGATATTGGATGATTCTTATTTTGGGTTGCTATTTATTGATGATAGTGTAGGTATTTTAGATTTGATAAGCTCGTACAATAGCATATCATCAATTGCATACAATAGCATATCATCAATTGCAATACATTTTTGAGTGTATGATAATATTTGTATTATAAATATTATACTATTTTTCTTGTAATTTTATTTCTTTCAATTGAATTTGACTCATTTCTTCATCCTTATCCACCTTCATTAATCCCACTTTCATTGATATGCATTTGCCCTTAACAAACGTACATAAAATGCAATAGCTGTTCTATTTCACAAAACATTGTTATTACAATATTACATGATTCTCATTTCTTGTCACTAGTTGATAACAGTGTAGGTATTTTAGACTTGATAACATCATACAATACTATATCATCAATGGAAATAATTTTCTTTGAGTGTTAGTAATATTTTTTTATAAAAAGACATTAAGCGCATACACATAATTGCAATTTACAAATATAGATAAAAACATGTCCCCATAGGCCTGATTAACTTATTAACTTATTTTACCTGATAACCACTACTCAAAATAACTGTCCCATATCCAACCGCTCAAAGCTTATAAAAAACATAAAGTAACCATAATTTATAACCTATACTGGACTTGCAAAATGGAAAACAAGGAGGACTATTACTAGAGTCCAAGTTCTATGACAATATGACAGAATATATCAAGTCAAATTTATAACATATTTCTCATACACAATGATCCACTTGCTATTCTATTTCCATCTGCTGAAGGGGCAGAGAACCTCCAGAACCTCCAGCTCTGTAACTTCTGCTTGTTTGGCAGAGTTTTGGAGGAGTATCAGAAAACAACAGCGGGTGACGGTTGTGATTGAGCAAGTAATACAGAGAACAAAAAACTTTTGAAAACTGAGCAGAAATTTGATTCCCCAATGATGAGCCATGAGACTCTAAGGCTCTAGTGAAGTGTATAGTAATATTGCTGTTCTAGGTATTATACTATTTTCCTAGGAATTAAAGAAGTACTTAGAAGGGTATTTTAAGCCATGTCAAACCATTCAAACGTGTTATGATGGTGGTGTTGATGGGCCTGTTTGAAATCTCACACACTAAGTAATATATTAAGTCTAGAGGATGTTAGTCAATTTTGAGTGTTTAACATTTTTAAGTCTAGAAATGTATTTCTAGTGTGCTTACACATATTAAGCTTAGAAAATGTCAATCAACTTTGAACGACCGTTTTGATGTTGATGTTGTTATTACAATTTTTTCATACAACAAACAATTTCACAATGTATTTGAAGTGACAAAGGACATGATAAATGCACATCAGCAGCACCACTGGCTTACTACAATGATGGAAACACTACAGTGTGGTATTGAAAAAAAAGGCTTTCATTACTACATAGTTAATTAGGTTAAAACAATGATGGGTGCAAGTAAAGTTGTGTTGTCAATTTCTTCTCCTGTGATTTAAACAGCATCCTTCTCCTGTGTTGTATGACCTGGTTTTTGCATTTTGTTGTTCTTGTTCTATTTGTAGCAGCTTTGATTTCTCGTTATTGTATCGAGTCTGTTCTGTTCTGGCAAATGTGCATGCAATAATGTTATGCTTGTCTCTTAGTCTGCTCTATTTTGATAAGTTTGTATATAAAAATTTGGTGAGTTTTCCTTGTTTCACTTTATTAATGAAAACAATTAAAACTTGTAACAAATGTTTGTCAGAATAGAACAGGTTATATCTATATATAATCATAACCCACCATGAATGTCTGCACACAATTGTGAAAGATAAGCCATCACAAAATAGAGCCAATGCATGATAGAAAAGAAGACATCCTACTAAGTATAGATAAGGATGGTATTGGTGCATACAAACCATGCCTGTCCAATCACTATGTTGGTCATTCGTGCAAAGGAAACCTATTCTCTTTAAAAATGGAGTAAAGTAATACAATTGGAAATTTAGGTCATATTAATAAATTAAGGAAAAATAATGTATATTTTTTTTCCTTAGATCAAATTTTGGAATGTACATTCAATGGAACTATTGATTCTTTTGTGAACATGTTTTACTTTTGTATATATTTTTTTTATGTAATAGTGGGTGTCTTGATAAGCCATACTTCTCATGTTTTTAGATTTTTTTTATTTTTTTTAATGAATAGGCCTTCTCTATTAATAAAAAATATTAAAGTGCATATTCACAAAAAAAAGGTCGGGGGATACAAGATCATCCCCAATTTTTTTCTTTTATTTTAAATATTTCATGAATTTGTTGTTTAATTTAGTAATTAAATATAATGATATACATTTTAGAATAGAAATGTGGTCTCTAAATTGTTAATGTTAATATAAAAAATAAATTTATTTTCTAATTGAATACTAATGTTGTTATGAATAGAGGATCTACGAATTAATTATTCAACCATACAATTAAATGAATAAATACACAATGAAACTCAATGAAATAACAATATGGTCTTTTATTGATTCATAGTGACAATTGAATTACAATATGTACAAGAATTTTGAGGCATTTACCTTTAAGAAGCATATAAACACAACTATTCACAAATTACCCAATTCTCAAATATTATAATACAATATTTTTCAATTATAGACAAACTTGGAGCTATGACCAAGGCTAAGTGATGGTATCCACCCTACTACAGGTTCCCAAATCTTACCAAGTCAAGGCCAATAAGTGGAACTTCTATCTAAGGTTTATGTTGCTAAAATCAACCCACACAGTCTCTATAGAGATTTGAAACACTTGCTACATGTTAAATATTTATCTACAAGAAAAGGAAACTATGTTCTAGGTGCAACATTTAGTTGTTCCATTGGATATGTACATACACATCCACACATAATATAACTTGTTTCAATAGTAGCAATATTCATAAGAAATTTCACATTCACAAGGATATCACGCATTTCAAGAAATAAAATAGTTTTACAAAATAATATTTTATTTCTTTTATCTCAAAATATAGTTATTTACACATAGTTGTTTCTATTCAAAGTACTAGGCCAAAATATGAGATTATTTTATTTTTCCCTTGTTTGTTTATCATGTGCACTTTTGATCCTCTTTGTTATCCTCTCCTATAGATTGTGTTTTCTTCTTCATGACTATCACCCTCTCCCTCCTTCTCCTTGTTCTATCTCTCTTCTATTTTTTTTTGTCTATTTTATTATCCTTTCTTTTTCTTTTTTCCATAAAATCCATCCAAAGTCTACTTTTCTCCAAAAAAATTTCCTAAATGGGTGCAACACTCAAAATCTAGTCATAAATGCACACCAACTCTTTTTTGAGTTCAAATTTGCCACTTAAGTACTTCTCCATTTCCTCATTCTATTGTTCATTAATGCTATAGAGATATGGTAGTTTCTTCATCAAATAGTAAGAAAAAATTGCAACAATCAGCAATGGAAGGTAGAAGAAATAATAAAAAAGAAGCACACAAAATTTACAATTACAAAATATCAAAATATTAGGGTACAAGATTTGTGAGACCCTATTCAATGCATAAAACTATGTTTGGTTACAAGTCAAAATTTGGTTGCTACAAATTTAAAACCAACTATTGCAAGAACTTAATATTATTGTTACGAGTTTGTAAATATGTTGCTATAGGTTGAATTAGAATGAATTAACTGTTGTTGCACTTAAGAATATTATTTTTTAAAACTAGGATATCATGCACTCTAAAGTCCAAAATGCAGTCAATATTCTCTCGTTCTCTCTTGGATAATTGTTCTATCCATTTTTTAGTGGGGTTTCCTATTTTTCTTTCTATTGTGATATTTCTCCATAATAAGTGTACAAATTAAAAACATTAAAAATTGGAGAGATATTCAAACATGGAGATAGATCCAACTCATAAGCATCTGGTAAAAATATTTTGATTTAATTTTATTAGGTCCAATCTTCTTCCACTTTAGTTTTTTATAGGTATAGCTTGATTTTTTTCAATTGCATAGATGTGTAGGTACCATATCTCCCACTTCGAAATTATTTTCTCTCCTCTTTAAGTTTGCTTTCTCTTTATATTGTTGGATGCTCCAAACGAGTCTTTCTCTTGCTACCATGTAAATCTTGCATTTGTTTTACAAACTCTTGTGTTCTATCACTTCACTCATGACCCTTGGTATCAACAAGATCTCTTAATTTTGAAATACCCCTTTGAATTTATTCATTAAAAAAATTAGAATGGAATCTTGTACTTTTGTCAAGTGAATCATTGTATGTAAATTCAACCTGTGACTGTATCAAATCCCACAACTTAGGTTTGTCACCAACCAATCATCTTAACAAATTTATTAAGCTCTAATTAACACATTCAGAGATCAATTTTTTTGTTCGTTGTCCGATATAGTTTCAAATTCAAATTTGAGGTTCTTAGAAGCCTCATCCATATTTGAAAGTGAGGTAAAATATTCTTTACACAATTAGACATCATGGATTTCTTCATAAGATTTCCAACAATATATAAAGATTGAGAATCCAATAAACAAATAAAATTTTATGGCTCCTAAGAGTTGCTCGATCAAAAGTCAAATTTCCAATTTCTAATAAAATATCTTGTTGAGTGGGAAAATGGGTAGTTGGACTTCTAGTACCCAAAATGGGAGTTACACTTTCGAAAACATTCTAGGGTAGTTACACTTTCCAAAACATTCTAGACACTAGAGAAAATGTCTCTTCAAAATCAATTCCTTCCACTTATGAATAGTCTTTACGAACCAATCTTGCTTTGTTCCTTGTCACTTCTCCTTCATCATTCAGCTTTTGCACCACTTTTGGCTGCATTGATGTGGTCCTTGTTTCTATTTCACTTATTCTAGTTGTCTTACTCTTTGCTATCTCTTTCCTTCACTCATCTACAAAGTACAAAGCACACTGTCATATTTATATATACAAGCATCTCCATAACGTGTTTTCATTCATCAGCTCTGAGAAGACTGCATGCACTCACAGTTATTTAGGTTAAAACAATGATGGGTGCAAGTAAAGTTGTGATGTCAATTTCTTCTCCTCTGATGTAAACAACATCATTCTCATGATTCATGAGTATGATTCGATTTCTTGTGATTGTATCGAGTGTGTCCTCTTCTGGAAAATGTGCATGCAATAATGTTATGGTTGTCTCTTAGTCTGCTCTATTTTGATAAGTTTGTATATAAAAGTTGGTGAGTTCTTATTGTTTCGCTTTAGTAATGAAAACAATTAAAACTTGTAACAAATGTTTGTCAGAATAGAACAGGTAAATAATCATAACCCACCATGAATGTCTGCACACAATTGTGAAAGATAAGCCATCACAAAATAGAGCCAATGCATGATAGAAAAGACGACATCTTACTAAGTATAGATAAGGATGGTATTGGTGCATACAAACCTTGTTTGTCCAATCTCTATGTTGGTCATCCATGTAAAGGAAATCTATTCTCTTTAACAATGGAGTAAAGTAACACAGTTGGAAATTTAGGTCATATTAATAAATTAAGGAAAAATAATGTATATTTTTTCTTCTTAGATCAAATTTTGGGATGTCCATTCAATGGAACTTTTGACTCTTTTGTGAACATGTTTTACTTTTGTATTTTTTTTTTTTATATAATAGTGGTTGTCTTGTATAAGTCATACTTGTCATGTTTTTAGATTTTTTTTCATTTATTTTAAATATTTCATTAATTTATTGTTTAATTAAGTAATTAAATATAATGATATGCATTTTAGAATATAATTGTTGTTTCTAAATCGTTAATATTGATATAAAAAATAAATTTATTTTCTAATTATATATTAATGTTGTTATGAATAGAGGATCTAAGAATGAATTATTCAACCATACAATTATATGAATAAATACACAATGAAACTCAATGAAATAACAATATGATCTTTTATTGATTCATAGTGACAATTGAATTACAATATGCCACAAGAATTTTGAGGCACTTACCTTTAAAAAACATATAAACACAACTATTCACAAGTTACCTGATTCTCAAATGTTATAATACAGTATTTTTCAATTATTGACAAACTTGGAGCTATGACCAAGGCTAAGCGATGGCACCCACCCTACTCCAGGTTCTAAAATCTTACCAAGTCAAGGCCAACAAGTGGAACTTCTATTTGGGGTTTATATTGCTATAATCAACCCACACAACCTCTATAGAGATTTGAAATGCTTGCTACATGTTAAATATTTAACTACAAGAAAAGGAAACTATGTTTTAGGTGCAACATTTAGTTGTTCTAGGAACAAAATCTACGTTGAAGGAACATAAACCCTACGCTGCAAGTTTGATAGCATTCACTTATCATTAGATATGTGCACAAACATCCACACATAATTTAAATAGTTTCAATAGGGTAAGTGTACCAAGATGGTGGACAGAAAAGTGGCCACATGCAAAAAAAATGAAATTTTCCATAACCTGTGCGTGTTCTGGAAATTCAAAAATGTGCTAGGCTTGGTAACAAGCCTAGCCAAAAATAATTATAAAAACAAAAATTTCCTCAAAACCCGTATGGGTTTTGAGGAACATTATATTTGACAATAAAAAATCAAAAGTTTCTCAAAACCCGTACAACCCGTACGGATTTTGAGGAACATTATATTTTTAAGAACCCTATATGAGTTTTGAGAAAGTTTTGGCTTTAGTTCTGCATAACCCATATGGGTTATGTAGAACTAGGAATCAAATAGGAAGTGGGGAGAGAGAGAGAGGGGGGGGGGAGAGAGGGTGAGAATAGGATTAAGAGAGAGAGAGAGAGAGAGAGAGAGAGAGAGAGAGAGAGAGAGAGAGAGAGATTAGAAAAAGGAGAGTGGGAGAGGGAGAGGGAGAGGGAGATTGGGAAAAGGAGAGTGGGAGAGGGAGAGAGAGGGAGATTGGGAAAATGAGAGAGAGAGAGAGGGGGGGAGAGACTCGACAGAGAGAGAAGTGTGAGGGGGAGAGAGATGAGATAAAACTCGAGGATAATTAGGGCTTAGAACAGACAGAGATGATGATGGGGGAAGGAAGATGAGAGAGAGAGGAAAAGAAGAGAGACATGCATGTATACAAACATATATACATATATCTATATAAATATATGTATATATAACTATAGATATACATATATAAATACATAAACACATATTATATATGTATGTCTATACATGTGTGTAGTAAATGCTAATTTTAGAAGCATACATTATTATGTCGTTATAACCCGTATGGGTTTTGTGAAACACAAAATAATGGTTTTAGTTCTACATAACCCGTACTGTGAATAGTACTTTTTGTTTTTCAAAACCCGTGCAGATTTTGGCTTGGTAAAAGGGTTGGAAAACGACCCTAAGGCTTGCAAGCCCATTTTCCCCTCTTTTTTGTCCCTTTACACATTTTTTCATCTTCCAACATGATTTCTCGACTTTGTCGTCACCAGGTTTACAAATGATCAAGTGGGTATCTCTAAAATTACCACCATAATCTTACACGTCTTCTTAGTTTTTTGACCATATAAATTTTTCTATTTTTGGACAACATTAGCATAGTAAACTTTAATTTTCTTTACCAATGCCTTGACAGTCCTCACATACATGTCTACCATTTTTTTAATAACTTTTGATATACTTGACCAAATTACAAATAAATTACATATTATTGTTCTACACTAGAATCTATACACTTTTAAAAAAATAAGTTTGCATTTTTCGACTATTTTGTTGCAAGTTATGCCTAGCACACGAACAGGTACCAAATTTTCAAGATGCGGTCACTTCAAAAAATCATAAAAAAATACTCAATGGAAAATTACAAAAAAAATCACAACTTCTAGATCTCTCTTTTACCTATCCTCCTACCAAAGGGTTTTGTAAAATACTAAATATAACTATATATTTTGTGCAACGCATGAAAACAGCCATGTTATGTTTTTATGAAAAAATCAGGAATAGTTTTTTGTGCGCGAGAGGTTTGACCCTCTTAGTCTTATCCAAATTTTAAAAAAATTAGTAGTTTAGAAACTAGACTCAGAGTAATACAATTCTTATTCTTTTCTCAACTCCTAGTTTTGAGTGCATGACCTTCAAATATCTCTTTGAAGTTTAGTTTTACCTGTTTTCAAAAAAAAAAAAGTGGCCACTTATACCCCCGTTTTTGTTCACCATCTTGGTGCACTTACCCAATAGTAGAAATATTCACAAAAAATTTAGCATTCACAAGGATATCACACATTTCAAGAAATAAAATAATTTTGAAAAATAATATTTTATTTCTTTTATCTCAAAATATAGTTATTTACACATAGTTGTTTCTATTCAAAGTACTAGGCCAAAATATGAGATTCTTCTATTTTTCCCTTGTTTGTTTATCATGTGCACTTTTGTTCCTCTTTGTCATTCATCTTCTCTAGATTTTGGTTTCTTCTTCATGAAAATTTCCCTCTCCCTCCTCCTTGTTCTATCTCTCTTCTATTTTTTCCATAAAATCCCTCCAAAGTCTAGACTTTTCTCCAAAAAACTTGCCTAAATGGGTGCAACACTCAAAATTTGGTCATAAATGCACACCAACTCTTTTTTGGGTTCAAATTTGTCACTTAAGTATTTCTCCATTTTCTCATCCTATTGTTCATTAATGCTATAGAGAGATGGTAGTTTCTTCCTCAAATAGTAAGAAAAAATTGCAACAATATGCAGTGGCAAGTAGAAGAAATAATAAAAAAGAAGCACACAAAATTTACAATTACAAAATATCAAAACATTAGGGTACAAGATTTGTGAGACCCTGCTCAATGCATAAAACTATGTTTGGTTACAAGTCAAAATTTGGTTGCTACAAATTTAAAATAACTATCACAAGAACAATATTATTGTTATGAGTTCATAAATTTGTTGCTATAGGTTGAATTAGAATGAATTAACCATTTTTGCACTTAATCAAGTGGTGTCCTTCACTACTCCATTCTTCCATTTCATTAGAGACACATTGTTTTCTTTGTCCCTAGTCTTCCTATCTACTCTAAAGTCCAAAATGCAGTCAATATTCTCACGTTCTCTCTTGGATAATTGTTCTATCCATTTTTTAGTGGGTTTCCTATTTTTCTTTCTATTGTGATGTCTCTCCTTCATAATAAATGTTCAAATTAACAACACATTTGAGTAACAGCGCAACACATCCATTAAATCTTGTCGCGCATTTGTGAAAAGTGCAGCGCATTCATATGGAAGTTGTGCATTTACAACATTTGACAGTGCATTTAAATTGTAGAGTCCCGCATACACTTAACATTGCAACATATTTGTCAAATCCTGTAGCACATTCACATAATCCTACAACGCAGTTATTTTAGCGCATTCAAAATAGAGGGCACTTCCACTAGTCACCAGAAAATTTTGAAAATAGATTTGAATACCCATTTTCGAGAAGATCTCATTTCAACTGTCACAGATTTTGTAACTAGTCAAACAGATAGGTTTCTTGAGCAATTTGCACGTAAAGATAGATCACACTTAAGGTTTATACAAGTATTCATCTCAATGAGTTTTTGATCCAACATTTCAAAGTGCATAATCACTTATCTTTGATAAACTGATCTTACAAATATAGTTTCTTATTGGGATTTATCACCTTTATCATGAACTACAAAGCTTGATCATATTAACCTTGTTCTTTGCATTGGATATAGCGTTCCTCTTTAAACTTTATTATATAAAAAATTCACCAAATTTGCAGTCTCGTTAGGATTAAAAACTTTCAAATTATCACATACCTATATGACCATTTTGTGTCGTCTCAAAAAGAGGAAACTTAGTTATAAAGCACTCTTGAAAAAGAAAAGGTTTCTATACATAAACCGCAAACTTTTGTTGAAACATCGCATATTCCTACACCACTTTCGTAACTATCTACGTGGTCATGGAACTGAGTTTGACAAAGAAACTTTACAAGCATGTGCCTTTCAACAAAGAGACGCTTTATCTCAACCTACCAAAAGAGGCGGTAGAATCAACTTAGCATATTTACCTGAACAATTGATCACCTATTGAGTCACATTTCAAAAATCAAAACATTCAATGCCAGTTTGGACTAGAGATCAACACAAGCAATTGAAATGACAATAGGAAATACAAATGGAGGATGAAAATACTACTTACCATCAATTTGGGTACACAAATAAGGAATAGGAAGAAATTAATGTGATCATTAGAGAGCTTCAACAAGATCCTAAATTTGACAAAATGATGGAAAGAATGTTAGAAACTCAAAAACAAAAATACTTCTTGATGTTGGCAAAATCAAGGGCTAAATTACCTCAAAGTTTTGATCTAGAATTCCCGAGACAAGATGTTGAAACAAGTCATACTCAACACAACAATGACCAAGATGACAACAACATAAATCGAGTGAATAGTGATGCTAAAAGAGACCATAATGATACAACTAGAAACCATGAGGATACCACAAGGAACCAAGATGAAACAAGAAGGGATCATGGTGACACAATAACTCATGGGGATACAAGGAGATCCCGTGTTGACAATCCTCTTCTAACTCTCACTCAAAAAATGCAAACTTTGAAACAACAAATATAGGATATGCAGAATGAAACAAGTTTTAAAAGATACTCCTTGGAGGATATTTGTCCATATCCTTTTGACAAGAGTTTGAATATGGTGCCATTCCCACAACATTGTGAGATCCCAAAATATGATAAATATGATGGGAAAATGGATCCTCAAGATAACATTAGGGAATTTTGTACCATGAGTATGGAATTTGTGCACAATGAAACTTATTTCATGCGTTTATTTCCTAGAAGTTCGAGTTGACAATCAATGGAATGGTTCTCTAAATTACCACTTGGGATTAGATCATTTGAGGAACTTGTGAACAAATTCATCTCACAATACTCATATAACATACATAATGAGATAACAACGTTGGATTTGTGTAATATCAAGCAAAAGAATGGGGAGCCTTTCATGGTCTTCCTACAACGATGGAGGCGATTGTTTAATAGATACCATAGACCAGTGCCATATCACAAGAAAATGGGCATCTTCATTGACAATCTTACTAGTGAAATGAGTTATAGACTCAAGTTACAATGTTTGCCTAGTTTTGCAAAAATGATTGAAAATGGTTTAAAAATAGAGGATGCTATGGTGAAGAAAGGAGAAATAAACTCTACAAGGAAGGAAGTAATTCCTCTAACTACAACAACCACAATAACAATCATAAACACAAATTTTGTGTGAAGAACATAAATGTTGCTAATGAGGGAGTACCTGATAACAACGGTGTTAAACCATAATAACCTATTTTCAATCTCTCAAGTCGAGCACCAGTGAATAACCAAGATAATATTAAACCAAAACCTTTATTTTCTAATTCTTGTAGAAAGTTTACCAACATTGGGGAACCATTGGAATCGCCTTTAAAAATGCTTCTTGCAAACAAGTTAATCACATTACCAAAAGCAAGAGATTTTGAGCCCAAAATTAAACCAAGTTGGTGGAATGACAATCATTTTTTTGATTTTCATAGAAACAAGGGACATCAAACTAAGGATTGTCACAGGCTAAAACATCTTATTCAAGATTTAATTGACAATGAGGTTATCATAGTGGATGACCACAAAATGAATGAATCACATTTAGCATTCAAACTCCACTCCCTAACTATGAAAAGAGTGGAACCACAAATACACAAGATGACAAAGGAAAATCAAAAGGTAAATTATGCGCACACCTACAACAATGTAGTAAACATCATCATTGTTAAGGATAAAATACCCTCAGAAACAATGCATGCCATTACTCGGAGTAAGGCTAAGGTAACATTCCTGGGTGTAATAAATGAGACAACCTCTACCTCAAGGCAGTATAACTTAGTAGATCAACTGAAGAAACACATGTACAGATATCAATCCTAGAGCTCCTAAAAATCTCACCAATGCATAAGGAGATATTGGAAAAGGCTCTAGTAGAAAAAATAGTCTCTAAGGATCTAGATGTTGATCAATTTCAAAACATGGTGGGACATCTCATAGCCCTTCATTTCTTATCATTCACAAAACATGATGACATATCATTGAAACATCCTTGTAATGCTTTGCTACACATTGAAGTGCTTATTCATAAGACGTGAGTTAAACGTGTTCTCATAGATGGAGGAGCAAACTTGAATGTTTGTGCATTGAGTTTAGTAAAAGCTTTGGGTTTTTCAGAAAATGTGGTGGATCCCAAAAAGAGAATAACAATCAAGGCCTATGATGAAGAAGAACGTTCTTCCAAAGGAACAATGGTTTTACCAATCAAAATAGGACCGATTGAAAAAGATAATATTCTTTTGGGTAGACCATGGATTCATGATATGAAAGCAATTCCATCAACCTATCATCAATGTGTAAAATTTCCCTATAATGGGCAAGAAATAACAATTTCAGCGGATTCAACTCAATATTGCAACAATATGAAACCAGCTTAGGATGTAATAGTGCCTTATAACAGAGAAGCAATCTCTCCTATTGTGTCATCTCAAGAGACGTCATTCACATCAACCTTAGAAAGTTTTGATAAAAAGATGAAATTTAATGATGAAGGAATGGGAAAGTGTTCTTTGCAAACTTTACCACTTTCTCCAAAATCTTGTGGAAAACCGACAAGTTCACAATCACAAAACCCACAAAAACCTCTTCAAATATTTGATGGAGCATTTGTTAGAGTTGGGAAATTATCTGAAGAAACTGAAGATAAAGACATCCGTAATTGGTTATATAAGGATGAAGAAGAAATCAGAGTAACAACTTTAGAGGTCACTACTCCCACATAACAGTATGGCAATGACTTTAGAATCATGCAAAGAATGTGATATAAAGGGAAAGGCCCTATTGGCAAGTGTCAAGAAGGCGTCATAGAACCCATTCAACCTCACTCTCAACATGCATATGAAAAATCTAGACTTGGGTATGGCCAGCATACTCAACTTACCCAAAAATCAGGAACATCATCAACATTACCAACAGAACATAAAAGCAGCACAAAGGGAACAATCCTCACAAGAATTGGCACAACAACAAGCAATTGAAGAAGCAATTAGAAAACAAAGGGAAGAAGAGTATGAACAACAACAATAAGAAATCATCATTCAAAGGGAGGATTCTTCTTATAAACAAATCCAAAGAGTGCAAGATAGTACAGAACTTGAATTAGAAAAGGCAACAAAAATTGTATCAATTATCAGCAAACTCTTCTCGCCATATAACATCCCTGTCAGATATAGTGGCATAATTGTAGAAAGTGATCCTGAAATAGACTCACATGAGTATGAGTGGGGTTCAGTCTCACCATTTGATTTGTCAGGAGAAGAAAATGAAGATAAAATAGGTTTAGGTAACAAGCAAGTTACTACAGAGTAGGAAACAACTTCCACCAAACAAAAAGATGAACATGCTAGAAAACAAGAAGAAAACAAAAATAAGTAACATAAGCAATCAATAATAAAAAACAAAATGGTACAAAATCTAAATCAATCCTCAGTCAAAAAGTACCAAAAATGGGAAGAAGTCAAGAGGAACTAATAGCAAGCCAAACAAAAGAAACAATCAGTGCAGAGGAAGCAAAGTATGAAAGAAGACAATAAATCACAAGAAAAGTAGTAGAAGCTACTCAAATATGTCAAATACAAGATAGCAATGAAACTGACCCAAGTTTTGAGATATCTTCTGAAAAGGTGTGTTATCTAGAAGATATACATGTCGATATGATCCATTCATTTGAGGGACAAACGTCGGCAAATAGACCACTTGAGGGTGAATCACAAATTACTCATTCTAACTTTGCTAGAGCTAATTGGAGAGCGATTGGGAGAGTATATCCTGAAGAAAGTGAAATCCTTAACTTGGCTGAGACACAGGCAAAAACTTTGACAACTACGTAATGACCATTGAGACCTTTGAGACTGATCTAGCGGATGATTACCCTTAGTCCATCTAGAACTTATTGAATGGGATAATACTGAACACATTGAAATTGATACCTTCCCAGATGACCATGCTATATCTATATACCCTAATGTTGTTGAACTCGTAACACCGAAAAGAGATTCCACTAGTGAAATGATTAACGCTTCTTGTAGTCAGGAGGGTGCCAAATCTTCCAGTTGCAAAAGTGAAATAATAAAACAAAGAAGAAGGTCTAATGCTGAAAACCATTTTATGGCAACATTAGATCAGTCAAAAGATAAAATAAAGGGAGTATCTGATGGTGAAAACCTCCTTGAGGTGCTAGGAGATGGAAGATTTGACACTCTACCAGAATATTTTCAAGAGAGATCAACTATTATGATAGAACCTACAGAGGCAGTTAATATTGGTAATCTAGAGAGTCCTAAGATTCTTCATCTTGCAACATCCTTATCAGAACAAGAAAGATACAACTTTACCGAGTTTTTCAAGAAAAGAAAAATCAACTTTGCTTGGTCATACGCTGATATGCTAGGACTTGACCAGGATCTCATTATGCATCATCTCAATGTCGCTCTAGGAGCCAAATCAGTTAAACAAAAACTTAGAAAGATGCACTTGCATATTTCTCTTCTTATTAAAGAAAAATTGAAAAACTATTGGATGTAGGGTTCTACAACCAGTCGCATATCCAGAATGGGTGTCAACTATTGTGCATGTATCAAAACCAGATAAAAGTGTCAAAGTGTGCACATATTTCAGGGACCTGAATAAAGCATGCCCAAAGGATGACTTTTGCATTACCAAGCATTGATATTATTATAGATCTCACAACAGGTCATCAAATGTTCTCTTTAATGGATGGCTTCTTAGGGTATAACCAAATCAAGAAAGCCCCTGAGGATCAAGAGAAAAAAGCCTTCATGTTCCCTTGGGGTGCTTTCTATTTGAACGTCATGCCATTTGGGCTCAAAAATGTAGGGGCTACCTATCAGAGAGATATGACAACCATTTTTCATGATATGATGCACACCTTCATGGAAGATTATGTGGATGATATACTGGCAAAATCACACAATAGAGAAGAGCATTTGGAGATCCTAGCTAGACAAGAATTTTGATAGACCGGAACAACATAAGTTGAGATTAAATCCAAAGAAGTGTGTTTTTAGAGTTACATCAGGTAAACTCCTAGGGTATATCATATATGCTCATGGCATAGAAGTTGATCTAGTGAAAGTACAAGCTATAATGGAAATGGAATCTCCAAAGAATATCAGTCAACTGTGTTCTCTGCAAGGAAGGTTGCAATCAATCAGAAGATTCATATCTCAATTAGTTGATCGATGTCATCCATTTACTGACTTGTTACACAAAAATATTCCATTCAGATGTGATGCCAAATGTGAGGAAGCTTTCACACAAATCAAGGAATACCTGGTAAATCCACTAGTGCTAGCATCACCAATTAAAGGAAAACTATTATTGCTCTACATCTTGGCTACAGATGTATCATTAGGAGCTCTCCTAGCACAACATGACACTGAAGGGAAAGAAAGAGAAATATATTATATCAGTAGAACCCTGGTTGTCTCTGAATTAAATTATACAATAGTGGAGAGAACATGCCTTGCAGTGGTATTCACAACCCAAAAGTTGTGACATTATATGCTCACACATTATGTTAGGCTAATTGCAAAGATCGACTGTCTAAAATATCTACTTATCAAGGCAACATTAACAGTTCGACTAGCTAAATGGGTCATGGTGTTGAGTGAGTTTGACATTGAGTATGTTGATTGAAAGGCCATAAAAGGACAAGTGATTGCAAATCAACCAGCTGTTGGCATTCTACACTCTAGTGAGAAATGAAGGTGTTGTCATTGATGGCAACCTATCGGAAACCTTCTGGCAACCACCTGGCATTCACTTGGTAAAGACACCGGCACTGGTAGACACTTCATTGGCAGCGACAACAATGTATACTGACACCCCAGCCGACAAGAATAAAGTTTTGTTTATTGTATTTAATTGTAAATATCTTTTGTAAGACGACATGGCATATTGTAATAAGACTCATATATGTATAAGGTCTTGTAAATCAATTTAATATAGATGAGAAAGAAGGTAGCGTGGATGTAGAAGTGATAAGCGAATATTAAGGTAGATTTTGTATAAGGGTTTATGGTTATAGTATGAGCTTAAACCGGTACTGAACCTAGCATAGAAGATGTTGAATTATAGCAGTACATTATATTGGATTCTCATAATCCATTTTGTAAGTCAGTGAGACTTCCTTTTGTAATTGAGTAGTGAGATCTAGGCAGTTGGCCTTCCTGCATGTGCAGGCCCCTCTTGTAAGTAATATCCATTCATTGGCCAGTGAGTGAATATTGTGGGTCACAAATCCCACCGAGGTTTTTCCCACACCGGGTTTCCTTGTTGAACATCTTGTGTTATGGTGTGCTTTCCATGTTGTCTTTATTGTTCCCATTTACTACATTAATTCTTGTTTCCTGGTACACTGCTTTGGAATGCAAAATACTTAATAAGGTTAAAGATTTTGTAAACCGGTTAGATATTGATTCACCCCCCCCCCCCCCCCTCTCAGTATCTTTGGACTATCATCAATCCTAACAATTAGTATCAGAGCCTGGTCCTCTATTTTCAAAAGTCTAACAGCTTAAGGAAGATTCTGACACTAGTACAGATGGAGAATTTGAGAAAGCAATTAGAAGGAGCTCTTGTGGACTATGATTCAGAGAAGTTGAAGAATATCAAACTTGAAGATGATCTGAGGACTGCGCAGGAATTCATTCAAGGACTTTAGGAGAATCTCACTATTGCTAGAAATAAAAGAACTTCATGAGAAGATGCAGAGTAATGATGATGAAAAGGAAACTCTTAATGAGCTTGTAAGCAAGATGAGGCAGGAAAACATGACTTTGAGGAATGAAATGCAAGACATGACTATGAGGTTTTGTAAAGACATTGAAGACAGAAAGAAGAATGAAGATGACTTGACTAGGAGACTCAATGATGCTGGAAATGAAAATCTAAGACTCAATCATGAGAATGATATGTTGAAGACAGATTTGATTCAAATGGAACATGATAAAACTGAGCTTATGAGACAAAAGAGAATTTTGGAAAATGAGTTGGCTACTACAAATCAGCATAAAGAGAAATTCAAGAAAAGTTCAGAAGAACTTGATGGTATGCTGAAAAGTCAGAAACCTAATGGAGACACTAATGGACTGGATTTGAAGTTGGTGAAAGTTATGGTACTGCAAACAATCATGATCACAGTAAACCGGTAAGACAACCCAATGCCTACAAATTTAATGGGAAATGTGTTAATTGTAACAAGTATGGTCATAGAGAAAATCAGTGTCGATCTAGAAACAATCAGAACATTAATGCACCCATCGGTCAATGTTCCAAATGCAACAAAATTGGTCACAATTCATAAAACTGCAGAATGAATGTAAGATGTTATGTTTGTGGAAGATTTGGGCACTTATCTAATCAATGCAGAACACAAACCGACATAGGATATGGAAAGGCTATTCAGAAGAACAATTTGACTTGTTATGCTTGTAGCAAAATTGGACATATTGCAAAATTTTGTAGAAGGAAGACTTCACCGGCAAATAATAAAGGACCCAGTTTGAAAGGCAAAGAGAAGGTTGATGAGGTAAAGCAATAATTTTCAAGACAATGGATTAGAAAGACAGATCAGAATGTTGATGAGACTATTCCTTCACCAATAGAATGGAGTATTACTCCATCGACAGGAGACTCTTCATCCAACTGAAAGATAACCTTTTGAGGGTACTGCAACAAGTTGAAAAACATGCAAGTTTACCCTCGGTTGATGGTGAGAAGATGGATTTCTTCTTTATCGGAAAATGTGTTAAGTTTCACTTAACCATCGAGCATTTATTGCAGTTGTTGGAGGAAAAGACATTATAAAACATTGATTTTCCCTCTTTTTCAATTCAACAAGCATTCAAACTTTCAGAGAGCGCAAAAATCCGAGTGAAGGCATCCTTAGCGAGAAGTGAAGAAAGTTCTTTCAAGCACTCAAACCTATCAGGCAGCTTAAGGTATTTATCAATGGCTTCCTCCTCTACTCCAGAATTTATTGCAAACCCTACTGTTATAGAAGTACTTAAATGCCCTAGACCCGTTTTTAAAATCATTCCCGAGATAGCGAAACAGGATGATTCCCTAGGTGCTTTTTCTAAAATTCCAAAAGGTGTTGCTTATGCTGAAGACCCTAGAATCTATATTCATTTCCATATTGAGGAATTAGGTTCTGAAGAAATATTGAAAATGTTTAAAACTGTTATTTGTGATGAAAGTGGAAATGTGAAACCCGAACACAAGGTAATTGAAACTTTAGGTTTTGTGGAAATCCTTGACATCCCAGAATTTCCTAAGGAGGTAGTAAGAATTGTCCTTAGCAAAGTTCATGGAGAATTATTTTGGCTAGATTCTATTTACAAAATCACTAAGGAAGCAGTTAGGGAAGTGACTGGTTTACCCTCCACCGGTAACAAGCCAGATAAATCTAAAAAGGTTCCTAATAACACAGTGATGACATTAACAGGAGCAACCTATGATAGCAGATCCCTAAGAGTAAATGATGTTAAATATGACAATGTCAGATTCATAAGCATGATTTTAGGTTATAAAACCACCCATGCAAACCGACTCGACTCTATTTCCAGTCTATGTATTAAAAGTGCATATGATATGGTCAACATTGATGCAAAGATAGATGTATGTGAGTGGTTAAAGGATGAGTTAATAGATAATCTGAAAAAGATCAAAGGAGACAAGAAAGGTACTTTTCATTTTGGCAATCTCTTGGTATGTCTGATGTTGTATCTCACAAAAGAAGTTCCCGGTATTGGTAAGAAAGACTTTGGTTATGATATACCAGTAGGCAAACAACTATTAGAAATCTTCACCGATATGGGCACAGATAAGGATAACAATATAACAGAGTATTTCCAAGCCTTTAAAGCAAAAATGAAAACAAGAGAGAGATTACTACAAAGTATTGTAGATAAATATGAGAAGGAAATCTGTTTTGTAATCAAGAAGGATGAGATATGGATGGAGGTAGTTCTTCCTAGAACTATATGGGTAACAGAAATGGGATATGAGGCAGATGTAAAATGATAACTTAATGATGAGCGAATAGTACCAAACCGGTACTGAGAGGGGGGGGTGAATTAGTACAGACAAAAATACAGTCCAAAACCGATTTGACAGCAGACACTTCAAATTACTGGCAGACAGTGACACCAGTTTGAAACAGAGTGCAATCGGTAAAGCTAAGAATGTCTGAGACAAGCATTAACCAGTTACTCACTTAGCTTTTCACTCAACTCGAGACTACACTACCATTTCACCCTTATGCATAAACAAGTAATCTATCATCAGATCATAATAACATCTAGTTCAACATGTTTTATTGATAGGCATAAAACACAGAACCATCATATGCTTGACAGACAATAGTAAATTGACACACATATTTTTCACATGGAAACCCAACTGGGAAAAACCACGGTGGGGATGAATACCCACAAGTTGTTTTTGAACTCTTTAGAAGTCCGCTCTGTTAGGAGCCTTGTCCGGTTAGAGACATTACAAAAGGTTCTGCTAGGAACCGATCCTGTTAGAGATCACCCGGTTAAGGGATGGCTACAATACCCGGTTAAGGGTTAAACCCTATTAAAGGTTACCTTGTTAGAGGATTTCAAGAACTCAATAGCTAAAGGATTCCGAACTCAGTAGCATTGAATTAACCTGTTAAAGGATTTTCAGCAAGCCGGTTAAGGCTACCCTGTTAAGGGATTTTCCAACTGTTGAGGTGGTTAGAGATCAACAGGTATTACAATGATTTGGTAATAGCACTCAATGCCAATGCAGATCCTCTTAAGCTCCTCTTCACCTTCTACACTTACACTCTGCAGGTATCACTTCTCTCCTTTTTGTCTAGCAAGAATCACGTATCCCTTCTCTTGGATACACACACACAAATTTTTCCAACAACCTCAGAAAGAGACACAACATCAACCTTATAGGAAAATAGATAGGTCGGTAGCATAAACCCTAAACCCTAAACCTGTTAGGTTAAGGAATTCAAACGGTTCAATCCTGACCGTTGAGAACACTCCATTAATTGCAACAGTCTTGATCCAATCTCAAGACATTCTCCATCGTCCATTTTCACTGATTTCATGGTGGTTGATAACCCATCACATGTTATCACCATTTCACAGACTTCACACATTCCTGAGGTAGATAGGAACAATCTCCTTCATGCAAGATCCTTCACGCGCACAAGGCTGATGTGGCAACATGATCTGTTCTTCATTACAATGCTAACTCATCACACAATGTCACCGGTTGAGCCATACAGGCTTGAAGCACATCAACTGGAAACCCTAAAGTTGAGACTACCAACCAATAGTCATACAACGCTTCCATGTGCCGGTTCCCATAACCATATGCTGGTTCACCTTGAACAAGCACACTGCTTCACTTTGGCACAAATGTCGGTTCACAGTGTTCTACTGGTTCTCGCATATGCCGGTTCACACCTCTTCAACATATTGACATCAATGACAACATACAATGTCATTATGTCCACATACTGGTTCACATAATGCCAACATAAACATCATTGAAACTTATGCCAAAGCCTTATTAGAAGCTCCTATAGAACTAGAAGAAAAGGTTTTTAGAAATGCACAAACAATAGAAAGTGGTGTACAAACATTAAAACATAGAAAGAGAAGAGAAAAATACATTAGGAGTGCATCCAAGAAAGTGAAGGAAATAAAAGAAAACATTATGAACATCACTGGTATTAAGTAAAGTGACTTAGAAGGATTACAACCGGAGGCACGTCTCTCACTGGTTGGTACATCCTCTGACACCGAAATTCCTATGGAATTTAAAAGAGTTGATAGGAAGAGAAAACCATCACCGGCACCCTCTCCTCCTTCCAAGAAAACAAGAACACCAAGGCAAAAGCAACAGGCAGTGATACCATCGGCAAAGAAGTTGACACCAAAGAAGAGAAAACAAAAACAGGTTATACCACCTCTGGATAACTTATTGAATGAAATCACTGATGATGGCAATCTATCTAATGTGAGCAAACTGTACAATACATTCACTAATGAAGAAAAGGAAAGTGTTGAGAATAGTATAATTCTACATCTTGACATTTACAAGAAAGTGTTAATAGAAGTTGTAGATGATTTGCCTAGTGAATTGTATAGGCGGTTAGATGCTAAGAGCTTAGCAGTTATGGAACTTGATAAGAAACTAAAGATTGAAAAACTTTTGGTTGTTCATCTAGTTAACTCTGTTGAAGAGATTGATGAAGTTATTAGTGAAGCTAACATATCAATTTTCTCAAGTGTTCACCGGCATGTGAGCCTAATGGCTGGCAGGGTAAATGGAATTGCAAAAGAAATAGTAGACAAATAGGATATTTTCTTTGTTGAGAAAGAAAAATAGGAAGAGTTGAAAAGACCAAAAACTTTCAAAGTTTATCAAAAGGACAGAGATAAGGGGAAAGGTAAAATTGCTGGATTACCAAACATAAAAGTGACTGATAACCTACCACCACCACCTTTGGATACTACACCGAAAAATACTGAGGACACACCAACTACTGAGAACGTGGATACACCACATGAGGATACAAACCCCAAGTCTGAAATTTTGTACACTATGAACATAGACACTCAGGAGGTTAACATTGTAGTTGACAAGGAGAACACAAAGGAAAAGAAAAATGATATTGCTACTGAGCAACTGACAAATAATATTGAGGTTGGAACACAGACATATAATATTGGGGTTAAGACACAAACAGAGAAGGCTGATCAAGCTGAGCATTCGGGGGAAACCTTGGATAGTGGAATGGTTATTGGTAATACTAATACAAGCACAAAGAAACTTGCAGAGACAGTATCAGAGACACCAGCAGTGGATAACACAGTGAAACAACCAGAGAAACAGGTAGATACATAGGTACACATTGAGGTAGTGAAACCGACAATGACAGAGAAACCAAAACCTTTGCTAGTGGAAATGCAAACACGGATTGACCCACCAGAGGTTGATTTAGGCAAATTGGTTACTCCCACCAGAAGCACAGAAATTGTAAAGGTAGTTGGCCAGACATCTGGTACTTCACTAACATAATTTAGACCCACCAATGTGACTGAAGTACTTCTAGATTCAATAAAGAAAATAACAGATTGTAACACATTGGCCTATAAGGAAATTGATGACACAATTCCTATTCTTAAGTTGATTGCACCCAAATGCAATTTAGATAATGTAAAGGATTCTTTAGGACAGTTAGACACATTGTCTAAATTCATTTTTGGAAGTATACTGACTATTGATCAAATAAATGAAGAAACATTCAAGGAGAAAATGGAGAAGGAAAAAGGAAAATTATTTTAGGAAACAATAAAAAAGTGCACGAAACACATCAATACACTTTTACCGGCACTGGATACAACAATTTTGGAGTATAAGGAACTTTACAAAGATACTTGCAAGACATTTGTTGACAGTTAACATTGATAAGGAAATTAGCAAAGTTCAAAAGGAAATAGATGAGCTAGCTGATAATATCATTGGTTCATCTGAACCCATATCAGTTATTGAGCAAGAAATTACTAGATTTGAAGAAAAATTGGAGAAGTTAGAGAAAGAGAAGGAAATGATAAAGGGAAAAGCCAGAGATATTAAGTGCAAACTCAGTCCTAAGTTAGATAACCTTATCTTTCTAAGGAAAGAAATCTTTGAGGCATTAATTCAAGGACAAAAGACACCGGAAGAACAAATGCATCATCTCACTGGTACAATTCACATAACTGAGGCAACTATGAAGGAAAGTAACAAGTTTATTCAGAGATTAAATTTGGTCTTAGCAGACATATTCTAGATTGTAACCAATTGGTTACAAAGTTCAAGCTGGAAACTGCACTCATTTAACTTTTTTCGACAACCTTTGTCATTGATGTCAAAGGGGGAGTAGTAGATAGGGAAAAATGGTATTTAGAGGAGATCGTCTGCCCAGGGGGAGCACACATTTTTGGAAACGGATTTTTGGATTTTTCTCATGAGTGTTGTCATGAATGCCAAAGGGGGAGATTGTTGGCATTCTACACTGTAGTGAGAAATGAATGTGTTGTCATTGATGGCAACCTACCGACAACCACCCGACATTCACTTGGTAAAGACACTGGTAGGCACGGGCACCGACAGCGACAACAATGTATACCGACACCCCAGCCAACAGGAATAAAGTTTTGTTTATTGTATTTAATTGTAAATATCTTTTGTAAGTTGACATGGCATATTGTAATAAGACTCATATATGTATGAGGTCTTGTAAATAATTTTAATATAGATGAGAAAGAAGGTAGCGTGGATGTAGAAGTGATAAGCGAATATTAAGGAAAATTTTGTATAAGGGTTTATGGTTATAGTATGAGCTTAAACTGGTACTGAACCTGGCATAGGAGATGTTGAATTATAGCAATACATTATATTGGATTCTCATAATCCATTTTGTAAGTCAGTGAGACTTCCTTTTGTAATTGAGTAGTGAGCTCTAGGCAGTTGGCCTTCCTGCATGTGCAAGCCCCTCTTGTAAGTAATATCCATTCATTGGCTAGTGAGTGAATATTGTGGGTCACAAATCCCACCGAGGTTTTTCCCACATCGGGTTTCCTCATTAAACATCTTATGTTATGGTGTGATTTCTATGTTGTCTTTATTGTTCCTATTTACTGCATTAATTCTTGTTTACCGGTACACTGCTTTGGAATGCAAGATAATAAGGTTAAAGATTATGTAAACCGGTTAGATACTGATTCATCCCACCCCCCCCCCCCCTCTCAGTATCTTTGGACTATCATCAATCCTAACACTAGTTGAAGCGCCCCTCCGCAATGATGCACCCTTACATATTGAGTTTTCTGATGCAGATGTTCTCACTATCAGCACAAATGCCTGGGAGTTGTTCTTTGATGGCTCCTATACACAACATGGATTAGGTGCAGGAATTTTATTCATAACACCTCAAGGTCACACTATTCCTAAATCATACATGTTGTGCTTCCCATGCACAAATAATACTGTAGAATATGAGACGTTGATCATTGGGATCAAGATGTCTATTGAATGGAATATCAAATATTTACATGTCTATGGAGATTCACAGCTAATTATCAACTAGATAAATAATGAATACCAAACCAAGGATGATAAACCGATGCCCTACAAGAAATTGGTTGAAGATTTCAAGAAATACTTTACTGAAATCACATTTGTTCAAATTCCAAGAAATGAGAATAAAGTAGCTGATGCCATGGCTACAATAGCCTCTCTTATACAAACTCAAGAGAATCAAAAGTGTTATGAATTCTTGGTGAAAGAAATATTTTATCCCGCCCTTGATTCCCATAATATCCAAATCGTCTGCAATATATCTAGAACCGATGCCTCACTATATAGCCAAACCTATCTGTACTTGAAAGACAATATCCTTCCCCCAAACCTATCTCGAAATCAGAAGCAAAACTTTATCCGTTAATCAACTCATTATACCATTATTGTCGATATCCTTTATAGACGAGGTTTGGATAACACTCTCCTAAGGTGTCTCGAATGTGAAGAATCTGAAAAAGCTCTAAAAGAGGTCCATGAAGGTATTTGTGGCACACATTAAAGTGGTCTTACGTTGGCTAAAAAATTCATTCGTTTGGGTTATTATTGTCCCACAATGGAAAGAGATTCCTTCACATACACTAAAAAGTACAAACAATGTCAGATTCACGGTAATCTTATCCGTGCACCGGCACAAGAATCGTATCATTTGGCAAGATCATGGTCATTTTCTCAATGGGGACTGGACCTGGTGGGAAAGATTAATCCTCCATCTTCAAATGGACACAAGTTCATTTTGACTACAACTGAGTACTTCACTAAATGGATTGAAGCAGTGCCTTTAACAATAGTGACAAGAAAACAAGTCACATATTTTATCCTTAATTACATCATCTATTGCTATGTCATGCCCATCTCTATTATCAATGATAATGGAAGACCATTTAAAAATCAAGATGTGCAAGAACTATGTGAGCGATTCCAAATCCAACATAGGTTCTCAACACCATACTATCCACAAGGGAATGGAAAAGCTGAGGCATCCAATAAAACAATCCTCAAAATATTGAAGAAAATGGTTAGTGAGGTTGGTAGGGACTAGCATGTTTAGTTGACTCCAACTCTATGGGCTTATCGCACTAGCATTCGTACACCAACTAGAGCAACTCCATATTGCCTTGTGTATGGATCAGAAGAAATTCTACCAATTAAAGTAGAGATACCTTTTGGATGTGTGTCATTGAAGGGACTCATTCCAGATGAGGAACGAAGAGTATCAATGTTGCAAGAACTGGAATTGTTACGAGAATGTCACTAGAATGCTTCATATCATTTAAAAGCATATTAGCAAAAAATGGTAAGAAACTACAATCATAAGGTTAAGCCTAGAGTATTTTAGTTGGGAGATCTTGTTCTAAGGGAAAATCCATGCAACCAGCAAGATAGAGAGAAAAAGGGAAAGTTTGAACCAAACGGGTTGGATCCTTATATCATAGTAGTTGCATATGGATCAGGAGGTTACAGGTTGTCTATACTAGACTCGGGTGAGTGGTTCGAAGAACCAATCAATACCATGCACCTAAAAAATTTCTATGTTTGAAGTTGCAGAAAACCCATAAAAAGCAGAAAAGAGGAAAATACAGTGAAAACAGTAAAAACATCAAATATATGGAAAAATACAATAAAAACAAATGGTGAAAACCCGACAATAGGCGCTATCTATCTGTTGGATCTTCTATCTATGAGTCTTCATTTCTTTTTGCATCCATCCATCGTATCTGTACATATTCATAATAAGGCCTTTTGTAATTAATCAGGCATAGCCATCTCGCCATGTTTTGGTCATTCTTGTACATTCGTAATAAAGTTTGTTTCTAGCTGGGGGAAAATTATTGAGCTTAGCTGGGGAGCAACAATGAAAATTTAGAAAAATAAAAACATTGAAAAACTTAGAAAACCCAAAAATTATTTGGATTTTGAAAATAGGTAATAGGCAGTAAGACAACAAAGCAAAACAAAATCAGGACGTAGACAAAATCGAATTGTGAAACTCAAACTTTGTTAGATTCAAAAAGCAAGTAGCAATACATATCAACAATCATTAATCGGGATGATTATATCCGTTTTGACTAAGAGAACATACATGCGACATGCATGATTCAATGTTTGTATCTTGATTTTCATTAATCATGTTCCCTATGTAACTTGATGATGTCTAAGACTAAAGGAGCTATGATGGGGCATGGTTATTTTTATTTGTTTGTTGTTTGTGGTTTATCACATAGTAATGTATGTACTTGTCTGAGGACATGATTGGCAAAAGATCATCGAGGATGTGTCGAGTCATATATGGAAGGAGATAATCCTTGTCTGTTTAGGCAAGAAGTACTCAGGTCATCTTGGTTCCTTGTACCTAGATGCTTGTATTAACTTGCTAAATCAAAATCCATGTAATAAATACTCAAGTCATCCTGGTGTAATTGTACCCAAGTTCTTGTATTTTCTTACAACATTTTAAAAGCTCAATGATGAATTAAATCATTGTTCCAAATTGCGGAAAAGATGACAATATCAATTAGGTAGGTCTTTGCATTTTTTAAGTGTTCATTATCATTTGCATTATAAGCATCCATATCATTCATGATCAACGGTTAAAAAATAATGTTTGAGTATACTTGGACAAAAAAACTTTTTGCATTAATTACATTTAATCTTTAGGTTCATTTCATTATCATAGAACTTACATTCATTTTATTTAGGTGCATTTGAATTAATCATTCAGGTTCATTTGTCATTGATTTAGTCATTGATTCATTATCATATTTATTAGGCACATTTGCATTTACAGATAGTATTGCATTGCATAAATATCATTTCATCTATCATCATTTCATATCATCATATTATTTTACATCATCATATACATCCATAGCAATAAGACATCACATGAGTATCATCAACATTATAAGCATTTCATTGTAAATATAATCATAAGTATCTAATAAACATTAAATCATCATTTTAGTTATGCATTATAAAAGCATGACATCATAATCAAAGCATCATTCATATAAATAGAGCATGTAGGTCATATCATCAATGCATCACATATAGAAGCGTGACATCATAATCAAAAGCATATATCATCAAAGAATCATCCATATAATCAATGCATGTATAAATAATCATCATATAGATCATGAATAATAATCATCATAATAAAATCATCATCACAACATCATCATGCATGTAACATCATATAGAGTCCATCAATGTCTGCATATCATCATAAATTATAAAATTTCCAAGTATACAATGATATCAAAAAATCATCAATAGTGTATAAAGTCTCATGATACAACATCAAAGAAAATTAAGTCTAAAGATACATCATGTGGCACTACCACCAGAATCTGCATGCCTCTGATAGGAAGGATCTGCTCCACCAGATGGTCCTACCCCTAGATCTCGGTCTCAGTGAGGTGGCCCCATAACTCCACCACTCTCAATCTGTAGTCTGGATGGTCGTTGTGTAGACACATAGCTTCCTTCTCTCTGATAGTGAGGAACCAAACTCTTGTATAATATTCTCCAGTGGGAGGTCTCCTTCCCAACACATACCAACTCCCTAACCATATCTGTGGAGAGGGATTCAGAGCCAACCTCCTAAATACCAACTCCCTAACCATACTCTGTGGCCTATCGAACCATCTAAGCACTCTCTGAATGAGCTATCTCTCAATAACAAATGATGTCTGACCAATCAAGTATCTAGTCTGCATAATCATTGGTAATGACCGAGCATCATCCATCCATGGATCACAATCTACGTAGGGCCTCCAAACAATTGATTCCATTGAATGAAGAACCATCTCTAGTACTCAAGCTTACCTAGCTTGTGCTGGGTAATCATATCATTGTATAAATAAATGTATGGTTGTCCATCACCACACACCCTATCATGAATAGGCCGTGTGATTACAATATGCTCCCAACACCTCACCTATAGGAGAGTGACACCTGAAGACAAAGTTGTTGCACAATCATAGACAACCTGGTGAAGATCATGGTATAAGTGAGCTAGCATACAAACACCCTGTGCATATCTCATCTAATGTTGCATCATGCTCAACAAAATCCTGCCCCAACCAACTGATAATTCGCGTGATCTCCTATCCGGGCAAATGAAATTGCCAACTAATCCAGCTAGAATGCAAGGGAGAGTATCACAATACATCAACATGTCCTCCCATCTCACCTCTAGACCATCAATAGACTCATCACCAAAAATGTTCCTCAACGTTATTGTCCCACCCATCTCATGGTGATCATACTGGAAGAGCTCGTTGACGATCGAGATGCATAGAATCTTATATACATCCTCCAGTGTAACACTGATCTCACCGGTCGGCAGATGGAAGGAGTTGTGTTAGCTATACCACTGCTCCACTAAGGCTATCAATAATCCCTTGTTTATCCTGATGTCAGGCATATACAGGAGTTGTCTCAAACCATAGGCATCAATGTACCTCAAGGCAGCTGCATCAAGCTCTGGTACTAAATGTCGCATCAAGGGAAATCTCTCATGACACTGTAGACCACCTAATTTCTCCTATTTAAGCAGACAAACTTGTCTAAGTCAATCATCATTTATCAATTCATTTATCCTATCTATCAAACAATTTAAATCCTATCAATCCAAAATTGGTACTCAATTGCCTAACTTATTCGCTCTTTATCAGAGACTAGATTGGTCTCTTAGAGCTTCTATCACATCTAAAACCATCAATAATGGTTATCAATCTATCAATCACATCTAAGAATCAACTATCTATCTTGAAACATGATAAAAAACATCAATTCATCAAACAAAATTGACTTACAACAAAATTGTACAAAGCAAAAAGCAAAAGCGCTACATCAAATAGCATATGCGCAAAAACTTTGGGTATTTGTGCCAAATCTAACATATGCGCTACACAACATAACAAATGCGTGATCAAAAGGGACATATGTGCAAAAACACGTGAATGCACTATCAAATCAGTCAAAAGCGAGAAAACCCTAAGTGAATGCACTATACTAAGTAAATGTGCTACAAAATCTAACAAAAGCACAGAAACATTTAGCATTTGCACTAAACTATCAACAAAGGCGTGAAAAATTGAGGTAAATGCGTGAGAAAAATGAAAGCACTAGCAAACAAGGTGAATGCGCTAAAAAATTAAACAAAAGCGTGAAAAAAAGACCGAAAAAAGAGGAAAAAAATAAAAAACCTAATCTAACATGCGGAAAAATTGGGAAAATTCGTACAAATTGAAATCAAATATTAAGCTTAGGGTACCTACCGAGGGTCCATACACAGGTGGCCTCGGATACCGTCGTACTCGCTCAAAACGGTGACTCACGTAGGGGATCACCATGGTGACAGCTCAACACTCTAAGTCAGCTCTCCTACTCTCACTCTCCAAAAAGACAAAATGCAAATGAGGTGGAAAGGGGCATAATGTGATTAATATAATTACCTTTTTGATTTATAAAGGGGTTAATTAATTTTTAAAATTTGAGGGGAAATTTTAATTTTCAAAAATAAAATTTAATTGCTAGGGGCTTTTTAATCAAACCTTTTCATCATTTTATCATGAGATTCATCGTTCAATCAAAATTTATTTTAAAATTTCATGATCATTCTCCGGAGGGGACACACTATTGGTATTTTATCACCAACAGGGGCAAAAATATCGAGACTTGAGTTTCTTTGAAAAAGTGTTGTTCCAACAATATTTTAAAGGGGCAAAATGTATATACTCAAATTTGGCTATGAATAATTAAATAAATATTTATTATTTATTTAATGTTAATTCCTCTATTAAATAATTAAATTGACAAGTTTAATTATTTAATTCATTTTAATGCTTATTCTTCTATTAAATAATTAAATTAAAAATTTTAATTAATTTAATTCGTTTAGTCATTCTTGAATATCAATCTTATTAAATATTTAATATTTAATCATGCACTATGCATTCTTCTAGAGTCTCCATTAATTAAATAATTCTAAATTATTTAATCTTCTTTTCCACCTCAACTCACCTCCACATCACTCAATCTTGCCAACTCACAATTTTGTGGCTAAACAAATTATTAATCTTTAATCATTAAATAACCATATGTATCTTCAACTTTCATCTCCTAAATGAAATAATGTGTATGTACACACATTTTTAATTCTTCTATATTTTCTCCAACATCCCTACATTCTTGGAAGAAGTTGAGTCCACTTGTCTCAACATCCCTAAATCTTCTCCAACCATCCTATTTTATGTTAAGTCTTCAACTCCAGTCAAGGTGAGCCTTCTGACACTTGACCTCTCCTTCCACTTTTTTCTCTCACTTTCCAACCAATCTCTCCATATCCATCAATCTTGCAAGATTTAATCTGAATTGTTGATCTCTGCCACATGGGATTTTTGCTCATAAAAGTCTATAAAAAGGGCATTTCGTGAGCATTTTGAATCTAATAGTCATCTAGGAGTTATCTTGCATTCATGTGAGTTTAGAGTAATCAAGCATTTTAGCAATTTGTAGTGTGCCTTTGGCATTTTAGTTTAATCATTTTCATATAGTTTTCACACAATCATTTAGCTTTTATCAAACATCTAGTTAGCAGTCCATTCATCAATTGTCATCTTGGAAGCAATTACAGTGCAATCTAAGAGCAAATATCTGCAACCAAGTTTAAATGGTGATAGGACACAATGGGACAGTAAGTGAAGGTATAATGTTCTAAGTTTTAAATCCTTTATTTGTTTCATTGGTAACTTTTAGAGTATTCTATAGGATTCTCTTTTTATTTGTGAAATTGATCAATCTTGCAGGTTCACTTTTGAAGTATATTTCCAGGTTACACAAGCACAATAACAACAACACACATAACACCAAGATTTTTGATGTGGAAAACTCGGTTAAGGGAAAAACCACAGTGGGAGCATAGTAAGATGATACTCTCTAGTAGTATGTGTAAATATTACAATGGGGAATGCACATGCATTCAAGCACACTGCCTAGAACTCACTACTCAAAATATAATGACCTAGAAGGCTACAACCCTCAGGGAAGGTTCACTACATTACAATAACATTCAGACTACAATCCAGTTTAGATGAACTGAAAGAATATCATCTCCAAATACTGGATGACAGTTCTGGTTAAGCACAATTGTCTTCCCTGTAACGCTCTTTTCTCAATACTTCACACCGAAATATGAATTCACTTATTCACACATACACCACTCTCTAATAATGCAGACACAACCACTATACACAAATTACATGAATATAACACCCATTTATACAAATCATTGACCTTGACTACAAGGTCGGTTCAACCCTTAACACCTAATTACAAAATTACATCACATGATACATAAATCAACCATCAGGCCAATACAATATCATAGACAACATAGCCCGGACCCAAAACAAATCCTCGAACATGCAACACCACCAGAAATATCACCAAGATCATCTGCAACATGCTACACCACTAAAAATACTGTATAACACGAAGAACATCATCAGACCCATAATATCTTCAATAATGTGCACAAATATCAATGCGGGTCACCAAAACAAATAGGACACAATTAGGAAATACCAACAAGCACGTTAAAACCATCCATAATAGCTTCACCTACACCACTTAATCAAATCTCCATCAATCAACACATTGATATTCAAGAATACCTAACAACAGTAACTGGGACTGGAAAGATAACTTTTGGAGCACCAAATCACAAACCATCTGAATTTAGGATACACACGAACATCCCAAACACTCTCCCAAATCCACAACCAAAGATATAATCATATTAGAGCACAACGGATAACATACCAACTTAACTCTTTGCAATCACCGGAATACCAAAACATGGGAATATGTTGACATCAATGACAACAACATATCCTAGTAGAAGAAATATCCAACATATACATCTAGCTTGGATGGAGGTAACCAAATCATCACAAGAAGCCAAGCAAGAAGTTACAAATGAATACAAAGCTAAGTATCCAATTGCAGCTGAAAGAGAACTATTTCAACTCACCCGTGCACTTCAAAACAATAGTATATATTATCAAAATGAAGTAGTAAGTAAGCCTATTTATGTCTTTTCAAAAGTATTGATGTTGGTTATTAAGTTTCTACTTGTTGCACATATTTTTGGTTGCTCATAAACATGTGAAGCATTGTAAGTTGCTAAGAAAAGGCAAATATTTCATAGAACCAATCAATGTTTTTGTTTTAGAAAGTATTGTTTATTGGTTAGTGTAAGTTAGGATAGTTTAGGATATAATTTTGATTAAATAACTACATTTTCATAGTGTCTTAGATGTCTTTTTCTCAAATATTGAAGCATAGTTAGTTTGGTGTGTACAAAATAGGTGTTTACCCAGTTCTTCTTATTTAAATGACTATTTTTGGAGGTGTGCATAACTGATTGGTAATATTTCACGATCATTTGTATTCCAAGGTTGTGATTCATGTCCTATCATGTGTTGTCAAAAATTATTTGTTAGGTGGTTGTGTCTTTATGAGATCAAAAATGTCTATCCAAATGGTGTTTTCTAGTTAACCACCATTTATGGTTGTATAAAGAGTCATTTGATAAAGAGACTTTTCTACAGTAACCACCCAACCATTTTTCTATCTACTACTATGTTATCCCTTCTTATCCCACCATCATCTGTATATTGTCATTTGAGGACAAATGACCTTTCAGCTGGGGGGGAGTGTACATGCCTTGTATTGTTGTCATAGGCCATAGGAAGATGACCTTACCATTGTTGTATATTTTCGTAACTACCCCTTATATTTATGATTGTGTTTGCTTCATTGTCAAAATCATCTTTTTACTGTTGGTTGAACATTTAAGGACATAGACTAGATCTAGGATAGTCCAATAAAGTAAATGAATACCATATTTATGGGCTTCATGGTTGTCATAGTAGTGACACAATGAGGATAAATATGCAAGACAATTGATATGAATGTAAAATGTGAGAGAAAGGTGCTTCGTAGGTCTCAATGTCATGTCATTGTTTAATGAATGATAGTGTGACAATGATATGGTGATTTTGTCTCATTAGGATATAGAAATTTCAGCCCATAGTTGAAAGAACACAAGTCTAAGATGATTGAGCCTATAATCATGCATGCCAATGTATCTAAAAAGATAGAACCATCATGAGAATATTTACAAGACTCTATAACAGTCCTAACTCAGAAAACAGTCAAGAACAACAAGAGGTTTTTATGTAAGATAGTGACAAGGTCATGTACATGAGCATAAAGGGGTCATTTGTTGTGCAAAGTTAGAGCAAGTTAAGAATACAAGATATCAATTGACTATATACAACAAAAGTGATGATGGTAGAGGTCTATGGTTGATAGAGTGCCTTATGGAAAACAATTAAAAGAATCATGACATAAGTGCAAAGAAAAGGAAAAGAATAGAATGGTCATAATTGGAATAAAGAATGACTTAAAAAGAGAATATGCTGAGAGAAAATTAAGATACATTAATTTTCCTATATTGATGAAGAAGAGGGCAAGATAAAGCTACATAATTTCAGGTTTGTAGCCTTCATGATTAACAAATGTCCATTCCTGCTTGAGGACAAGCAATTTTTCTTGTGCATTACTTTTTAGATAGTGGATTAATTTTCAAGTTTACATTCATGCAAAATTGATTAAACAATTTTATTGTAAATAATCCCTTAAACAATAGAACCTTCTAGCTCACATTTTTTCACTTTCTTGTGGCTTTCTTTACTATGACTCCAAATAGCTACATATGTCATTTTTTGCTCATAGAGTCTTAAGGCTTAACAAAGGCACAATGAAGTCTTGAATTTGTATTCTTACATAGCAATTTACATAGTACTTCTTAGCAACGCCATTGTTTTACGTATTGAAATATACTCTAGACATGCACTTTCTAAAGCTCTAAAAGATCTAACTTTTCTTAGGATAGAACCAAGGAAATCTAGATAGGATTGTGTTCTTAAATAGGATCACTAATACGATCCTATCTTAGACACTTATATTCTTATATTATAATCACCTAACCTTTCGATTAGTAATCTAATTCTAAATTTCAATTTGTATTTTCTACAATAATATAATACAATATCAAATCTGCATTATATCAATATCAAAACATACAATCCTAAAATTTAGATTTCTATTTAACGCATGTTAATTTAATCTCGATTAAATTACTTCAATTATAATTTCAAACACAGTTCTCCTCCTATTTTAAAATGTTCACTTAAAAACAATTTATTAACTAAAATATATTTATTTTTCTTATAACAAATTTTAAATCATTAGCACCCATAGCACTACTTTTTATATATATGTAAAAAAATCTAATGACCCTTGAGACATATATCTATATATAATGGATTGTTATGCTATGTTTTATAAGAGTTCAAATCATTATGATGATGTGGTGTAATAAGAAATATATTTATGTGTGCCATGATTCCTAAGGTCACATGAATAAAGGCATCGTTTGACAATGTACATGTGATCACATGAATATACCTTTTGGTCTAAGCCACATGACCACCATATATTATAATAATTTATCTATTGTATTTTATAATATTGGATTTCCATATATTACTTTAAATATCATATAAGTAATTGCCATCATTCATTAAAGGTGTGAAATATATATACATGCATGTGAAGTCTTTTGGGCTCTCCAATTTTTAATACAATTGAAAATAAAGGGTACCTTGTATCTATACTCATTCCATGTGAAAAAAAGGAGTGCACTCAACTATATCATTCAATCATAATCTTACTTTAAATCTACAATAATAATTATTATAATAATATCATATCATTGTTGTATAGTTTATAAAGATCTTTAACACGCACTACAAAAAAAGATTGTGGAGAGATTATTTGGATCATGGGATGCACAATAACAATATCTTAAATATTTTTTTTATTTTTAAATAATTCATTTTCCTAAAGTGGGGAACATTTATACAATGATATTATAGATTAATAATTGAAATAATATATATTAATATGCATGTTATGTAAACTTGGGACAAAGAATGTTTAATAAAAGGGCTTAAAGAGAGATAGTATTAATTGGTATAGACCAATGTAGAGGAGGCTGAAATCAAAGACTAAGAGACATTTATTTAATTTAATAATCTAAATGGAATTTAAATAATAACAAATCATTTGATTGCACTTGTGATTGATTTGTTGTTATGTGTTTTTTAAGATATTGTTGTGTTGTGGGAATCTTTATTAAAATATTCATGGGTTTATTTTTTTCTTCATTTAAACTTTATATTATATTTTAATTGGTTTCTCTTTTTCTTTTGTCAAAGTGATTTGAGATTGTTTTATATTATATAGAAGACTTTATTTCTCTAGGGTTGGTGAGTTCTCACACATATATATCATCATCATCTAAAATCATTGGTCATAGTATACTTTTTTCACATCGTATACAAGATTGTATTAAAAAATAAGAAATATACTTATTAATATATGTAATGCAACTGTAACAAAGAGACAAAAATTCTCTCCATGTATTATGCTTCCCATATGGTAATTGGAAAATTCAATGGTCTAAGTTTGTGAAGAAATTATTCCATCAATGAAAGTAACTAGTTATAGAATTCAATATTGAATTTATATAAATATTAGACCCAAATTCAAATATTTAGAAAATAGAGAATAGTTAACTTGAAAAAAAAGACATCATATTTCGGTAAAGGGTCAAGTTTTTTAACTTTTTCTTCGACAATGGATGTTGAGGCTTAAAGTAGAAAATAGAAACTTAGAGTATGTGTTGTTATGGGTCTACTTTTATGCATTTCCATGGCTTATAGACAACTTAGGAGTACCACAAGGGATGGTCGAGTTCATATAAGATCATATTCATATGTTGAAGCTAACGATAAATAAAAAAGGTCACAATTTTTGTTGGAATTTGTATGGTGATGGACCTTAATTAACATCTTTTAAAAATATCACCTTTAAAAATCATGACTATCAATACTTGAACAATATTTTAGTTTTGATTTAAAAGTTCCCTTATGTTGTCACATTTTTCATGCCAACTCCTTATCAATGGAGTTGATGATTATTTTACACTCTTATAAAGAGCAATGAGCTCCCACATAGATATACCATTGTCATCCAAAATCACAAGATGTGCTGTAACTCATTTGGATTCTACACAATTATATATGAAGAATTCAAGTAGTAGAATTGTTAAAGATGCATTCAGTTTGCAACAAATAAGATATAATGTTTTCTAAATAAGACAACAATATGATCTTTATCTTTATAGATTATCATTATCTCATGTGATAATTATCTCAAATTTGGCATTTATTTTTTATATAAAAAGGAAGGAAAGCTAGGGTGCTGACCCTTTACATAAAACAACCTGAAGGTGGCTTCAACAAGCTATTAATAGCACAATAATAGTAGTCTAGTCTTTAATATCAAAAAATAGTCTAAAGTAATAAAACCAATAGTAATAAAGTATTAGAGTTTTAGCAACTTGTTGATCCTAATTGTAAATTTGACAACTATAATTCTTCTTCATTTCCATGACAAAAACGGGTCACTTTAGTGTGAATGGTTCATCATATATTTGGATGTATTCGTAAAAAAAAGGAATATACGTGAATTCCCAAAGTTCGCCCAAGCTTTAAAAGTCATAATTGTACTTCACGCTATGATGGTGAAGGGTCACAAATCATGTTTTTGAGAAAATCGAGAAACTCTTTGTATTTGTATTTGCAATCCTATGAACATTTTCAAAGTAAAGGATATGATTCAAAGTAACATGTTGACTTCTAAACTTTAAGTTAAATGATCCCTTGAATTGCCAATAAATGAATGATAATATTGTATTGTCTTGAATTGCTATTGGCATTTTCAAAGAGTTTAAAGTAAAACATGATCATCAACGGTCTAAGCTGGCAGTTGACCAAGTATTAGTGACAGGTTAGTAGAATAATCAAAGCGCCCATATCCACCAAGTTCAAAAAGTGAGTTGATTGTTACCGCTAAGTTGGTGAATAACATAAGTGACCGATATGTTTCTTTAGATAATCACACAAGGTTTAAATATTGACAACTTCTTCATCAGTGAGTTGGCCAACTTTAACAAGTTACCAAACATTTCATCCTCTCTATTCTCATCGGCAAGATGTGAGTATTTCAAAAGACAACGCCTTCCCCTTGAACGTCCATCTGGGGGATTGAATACACCACGTGGCTTGTGAAAGATAACAAAATCGGTTTTATAACTACCTATTAACCATTTGCTTTGCATGCTGATAGATATGCATGCTATCGTGCCCCCTAACTCTACTTGCACTTGCAAATATTAAAGATGAAATATTGCGTTTCGAGGTGTATTCTGCAGATTATTGATGATATGCAAGACAGGAGAATGTATGTTGTGCGTGACTATTTACATATTATTTGCAGCTGAGATAACTGTGTGAGCATTGCATGAATCCTTTGGCTCGGTGGAAGACGTAAAATCCAGAGTTAGAGTCTGCTATTCCTCCTCGTGGATATGGAGAAACGAAAGGCTTGCAGAATGTATCAATGATGCACAAGAAGTACGCAGCAATGAATGGAGTCATCAGATGTTCCAGAGTTTCTCAGAAAGGATACTATCTCATGGATATCTGTGAATAGCAATACGCCACCTTCCTTAGCGTCCTCACTCCTGCATGTAGATATGAAGGCTTTATAATAGTGCGTTGAGGGATTTGTTCAAATATTTCAAAGAAATACGATCATTATTGAGCCAGGTTCTAAGCATGAAAGGCCAATATTCTCTCCACTGGTGCAAAATTCAAGTCTTGGAAGTGGCTATATGAAAGCATAAAGATTAGAGTTTTGATTATAGTCTTGTCAGCTTGCCTGTATACAAACCAGACAATATATGGGGTTGGGATAATTTATTGAACACATCACCGAAGCCTTCAAGTTGCAATATGTGTAGCATATTTATTTAGTTGGTTTCAAAATCAAGGAAATACAAGTTTGGCAGTATAGAGACAAGGTACAGACTGTGTATAGAATGCCATGATTGTGGAAAGTAGGCAAGCGGTTTAGCAGAAGTTTGCAATCAAAATGAAAATGATGTAGAATATTCTACATACATGAGATTTTCCTTTTGATAGAAAGACTCCAAGAAATGAACATATGAAGGCATAAAACCCTTTTGTATGGAGCATTGTAGTTTGAATTTTGTAGTGTTGTGTGCCGAATATAGAAGCATAAAGGTATTCTGCCCTGAGAAACCAATTCTCACCTCAGATATTATTATTTTCTCGTGAACATGCTGGTACACTGAAGTATAAAGGCTAAAGGTTGTAAACTTTTTCATATGAAAGAATCTGCAAAAATACCATCATGAAATACAAGGCTCAAGAGTATGAGTATGCTCCGATGATCATCACCATGATTCCAGAGGTTCATGATACCAAGATTGGGCATATTAATTTGCAGGAAATCAAAAAGTTCTTCATGGAAGGCGACAGATCAAAGTTGTCCTGTAGAGTGGCAGGAAGCGGCTTGATTGAAGCAGCATGTTTTCCCATAGCAATTCAATGTACAGATTTGATGATAGAATGCTCAAAAAGATATAATCTAGATGCAAGAGAGATAAGAGCTGTAGATGGATCCTTAATGGCCAAACTTGATGGAATTTCAATAGCTATTATTCTTCGTTTACCATATAAGGAAAAGTTCACTCACATCAATAAGCAAAAAGCTTATAAATACTTCAACGATAATAGAAGCAAATGCCTCAACAATCTGGCTAAAGAATGGATGGTTGCACCACGAGGAGGATAGTCTCAGCTTCCAAAAACACTCCATCGTTCTCTTTTCATCAAAGAGATTTGTTACTTGATTATCTTACTCCATAGAGTGACAGGAAGTCCTGATTCCACTGAGTTCAAAATGTGGATGTACCTCTTCATAACAGTCATCTCTGCCGGTAAGCAATTCATTGACTGGGGCCATCTCATCAGCAATTGCATACATGACCAGTTAGTGCACTTCAAAACAAGTCAACGCTTCCATATGATCTCTTACTTGATATATGCTATTGCTAATTTGAGGTCATGGCCAGGGTTAAGTACTAATGGTGTCCTAAATCAAGAAACTCGAGTTTACCATTATTACAAGCAATTGCAACTTGAGGAAAGCTTTGTGTATTTCAGGCGGGTGAATGATGCTTTCACAATGTGGGCAGTAAGGTTATTACAAGGAGACATTGCCACCAGAATATCAAAGGAAGCTACTAAATTGATAAAGAAATATGGAAGTTTCTTCATCCAGTTTCTGAGATTTACCTATCTTCGAGTAGGAGGATTTGAAGGTTATCCACACAAGCTACCCAGATATGTTGATGATAAGCTCATTTTAGTTGAGCTTTGTCGGCAATTGGTTTCAGTTCAAAAGAAATGTAGAGATAGAAAGAATAAAGGGGTAGCCTTTCCCATTTGTCTCGGGCACTATAGATGTGAGTCAAGTTCAAGAGCAGATGAGACAGAAAAAGCTTTATCCAAGGTCAACTTGTATCCATATCAGATGAGGTTTCCTTTTGATAGTAAGGATTATGTCAAGAACAACTTAAAGTTAGGTCTTGGCTATTTTCATTTTCCTAATCTTGAAGACTTTTGGGAGGATTGTGAAAATGAGTTCGAGGTTAGAAAAAGAGATTGGACAAGGTTGACTTTGAAGAAAATGAATGATTTCAAGATGGATTGGACCATAGAAGGCATTGAAGATGATGGATCTAATTTGATTGATCCTATCTATTTTGAGCAAGTCCAGTCCTAGCCACTTCCCAATTTGAATTGGGCAGATCTAGAAGTGAGAGATGTCAGAGAAAGAACGAGTTTTGTAATCAAGAATTCTGAAGCCTGGATTAAGAAGAAGATTAGTCAAATGACTGCTACCAGACCAACAAAGGAAACTCCAAGAAGGAAAGGAAGTTAGCTTGAGAGCTCTACGTCACTGCATTCTTCCCATACTCCAGCTAGGGATACTCCTTCTTACCAGAATACTCAAGGAAGTGATGGAGATGAAGACCCTCCAAGGAGGAACAATCTTCAGAACACATGTGGTGATGAACCTCGACAAAAGAGGAAGAAATCCAGAGCAAAAGACATAGAAGAAAATTCTATTGCAAGTCAAGTAAAGGATCAAGTTCAAATGGAAATTCTGGATGACACAAGATTTGATGATGGAATGCATTCCATATCTCCCTCAGTTCCTATTGAATCCCTACAACAAGAAGCACAACAAAATACTTTAGTCATGGATTCATCATTTCCAAGCAATCCAAGTGATCAATTTGAATAAATCAGAGAGGTGACAACAACAATGGTAGCAAGACAAGAAATCATCCAAGAGTCTACAAAAAATTCTTCTTTCCCATGATTAGAACAAAGTCTATTGAAGAAGAGGAAGGTAGAAAAGCTAGTGGTACCTGAATTTAGTAGCATATCTGATCTCTTTGGAAGAGCTGAAAAACCGAAGAAACTCAAAGTATCCTCAAGAATAAAGACTGATCCAAATTCAAAGAATATGTGCTTAGAGATTGCTCAACCCATATCTGAGAAAGATACAAATGGGGCCACCTCTGCGGACTTTGTTGTGACAAAGATTGATATGGGACCTTCTTCTCATGAGTCTGATATTCAAAACTTTAATGTGATGGCAGCCAGAATGGTGGAGAGAAGTGTAAAGGATAAGCAATCCAAGGATCAATTGAAACAACAAGTGCACACTTTGTCTTCTTACTTGAGATCTATAGTTGATACCTCCACTATGCCACTAAGTGTAGATCGCCAGCCAATTATATTGACACCAGAAGGAGTAATTGAAAGGAATGTTATGGATAATCTTCAAAAATACCAAGCCTATGGAAAGGTAATTGAAGGTTGGGTAGAAAAGGTCAAAACTCTTGCATGTGATTTCCTAGTCCAAGCAAAATCTATCCATGATGAGGCCTTGATAAAGAAAAATACTATTGAGAAAGACTTGAAGAATGTCAAGAAAGAGGAAACAGCTTGGAAGGAAATTGTGAATGATTTCAAACAAATGATAGAAATTGGAATGGACACCCTTGCAAATGAGAAAATCCTGCCTAATAATGAAAAAGATTATCTAGAAATATGGATAGAAAGCATTAACTAGAAACTAGTGATCATAGATCAAGTTTCATCAGAGTTAGAAAAGCTCATGCTTTCATGTGATCAAGTGTGTACCAAACTCCAAGGACAACTCACTGCTCTTTTCCCAGACGTGACATTGATGGAAGATTTGCAGGTGTTACAGAATAGCTTCCAGAACATGGTAGATTAGCAGCTTTTTAATAGGACAAACTTCAATGAAAATAATATGGAAAAATTGATTGATATTTACTCTTCCTTGAGAATCTCTATGTCTCAGATACTCAGCATGGTGACAAAACTAAGTAGCATTCATAGAAACTTGAAGACATGGAAAATGAGGATAGCCAACATCCTAATTCCCAAAGGAAAATCTATCACTTCAGCCATCCGACTTTTCAAAATCTTCAGAGACAAAGGACCTGGACAACATAATGTGCCTACAGAAGCAACAGCCTCATCGGCAGCGCAAGGAGTTAGCTTAGAATAAGTGCAGAGTTGCATTTTGTATAGTCTTCATTTTTGTTGTGTTACTCGCATCATGTTTTTGTCTTTCTTTTTAAATAACTCTCATGATCGAGTTTCCTTTCTCTCATCTCTATTTTTGTATTGTAATAAAAGATAATCTTGGCTCTTTTCATATGAGGTAGTTATCCTAAGTTCTCATTTTGGGTAGTTATTCTAAGTAGCTATTTTTCCCAAAGTTGAGGAAGTTATTTCAAGTAGTTGAGGAAGTTATAAAGTAGTTATAAAGGTGGTTAGGGTAGTTACCTCAAGTGGTTACCACTTCACCTTTATATACCTCATTATTATTCAATGTGGGGATTCCACTTTTTCACAAGCTTTGTATAAGAGACTTGGATAGTGTTATTCAAGCAATTAAGCAATAGAGATCAATTTGGATGTGTGTTCAACTTATTCTCATGGGTTATTATCAATGTTCTTATGTTTAATTGATGATTACCTAATGCTTTCCCTTTAACATTGAATGTGAAGAAGTTTATTTCAAGTTGTGGTATCTCAAACTTGATTATATGGAATTTATTTTAATCTAGATTCATATCTTATATGGCGTTCAATCTTTCTTTATTGTTCGTTCTTTAAATTTTTGAAAAATCCAAATACCCCCATTATACGAGGGAGCTGCCCCTCTCAAACGCAGAGAAGAATTACCATTTCTTTGTGATTCTTCAACTGTTGTGAACGCTTTGTTGCTAATTACAGGGCAAAACAGAGTTTTTCAAGAAAGTTTCTTAAAGCAACAAATCCGTTTACCAACACAACTAAAAGACAAAAAAAAAAAAAACATCTAACAAGTGGCTAAGCAAATAGGCCACCCCAATCCTCAGTGAGGAATTTAAACATGTCCTTATGGTTTTCATCACCATCCCTATCCTTCTTGAGCACCTTCTTCTATAGAAGACAAAGGGTAGTAGCAGAACTATGCATCACTTTCAAGCTAAACCTCAAAAGATTCACCGTCTTCTTCTCAAAGTCTAAAACCTTCACCTTTAGGGTTGAAATTTTTCCACCAGTGGCCTCACATCTATTGGGTCTCTTCAATCATGTGAGCATTCTTGTCCCTGTGTGCCTCTTTAGTTAGGTCCAAAGGTGTCATATTGGTGTTTTCCAAGTGATGACCTAGTGGGTCTCTTCAATCATGTGAGCATTCTTGGATTGGCCACTAGTCATCTTCTCTAAGCTATCCTTATTCTTAGAGACCTCATGCTCCTCCTCCATCGCAAAATCCCCATCATTTGCATCCACATCCAACTTCTCTTTACCCTTATTTGTAGTCTTACCTACAATCCTATTAGACATGTGATGGTTGGAGCCTCTCACATCCTCATTCTCATCCTCCCTATTGGTCTAGGCCACATCTTCATCACTATCAATCTCCTCAACACAAAATTGGACCAAATTTGTCTTCACTTTCTTTCCTAGTGGAATGGAATGCTTGAGTTTTCCTCTTTTACCCAAGTTAGTAGAAGCATTGCAATATTTAAGGTCACGTAGGCCCTTGGTGGCAAAATGTTGGGAAATAAGGTCTTGTACACCTTGCATAATAATGTTATAATTGTAATATTTATTTATTATGTTATTTCTCATGGACATGTAATGTAATATTTATTCATTTGATGTTGTACATGGACGTGTAACATGTACAGATTCCTTGGGAATATTCTTGGGGCCACTTAATGAGTTGTATTGTAACATTGGGATTATTATATTGTATTTATTTAATATTTGGGAAAGATGTTTAAAAAGAGAAAACTTATTAGCCAATATTAATTGTGGGATCAAGGGGTAGTTGTGAGCAACTTTACCACTAGTTGTTTTTGTGTGAGCTTGGGTCTATATAAGAAAGCACATGTTTAGTGGTTAAGGTTGGCTAGTGGTTTTGGGTTGTCATTGAATTGAGTGCTTTGGAAGATTGCATTTGTGAAGCATGGCATGGGATGTGTGGATTCATGCTTTGACACATGGGAATGCATTGTAGGGCTTGTTGATTCAGAGATATTCATTGTAACTTTATATTTCTTTATGGCTAATTAATAAAATGGAGTATGGATGCTTTTGGAGGTTGGTTTTTTCCCTCATGAGGGTTTTCCCAGGATCTATCTTGTGTATTTTTGTTACTTTTCTATTTTTATCTTTGTATTATAATGATTTTGTAAGCTTGTATGCATGCTTTTCTCTCATGGGTTATGTAGGAAATGAATTATTTGTATGTGGATTTAAAGCATTATTTCCTAACACAAAACTATGCATGAAGATGGATGTTTTGGAAGTGGAATTAATCCCATGGGACGTAAGAGGGCTAGAAGTGGGGGTGGTGAGCAATGAGGGGGCCTTAGAGTTAGGTTTCTTTCCACATGGGAGGATTTTCTAGCGCCCTGGATTTGTAACCGCTTCTTTTTTCTCTTGTGACCATTATGAGAGTCCAAAATGGTAGCCATGGGTAAGGAATTAGAATGCAAGGGAGCCTTAACCACAATTATAGGTTTCAGTGGGCAAAGGGATAAGTTGAAAATGGAACAGGTAAAAAATGATCCCCTAATAGAGCGAGATGTATTTCTTGTCAAGGTTTTTGGCCATTTAAAAGGAATCCCTTATGGATTTTTCTAAAGAGTTCAAAAGGAAGAACGAAAAGAAAATCAAGGAATTCGGACAAAAATGATTAAGCAGTGGGAGATGGTAGTATTATTACACCTTAAATCTTCCTTCTAGAGTAAATAACTTCATGATCATTAGACATGCCTAGTTCTAGGGTCTCATAAACTCCTCACGATCAAACCCATGGTCAATTTGACTAGTTTTTCATCCTCCTTGAAGAAGAGGGTTAGTCTATGATTGTTGGTAACCTTGCTCTACTTTTTCCACTTTACTCCCCTAGTGGATAAGCTAGTTTCTTTAGCAAAAACATTTTCATTAATTTCAAACAAAATGACACCACAGTTAGCTCTTCTATTTTCCCATGATGTCGTGAACTGGATAGAAAGGTTCTTATCAAACCCATTAATGCACTCAATAAACTGCAAGACCCCACCTTCCAAACAGATGTGCTAAATAGTGTCATCATCCTTAAAATCAAAATGTGATATTGGATCAATCATTTCTCTGTCACCAACCATGTTCATAATAGTAGCAAGAATTTCAAACTTAGTAATTTTTCATCATTTCACCAGATTGCAAAAAGCAAGTAGAAAAAA